>NC_138769.1:334836594-335156594 GCF_965119305.1 Pelophylax lessonae | reverse complement strand
TCTTTTGCACTTTTCAGCGGACAGGACAGCCCTGGACAAAAGACGGCCGATTTCAAAGGTTCTGCCATTAGCATTTGATGTAAAAGAAGTCAAACCTCTGAAATGGGTATTTACTTGGCGGCACGCCTTACATCTTCTACATGAGTAAAATCCTGTAGTGTTCCAGAACATCTTTGGTGTCTTTGGTGGATCAAGTACCTTTTTGACAATTTTGTCACCTATTGTGGGTGCTTTGCGATATATAAATATGGGGCTTTCAGGTAAGACGGGTCCTAAAATTTTATCCATTTTCAGAATTCCCCAATGTTGTTTAAAGATCTCTTCGAATTCCCTGTATTGTACATTATATTCCGTAATAAAGCCCCATTGTTGCCTTTCATTGATAACTTTATCCTTTGTTACTAAGCACTCTGTGTGGGGGATACCATACACATCCTTAATTGTTTGATCAATGGTCTCTGGCTTGTATCCTTTCTCCACAAATGTGTTTTTTATCAAGGCTGATTGGGTCAGGAAATCTTCATCATTTGTGCAATTTCTCAGAATTCTTAACATCTGTCCCTTCGGGATATTTTTCAACCAGGTGGGATGATGTCCACTCTGGATCGGTAGGTACCTATTCCGATCAGTGGACATCATCCCACCTGGTTGAAATATATCCCGAAGGGACAGATAAAAAAAAAATTTGTGGAGAAAGGATAGAGACCATTGATTTGCTGAATGCTGTTGATGCTAGGTTTGATTTTAGTATTTATTGCATTTTTTTGGACTGTCCTATTCTTTGACAGCAGCTGCTATCAGTGAACCATATGGTGTTTGTTTTGAACTATTTATGGAATATTTCTGATAGATCATAAGCGCTGGGCAAGTGTTTTAAGATTTTTGTCTGCAACCACTATATTCTTTTTAGGTAAACTTGTATGTTGTAAAGTAAATAAGATGTGCTGTTTTTGACTGAGATATTATCCTATAAATGCTCCACAATTCAATGTGTTTAGTAAAAAGATGATGTTTCAATTTTCCCACATAACAATACAACAAATTGTTTGCAGTGCAGCTGAAAAAATCCACAATGGAAAGTGTGTCACCGCTGTGCACTATATGTGAAAATTGACCACTTACCAAATCAAATGATCACACCAAGAGATCATATGCGTGTGAGTGGAAGCGCATCTGAAGACAAGTGGTCAGCCAGCTCCAAAGAATGAATCCAGGTTTATGGTGCTCCTTAATCTTGTTAATCACATTATGTGGTTATAAAAGATAATGGAAGGCGCTCATAGAGCATTAATGCGTATAAAGCTGGTTTATTAAATGAAAATTGCACTTATATCAAGGACAATGAATTCAAGCGATATGGGATAAAATCTTGCTCAGCTGCCTGCAGTGCGGTCTGCACTAGTTGACGTCACTTTGCTAGCTCCAATCCTGGATTTCCAGTCTTCTTGTGTTCCAGGATTTGCTTGTCGTCAGCTGAGAGAATTAGCAATCATTTTGGGCTTAAGATAAAGTCTCACAAATATTTCTGGGGCCTTCATGTTATATAGTTTGAATACCATGTCATAGATATATTATTTATCATTGTAAAAGAACATATTCCTCACTTCTTTTCTTTTTCCAATTTTTTCAGGAAAAAACAAAACACGGCTTTGAAAAAAAAATAAAAATAGCTTTTTACCCAATTTTTTCATTTTCTTCCCAGGCCTTCCCAACTCTAGGTACGCTGTATACCTCATACAGAAGTGCCACTTTACAGGCAAGTTAAGTACATCCCAAATGCATATTATTTATATGAAATTTACATTTTTAATGTTGCCCTTTAAGCAGGAAAGGGGGATACTCACCTTGCCAACATCCAAAATCTAGAAAAAAAGGTTGAAAAAGTAAAATCTACTTTCTCAAAAACAACAGACTCTGCAGGCACAACATGAGGCAGTAAGTGTAAAAAAATTACAATCGTTATTACAAATATTCTTAAAAACAACAAACATAATAAAACAATATCACAACACCCTCTACTCAACAGTAGATCAACAGATACCCAATCACAGACATGGAGGCACAGATCCGATCATATAGGAAGTATAGAAGTCCATCAGTATAGAAGAAAATATGGGTAGATATCAATGGTCAGGTTCAAAACTCCTCCATGTATGCTTGTCAATGCGTTTCGCAAAATTTGTTTGCTTCCTTAGGACAGATTGGGTGGGTGCTGATTGACCTTGGAAAACAGATTATGGGCGAGAACAGATTCTGGGGGCAGACATAGGGTCCTCCAGAGAGGGACTAAAGGACACCAGATGACAAAATGGTGTCCAGTTCTCCCAAAATCAAGGCGGCCGGGGCCCAGCTCCCATAGTATTCAAAGTTTATGACCAGTCTAACAAAAAGAGGAATGGTATATTAGATATCATATAGTGTAAATGGATAAATATAGAGCTTACATTATAGATATATAGGTGCAGTGGGGCCCCAAACACACAGTACAAAGGTTGGTATACATAGGGCAAATTTACCAAGGTTGATGTATAGCCTTGTTTAACTACAACAAAAAGCCACCCTCCAACAATGCTTCCTGCTTGGAAATCATTTAAAAAATAAAGAAAAAAATATATTGATCAAGGTTTGATCTAGGTCATTGTCAGGGTTAGAGTAAGGGTCAAAGGTCAAGGTCAACCAAATTTGAAGGTCAAAGGTCAGGGTCGGGGCTATAACGGGTACAAACAACAAAAAAACATATACATATGTGGTATCCCTGTGATCTTCAGAAGCTGGAGATTTTTTTTTTTTGTTCTTTGTTGGTAGGTTATGGTAATAGTAGGGAAAATACAGCTACATTTAAAAAACATATTTTTTTTTTTTACTATTCGGGGCTAGTTTTCCTTTAAATGTAAAAAAAAAAAAAAAAAAGAAAAAAAGATATCTATTACCATTTATCACCAAATTAAAGTCCAATTTGTCCTTAAAAAAAAAAACAAGGTATAATACAGAAAGTAGTTGCAATGATAAGTACAGTTTTACTAACACATGTCAATGTTACAAAATTGTGTTCAGGCATTAGGATTTGTTTTATTCTCACCCTGAAGGGGTTAAAATTACTCAGTTACCCCAAAAATAAAATGTTGGACTTTAATGGCAATTGAATGATGCTTCCATGTTAACTGCATGATACAAATTATACAGGTGCATCTCAAAAAATTAGAATTTTATTATAAAATAATTTTATTTCAGTAATTCAATTAAAAAAGTGAAACTCATATAATTTATATAGATGTGTTACACACAGAGTGCTATATTTTAAGCATTTCATTCTTTTAATTTTAATGATTATGGCTTACAGCTACAGAAAACCCAAAATTCTGTATTTCAGAAAATTTTAATATTACATAACACCAATAAAAAAAGGAAATGTTGCCTTACTGAAAAGTATGTCCATGTACAGTATAATATGCACTCAATACTTGGTTTGGGCTCTTTTTGCATAAAATACTGCATCAATGTGGCGTGGCATGGAGGTGATCAGCCTGTGGCACTGCAGAGGTGTTATGGAAACTCTGGTTGCTTTGATAGTGGCTTTTAGCTCATCTGCATTGCTGGGTCTGGTGTCTCTTATTTTCCTCTTGAAAATAGCCCAAAGATTCTCTATGGGATTTAGGTCAGGCAAGTTTGCTGGCCAATCAAGCATAGTGATACCATAATCATTAAACCAGGTATTGGTACTTCTGGCAGTGTGGGCAGGTGCCAGGTCCTTCTGGAAAATGAAGTCAGCATATCCAAAAGGCTGGTCAGCAGAGGGAAGAATGAAGTGCTCTAGAATTTCCTGATAGAGGGCTGCGCTGACTTTGGACTTGATAAAACACAGTGGACCAACATCAGCAGATGACATGGCCCCCCAAATAATCACCAACTGTGGAACATTTTGCATTTTATTAGGAAATCAAGGTCCCAGAGTCTGGAGGAAGAGTGGAGAGGCACAGAATCCAAGTTGTATGAGGTCCAGTGTGAAGTTTCCATAGTCAGTGATGATTTGGGGAACCATGTTGTCCACTGTTTTTTGTCATGTCCAAAGTCTGAAGTTTAGACACGTGAACTTGTGGTGTCTGAAGGTACCTATGCTAACCTTAAAGACTGACCTCAGTTTTCCTTTGGAGTCCCCAAGAAATGTAGGCTCAGGAGTTACATGGAGCATTGTAAAATTGAGATTAAGCCACGGCCCTTCTGTCACTTAGCCCCACTCCTTATCAATCAGCTGTCGAATGCCAAAACGTCAGTGTACAGAAGAAGTTCTAGAATGGTAAGAGGGCACAAGTATAAGTGCCCTCACACATGGGACAGGGGATGTTAAAAAAAAAAAAAAAATTTGTGTCAGAAATTTTATTTAATTTTAGGACACTGGCCCTTTAAGAAAATAAGGTAGCCCCTCATGGTTCTGGCGGGCTTTACAGCAGCGTGCGCCTCTCTAGAACATTCTGACCCAAGGCTTTATATAGGGGGTCCCTGAGGTAAGCCCCTCAGTTGGGAAGTGACTGCCGGGCGAGCTCTCCTCTCCTCAGCGTTTGTATTGCTGGACTCGCCGGCATTCTTCCTAAGAATGAAGTCACTTATCCGTCAGGTTTTAGAAAGGGCAGCTTTAGAAGAGGGAGAGGAATGGCTGCGGAGCTGTCTTAAGCAGAGTGGAGTGGGACTGGAGCAAGTAAGGGAAGAAGTGAGCGGAATGGCGGTACCTTCTGTGGTGGTGCAGGCGGAGGAGACGGTAGTCAGGGAGAGTGTACCTCCCTCACCACAGGTGCCAACAGCGGGTAGAGCAGCGGCGAGACAGGGACAGCAGAGCTGTCCTCAGGAGCGTCCAGCATCTTTGAGGCAAGTTTCAGACCGCACAGCTGTGGTGGAGCAGTCGGAAGCTGCGGGGGGGCCGAGGAGGAGCCGAAGAGGCCCGAAGAGGATGAGAATTTCCTCACCATCGCCGCCACCTAGCGGTAAAAGGCGGGATAACACCCGGCCTCACAGGAGCAGAATAGAGAGAGCAAGTGAGGAGAGGGTTGCTAGGCAACCCATGGAGAATTGCTTAAGTCAGGGACCAGCTGAAGATGCTTTTCTGAGCCAGGATTTAAGTTCGCAGGTGAACGCAAGCAGTGCAGAAGTACAGCATACAGTGCCTTCCGTTAGCCAGTCAGCTACGCTGCCGACAGGAGTTGGTGAGTTGGCGCAATTGAACACGTTAAATGTTATTTTGGAATCTTTATCAAAATTTGCGAGTTTTTTGAATGTTTCACTCGCTTCTGCTGTTAGTGCTCCTAGTTTAAATATACAAAGTCCTGGTAATGTATGGTCCCCAGTTAGCGCTAGGAATCAAGCGTCTAATGTGGTAAGTAATGTTTCATCCACACCTTGGTTGGACGGTAGCCCTAGAGTCAGTCAAGTGGCACACACGGTTCCAGAGACGTGTTTGAAGGAGGTGATGCCATGTGACATGTCCCCATTGGGCTATCATCTCACAGCAGGGACCAAAGAGAAAATTTGGAAGGGTGAATTTATCGATTTGCTTTAGTTGTTGCCCTCAGCAAAGGAATTTGCTATTAAAAACGAAAAGAAATCGGATGATTCGCAGGAAGAAAATAGGAGGCGCCCGGTTTACAGGTCATTTAATAATTGGATTCAAGCCTTTTGTATTTATTCTTCGGTTCTAGGAGAAAAATTTCCAGAAAAATGTAGTGGATTATTCCAGCATCTTGAACATATTCTGGAAGCGTACAAAAATTTTTTCGTCCTGGGATGGTTCTATTACCAGCCTGAAATGGGGTATGAAAGACATAGGCCTTTGGCTAAATTTAATTATCCCACAAAAGTTTGCGCCAACTAAACAGGCAGGTGCCTCGTCGAATGTATCCCCATACAGGAAGGGAATTTGTTATGCGTACAACGAAAGGCAGTGCAAGTGGGCAGCAGCGTGCAAGTTTAAGCATGAATGCTCTTTTTGTACAGGCAACAATCACCCAGCAGCGATGTGTTTTAAGAGGGCAAGTCAGCAAAATCAAGCATCTAGGGATATTTTTCAGAAAAGCCTGCACTTCAGTGAGGCTGGAGAAAATGCTCCCGTGGTTGTAGGCATATCCAAACAAGGAGAAGGCCCAATTATTAATTAACGGCTTTTCGTCGGGTTTTAAGCTTCTATCTTTTAAAGTATTAGGTTGTAAATTTGAAAAAAATCTAAAGTCAATAGATCAATTTGTTCATATAGCCAGGGAGAAGATTTGCAAAGAAATTGAGGCTGGACGGGTAGCAGGCCCATTTTCAGATCCACCGTTCAATAATTTCCGCATTTCTCCTCTAGGTTTGGTCCCTAAAAAGGAGCCCAATTTGTTTCGGATAATACACCACCTGTCATTTCCCAAAGGAGATTCTTTAAATGACGAAATAGACCCTATTATATCATCAGTGTCATACACTACATTTGATGAGGCGGTTGATATAATCAAGCAATATGGTCCTAGTGCATTAATGGCAAAGGCGGATGTCCAATCTGCATTCAGATTATTGCCTATTGCTCTGGAATCTTTCAATTCCCTAAGTTTCTATTTTGAAGGCTGTTTCTTTTTCGACCGCTGCTTGCCTATGGGGTGTTCCCTGTAATGCGCTTATTTTGAATCCTTTGCGACTTTTCTTCAATGGGTTCTGGTCCATGAATCAGGTTGTCATGGGATCCTACATTATTTGGACGATTTCCTTTTTGTAGGACCTCCTGATTCTGACCTCTGTTTACTATTGCTAAAATTATTTTCCCTTATCTGTAAACATTTCGGGATACCACTGGCTGAGGATAAAACAGTTTTGCCTAGTACCTCAATTGAATTCCTGGCTTTTTCTATTAATACAGTCATTGGTGAGTGTCAGCTCCCGAGGGAAAAATTTTTTAGGATACAGACTACAATAAGCAAATTTTTGAGTCGGCGTAAAGTTCTCTTAAAGGAGCTTCAGTCTCTGTTAGGTCCGCTGGCCTTCGCGTCTCGTATTATGCCGGTGGGTAGAATTTTTTCCAGACATTCGTCTTTAGCCATGTCTTGGTTTTAAATCCCCTTTGGCACACATTCGGCTAACGGTGGATTTAAAAGAGGATTTGCGTGTTTGGTCACGTTTTTTAAATGACTATAATGGCCGTTCATTTTTTCAAAGGGACTGGGTTTTTGCTGCTGACCTCAAGTTATTCAGGGACACAGCAGCATCTTTAGGTTTTTGTGGCTGTCTGGGATACTCATTGGTGTTGTGGGTCTTGGCCTGCCTCATGGGTTGAAAGTAAATTTACAAAAAATATAGTTTTGCTAGAATTATTCCCGATAGAGGTTGCCTTGGAGCTTTGGGGTTCTAATTTCAGAGATAGGAGAATTTTGGTGCACTCAGATAACAGAGGAGTTTTGTATGCAATCAATTGTCTGTCATCTAAATCTACGTTGGTATTAAAACTTCTCCGCTATCTGGTTTTCTTGTGCTTGAAGTTAAACATCTGGATAAAGGTCAAATATGTTCCGGGTGTGTCAAATTGTATAGCTGACTCTCTATCTCGTTTCCAGATCTCTTGTTTCAGGGAACTCCATCCGAATGCCAATCCAGTGGGATTTCATTGCCCGGATCACCTGTGGACCTTGATCTAGATCTGGTTTTTGATGCGATAAAGTGCTTGGTGGCACCTTACACTTGGTCGGAGTACTGTTCTGCTTGGCAGAGATGGTTGTCATTTTGTAAAGAGATGGGTATACAAAATGGGCCACCTTTGGAGCATGATATGCTAGCTTTTTTATGCACGCTGATGAATCTGCAGTTATCATATAGCCACATTAATAAGATTTTAGCGGGTGTTTCATTTTTTCTAAAATTAAAGAATCTTGCAGGATGTATGAGTTTTTTCTCGGTAAGACAAGCCTTCAAAGGTTATAAAAAGAGAATGTTTACTCCTGACACGCGCAGACCCATATCTATTGATTTGCTTAAAAGATTGTGCTTGGCCTCCCCTATGGTTTGTTTTTCGGAATACGAAGCAAAACTTTTTTCAGCAGCCTTTGTGCTTTGTTTTTTCGCTGCGCTTCGTGTTTCTGAATTGGTCTTGGAGAATATGGCGGGCCAATCAGGTCTTAAGGCTAAGGAAGTCATTGTAGGTAGGGATAGGGTTAATATTTTCATTAGTCAGTCAAAAACTGATCAGTTTAAAAAAGGCCATTGGCTAGATCTAGCAGCCTGCGGAGATCCATGTATATGTCCTTGTGCGGTTCTTAGCAGGTATTTGGATGTCAGGCCTCCCATTTCAGACAAATTCTTTATACATTTAGATGGTTCAGTAGTCACTAAATATCAATTTTCAGCAGTTTTAAAAAAAATGTTTAAAGTTTTTAGGTATGGATAAGGTTAGAATTACTGCACATTCGTTTTGGATAGGTGCTGCCACGGAAGCAGCTAGGTTAGGATTAGATGAGTCCATAATCAAAAGGTTGGGAAGATGGGAATCTAAGAGTTTTAATTTGTATATCAGACCTAATTTATCTGTTTAATCCTATAGGTGCCAAAGTTTCTGTATGGATTATTGGACACTCCTTCATTCATTGGGCACGAAAAAGAGCTGCACATCGGTGTTATACTGAGAATTTATCTTTCACTGATGACCAATTGCATATTTTTTGGAAAGGGGTTAGAGGTCTGAGTTGGGTTAATTTGTCTGATTTAATTTATAGATTAAAGGAAGTTTGGCCTTCACCATCTATATTGATATTACACTTGGGAGGTAACGACGTGGGAGTTTTGAAGTCATTAGATTTATTATTTAAGATTAAAAAAAAATTATATAATTTCAAATTGCTTTTTCCAAATTGGATAATGGTGTTTTCTGAAATTGTTCCTCATTTGAAATGGCTTTCTTCGGTTGAATTTAAGCCTTTGGAACGGACTAGGAGGAGAGTCAATCACGCAATGGCAAAATTTATGCCATTGGTAGGGGGTTTTGCTTTCCGACAGGTTGACCTTGAAGGTGGTTTTCCTGGCCTTTACAGGCAGGATGAGATCCATTTATCTGATATAGGCTTAGACATCCTAAATTTAGGGTTTCAGAACAGCATAGAAATGCCCGCGGTGGTGGGGGGGCCGTCACAAGTTTGCAACTAGTCCCGGCTTTTGGGGACTTTGGTGGTTTAAAATATGTTTTTATTTTGCTTGAGTTCTGGGACTGAGCGATACAGATGTATGTTTTTTATAATTTTGTTGGATTAGAAATTTATTTGATTGAATTTTGAATAAATAATTATTTAATTTATTTATAACCAATAAAGTGCCGCGGCCATTTACTTATGCCAAAAAATTAATTTGTGTTGGTTTTTATTTATAGTTTTAGTTTAGTTTTATTATAAAAATGCATCCTCCTGTCCCATGTGACAGTTAAATAAAAGGGAAGGAACTTAATATCAGAAGAGGGCAGGAATTGATATTGACTTCCGTGTTTAGCCTGGGCTTAGAATTCCAAAATGCTTTACAGGAAAACAGCGATTGCTTTTAGGACTAGCAAAAGTAGATGCAGGCACTACAAGCTGAAAACATTATAATACTTTTGCTATATTAATGGCAGGTATGTATATAGTGCCAACAAATTACACAGGGGGAAGCAGAGTGTAGCAGGTAAAGAGGAGCTACAATACTCAGGGTGCCTAGGAAGGAGAGGCAGAGCAATAATAAGGGGAAGTAGAACAGGGAGCCCAAGTGAAGAGAAAAATCACACGTGGTGATACAGAGGCTGCAGGCATAGGCTGTGGATTGTGCTGTAGACTGAGAAGAAAAGAAGAAGAAGATCTTTGGTTGGCTGCTACTGGAGTGAAGGATTTTGATCCCAGGCATTGGGCTCCAGGGTGCACACCTGCCTGTGTGGACTGAGGTGTTGCAGAGAGTTTAGCTTCCCAAACGGTCTACTATTGTGTGCCTACAGGACTCAGAGAGGGGAAACAGTGAGTACTGAGACCAGATTGGTCCTATCCTGCTGTGTGCTGCCTGGTGTGAGGACTTAAAAGCTGCCATCATTACCAGGAAGTGCTGGCCACCAGGATCTGTGTGCAGAAAGATTGCTGTGAGCGCCGAGTAATGCTCTTGTGCTTGACAGGGAGTGAGAAGGCTACAGTTTCATCCAACATGGGCTTGAAGGGGGGACCCAGTGCATGCAGCATGATCCCTTGCTGGGCCTCAAGAAGATGCATCTGGATCATTGTCAGTGGTGAGAGGCCCTTTGGCCACTTGTTTAATATAGGCATTGTTGCTGTTATTGCCAGTTAAAGTTGCTGCATGTGAAGAGTCAGCTTTGCACCCTTTACTTTTTTCCCATTGGATTATAAAAATTCTCATGTAAGAGAGTGAGAACTCCAATGGGAGATCCAGTGCCCCAGCGCTGGCTAACTTTACTTAGACCCACTGGCCAGTGGTTTAGATTGTATTTTTTAGGTCTCAGGTAGGTCACCCAGATAGTTTGCCGTTTTTTATTACAGATTTGTATAATGTGTCAGGGTGTTCGGTGCTTCTTTCAGAATCATGGGCACTGAGAATAGATGACCTGAGGAAACAGCAGCTCCTTCTGAGGGTGAGCACTACATGCATTTGCACTGAAGATCCAGCTAAATTGTGTTGTAATTAATCATTGTTTAGTGTCTTCGGATGGTTCACAGAATTTTTGTTTACATTTTTTTTTAGTTTTGACTGAAAACCTGTTTCCCAATTTTTTAGGTATAGTGTTTTATCATCTTAAAGTTCCTCCTTGGCATATGAGGATTTTTTTTTAAAAAGTCTGCAGAATAGATAGCATGTTTAAAGGGCATTCAAGTGCTAACAACTTTCCAACAAGAGTGACAGATTAACCAAAAGACAACTATAACAATAACTGTGACAGTTACATGGGGGTTGGCTAAACCTATTGCTGCTTCTTTAGGGTGTATTTTTGTATGTATTGAAGAACTGCACAGGAGAACACTTTTTTCTTGTAATAAATTACTAGACATGTTTTTAAAAGTTTTCAAACATTTTTTCCATTTTGCTGTAGACATAGTGGTATGTACAGATAAAAGGTTTAGTGACAGGAAAGGGAACATCAATGCATTTGCAGAAAAGAGCAGGGACTTTGCCATTTTAACATACTATAATTTGTACATTGTAAGATTGTTTATATAACTCAGGGCAGGAGTCTTGCAGGAATGCATGGGAATGGCATTCCTGTGCTTTTTCCACAGCAGGAACGCCATTACCGTTAGCAGCTGCGCCCTGCAAGACTGACTGTCAATGCCCTTTGTATGCAAGCTGTCTGTGGCATCTGTGTGTGTGAAGAAAGAGCCGCTCAGCTGGCACTAGAGGAAGCAGAGCTGATGCTTCCTGGATAGCGGCAGCTCCTGTCACAGGTGGAGTGGTATTAAATGTACTTCGCCTCCGCCTGTGACAGGAGCGATACAGGAAGCATTGGCTCTGCTCTCTACTACAGCTGCATGCTTCCTCTAGCGCCGTTCCTGTCACAAATTTACACTGATGCTCGGGGATGGACAATGGGTCCATCCAAGAGTACCAACAGTACCAGCCAGCAGCACTCACCAGCAGTACCCACCAGCAGTACCAGCCAGCAGTACCAGCCAGCATTATCCACCAACAGTACCAGCCAGCAGTACCCACCAGCCATACCAGCCAGCATTACCCACCAACAGTACCAGCCAGTAGTACCCACCAGCAGTACCCTCCAGCAGTACCTGCCAACAGTACCCATAGCAGTACCTACCAGTAGTACCAGCAAGCAGTACCCACCATCAGTACCTGCCAGTAGTACCAGCCAGCAGTACCCACCAACAGTAACAGCCAGCAGTACCCACCAGCAGCACCTTCCAGAAGTACCAGCCATCAGTACTCACCAGCAGTAACAGCCAGTAAAACCAGCCAGCAGTAACAGCCAGTAGTACCCACCAGCAGTAATAGCCAGCAGTACCCGCAAGCAATACCAGCCAGAAGTACCCACCAGCAGTACCAGCCCTGGAGGACAGCCAGAAGTAGTACCCGCCAGTATTATCTGCCAGTAGTACCAGCCAGCAGTACCTGCCATTAGTACCAGCCAGCAGTACCCACTAGCAGTACCAGTCAGCAGTACCCACCAGCAGTACCAGCCAGCATTACCCACCAACAGTGCCAGCCAGTAAAACCAACCAGCAGTATCAGCCAGTAGTACCCACCAGCAGTACCAGCCAGTAGTACCAGCCAATAGTACCGGCCAGCAGTACATGCCAGTAGCACCCACCAGCAGTACCAGCCAGTATTACCCGCCAGTAGTACCAGCCAGATGTACCCACTAGTAGTACCAGCCAGCAGTACCCACAAACAGTACCAGTCAGCAGTACCCACCAGCAGTACCAGTCAGCATTACCCACCAACAGTACCAGCCAGTAAAACCAGCCAGCAGTACCCACCAGTAGTACACGCCAGCAGTGCCAGCCAGCAGTACCCCCCAGTAGTACCCACCAGTAGTAACAGCCAGCAGTACCCACCAACAGTACCAGCCAGCAGTACCCACCAGCAGTACCAGCCCTGGAGGACAGCCAGAAGCAGCCATCAGCTATATCTGCCTGGGGGACAGCAGCAACCAGCAATACCTGCAGAAATCCTGAGGAAGAAGTGAAGATTGAGGTCAGTTGAGTTGCAGGTAAACCACAGTGCATCCGTGTGAAAGCAGCCTTAGGCCCCCTTCACACGATTGGTCCGATCAGGTCCGCCTGTTTGTTTTTCATGGGGAAACCAATTGGACCCTCCATTCACCTCTATAGAGTGTCAGATGTCCGTTTACACCTGCCTATCTCCAATCCGATCCCGTTAAAAAAATAGAAGGGAATCCGTCCCCATCTGTCAGGGGAGATCGGATCGGAGGGCTCACAGAATAGAGCGGATTGTGTCCGTGTGTACTCTGCATATGCTGAGTGGAAACTGACCTGTCATCTGCCTGCTACGCTCATTGTGGCCTGCGATCGGTTACCAAGTCGCTAAAGTGGCCCTCGCTCCTCAAAATTTTGGGCAACCCTGCTGTAAGGACATGAGTCCTAGATGGAGAGGTGCGCTGTAGTAGCCTTTCCCCTTAGTTTCGCCGTGGTGCGTGGCAGAGGGAAGGAGTCCCCGGATCGAAAGGTGTGCAGTACTGTAACAGAAGACCAACTGTGTAAACTGGCACCAATACTAGGCTTTATTACTGCGTAAACTGGCTCCTATACTAGGGGCTAATACTGCATAAAATGGCACCAATACTAGGGGCTATTACTGCATAAAATGGCACCAATACTAGGGGCTATTACTGAGTAAACTGTTTGCTGAAATTGCTTTAAGCTAAAAAGAAAAGATTTGAAGAGTTTTCCTCTTAGATGCAATACCTGAGGAAAAAAGGAAAACTCTTGAAAGCTTGTCTTTTAATTGTTCGGTTAGTACAAAAAAAAAAGGTATCTTTGCATACTGCATTACTCTCTTATATTGTAACCTTATTTATATATATTTATTTCGTTTTTTTTTTCAGTGGTATGATATAGTAGTGAAAATTATGACTGCCCCCCCCCCCCCCCTGTGACTGACTGTGGTATCTTATAGATTATTCCTAGAGTCGCCGCTGCGTGACAGGCGCTACACCAGCAGCTGCCGACACAGCTCGCAATAGTAAGCGCCGCACACTGATTGAAGCAGAGCCTCTGAAAAGAATAAAGACGCAGCTGCGGTAGGCTGCCAGTAGTCCTCCTTTAGTTTCCCCTGGAATAACTCACAGCAGCTCCATGCAGCTCCGATGCCATGGGTCAAAGTGCAGCAAGAGCCGAGTGGAGCTGCTCTGTAAAGTGCCAGGAACAGGCAGCCTACTACATTACACACACCCCGGCCAACTCATTAGTGAGGCTCTCAAGAAGCAGTTACAGCCAGGGGAAAGCATTAATTTGAATTAAAAAATTTGAATGTAAATATCATAAACTAAAATGAAAGAGAGTATCAGTTGATCAGTGAATGGTGTCAGTAGAGCAGTGGACATGTCAGTCAGTAGAACAGTGGATGGTGTAAGTAGAGCAGTGGATGTGTAAGTAGGACAGTGGATGGTGTCAGTTGAAAGAACAGTGGCAGTGTTAGTAGAGCATTGGACATGTCAGTAGGACAGAGGCTGGTGTCAGTAGAGCAGTGGGCATGTCAGTAGGACATAGGATGGTGTTAGTAGAGCAGTGGGCATGTCAGGAGGACAGAGGATGGTGTCAGTAGAGCAGTGGGCATGTCAGTAGGACAGAGGATGGTGTCAGTAGAGCAGTGGGCGGGTCAGTAGGACAGAGGATGGTGTCAGTAGAGCAGTGGGCATGTCAGTAGGACAGAGGATGGTGTCAGTAGAGCAGTGGGCGTGTCAGTAGGACAGAGGATGGTGTCAGTAGAGCAGTGGGCGTGTCAGTAGGACAGAGAATGGTGTCAGTAGAGCAGTGGGCGTGTCAGTAGGACAGAGGATGGTGTGAGTAGAGCAGTGGGTGTGTCAGTAGGACAGAGGATGGTGTCAGTAGAGCAGTGGGCATGTCAGTAGGACACAGGATGATGTCAGTAGAGCAGTGGGCGTGTCAATAGGACAGAAGATGGTGTCAGTAGAGCAGTGGGCGTGTCAGTAGGACAGAGGATGGTGTCAGTAGAGCAGTGGGCGTGTCAGTAGGACAGAGAATGGTGTCAGTAGAGCAGTGGGCGTGTCAGTAGGACAGAGGATGGTGTGAGTAGAGCAGTGGGTGTGTCAGTAGGACAGAGGATGGTGTCAGTAGAGCAGTGGGCATGTCAGTAGGACAGAGGATGGTGTGAGTAGAGCAGTGGGCGTGTCAGTAGGACAGAGGATGGTGTCAGTAGAGCAGTGGGCGTGTCAGTAGGACAGAGGATGGTGTCAGTAGAGCAGTGGGCGTGTCAGTAGGACAGAGGATGGTGTCAGGAGAGCAGTGGGTGTCAGTAGGACAGAGGATGGTGTGAGTAGAGTAGTGGGCGTGTCAGTAGGACAGAGGATGGTGTCAGTAGATCAGTGGGCATGTCAGTAGGACAGTGGATGGTGTCAGTCAGTAGAACTGTACATGGTGTGGACTTTAGGGAAATCTGCACTGCACAGGGTGATTAGGGCATGCCCAGGCACATTCAGCACACACCCTGCACACACTTATGCAGCAACATTAACACTGTCCCTAGAAACGGCAAGCAGTCCCAAGCAAAGGTGGTTCTCTAACACTGTCCAGCAAAGTAGAAGGAGGGGGCATTGCATTACCCACAATTATCATTACACTTTTTCAGCTTCTTTATGGTTCATTCCAGGGCCACAGAATTCAGTTCTAGGGAGAAAATAAAGGGAGAACCTTCACACAGCTCTCATTCTAAATTCGGGGGTTCTTCTTTGCTCCAACCTACATCCACTCAGCCTCTCCCATCATTTAAACATTAGGGAAAACCTCCCTCTCCATCTACAGGGCAGGTTTTACGTCTCTTCTCCAGAGAGAATAAGTTCAATGCTTGTAGTCTTTCCTCATTCTCATTTCCTAGTTCTCTGTAGTTTTCAATAGGTATTTTTACTTGCAATTATATAGTCGATGTCACATTAATGTATGTTTGAACTGTTTCAATGACACATACTGTATATATTCACTTTAGAAAAAAGTGTTGTTTAATGCAAGCATATAATCTGGTTTGTATGCAGACCAGAATATGGTAAACAAAGTAACTATTGTAGATCATATAGTTTGTGTGGTTTTATGGCATTTGCTTCTGTACTACTGAATGTGTACATTTAGAAGAATTATTGTGAAATAAATGTGGGTATATATTTAAGGCAATCATCTGGGGATGTTTTCTGGCACATTGTCGGACCCATCATAATACTATATATGCTGCATTCTTGTATTTAATTTCTAACCACTCTAAAAAAAAAAATGCACCCTTTACTAATACCCAATGCAAAAAATAAGTCTTAGTGTTGTAACAGTGTAATATAATAACATTTGTATATACTGACATCTTGTGGCTGAAAGTTAGATTGCTAAAAAACACTGAATCTTTACAGAAGTGGAAGCTACATCCTTATTATAAGCATTACTGTAAGTGAGTTATTTAGTTAAATCTGTAAGAAGTTTTATAATCAAGGCATATAAACATGGTGTTTAACCACATCCCTTCCCACTCCTGTACACCGCCTACGGACCAGATCAGTTTTTGTATTTCTGCTATGAAATTGTTTAGTCAACAATAACCTATTAGGGCCAGTTCACACTACTCCGACTTGGTCGCCTGACAAGTAGCTCCTAATGCTGTGCAATGAAACCGTTCTAATCAGAGCGACTCAAGAAAAAGGCTCCTGCACTATTTTTTGGCGAAGTCGGAGCGTCTTGCATTGACTTCTATTATGAGAAGTTGTTTGCAAACCACAATGAAGTCGCGCTGCACGGGCGACTTCAAAGTCGCCCGAAGTCAGGGCGACTTTGAGTCGGATTAGTGTGAACCGGCTCTTACATTACTTGCGATAACAAAGTTATAAATAGACAGACAGACAAAAAAATAACAAAACTAAACGCATAAAGTCACTTTTTTTGGCCATTGTTTGTTTTAAAAATAGCGTTACAACAGAATAAAAAGATACATTTTATTCTATAATTTGTTCTGTTTGAAATTACACTACATTATGTTTTTGGTAGCATTGCAAAGGCTCTTGTTAGTCATTTTGTTTTTTAAAGTGTGCGTTTTTTTTTTTTTTTTTCCTTCACATTAAAAAAATAAAAAAACAACAAAAAAATATAAAAAAAGTTTAAGTATTAATGGATGATTATGTAGGATTAAAAAAAAAAAAACCATCAGGAACAAAACAATTGAAGGAAAAGTGGAAGAATTAATTAATTAGGGCTGATTAGAGTAAACTGAAGGTTTAGTTTTAGAAGGGAGAGGGATTAGAACACCTGTCAGGTTTTTATTGCTGTTTGTGCCTCTCTTAGTGAGGTTTGGCCTCTCTGATTTTCCCTTTTACCATTATCATTGAAAGTGAAAGTAAAGGAAAATCCCAAAATTTGGGTTGTCCCCAGAAAAAGTAATAGAGGGGCCCCAAGGGATTCCCTTAATTTCCGGAATTTCCTAAGGAAGTAAAGGGAAATCTCCACAATTGGACACAGATGGTAAAAAAATAATCTTATAGGGGTTAAAACCCTCTCTTGCTCTATCCAAAATGAAAAAAAGTTTTGCCTATAGTTCTACTTTAAGTTTCAATGCTGTGATTGTGAATTGTCGGCAATTGAAAACGGTACACATCCTATTTACTATGATGACATTTTTTGGGGCATGTGTAGCACCTCCAGTGTCCTCAACTGGTTATTGTCATATTTTAGCATTTTTTTTTCACATGTTTTTATACTGTATCTGTTAGGATGTAGGCAAAGGATGGAATGTGGTTAAGTGCTATTGGGGATTTTACTCTAGCTTAAATAAAAAAAAAAAGGAAATCTCACTAAAGGGAGAGGAATTGCAATCTCAGATAGTTGTAGAGAGCTGTCATCTGACTATTTGAATACAATTATGTATCAGCACTGCTCCCTATATTATATTAATAGATGTCTCAACCTCACTAATCTGTGCTTATTGTAAAAAAAAAAAGCGATATTATAGTGATAAAATTAACAATACATTGTTTTCATAAATAAATAAATAACATTTCTCATAAATAAATGTCAAGAATGTGTGCTCCACAGTATAAATCCAACAATTCAATAATAAAGTGTCCAGTGCTCAGGTGATTAAATAAAATATAAAATTCATATAATAATCCAAAGTGCTAGGTGCCAGTCTCTGTGCAAAAACAACTCCTCAGAAAAAGTGCTCAGTGCTCGCTTTGCCAAGAAAAGACATCCAAAGTGCTGATGCTCTCAAAGTGCAATCAGGTGCTCCCCTCTCGGTCCCCTACTCACCAGACAATGGTAATATATGAGCCTTATAAGATAATCCTCACTGGTTGGGATCAAGGGAAGTCACCAAGCATCGATATAAACCAGAGCACTCTCCAACTAACACCATCCAGGATCGCTTATACATGCACGGTTAACATGAAAAAAGAATAGCCTTCATCGTGCAATATGTTTAAACTTTTTATTCACACGCTAAAAATAATACACTTACAATGTTGCAGTCATCAGTCAGCATTCGTATTTCCCCATGCGGGACGCCAAACAATGGCCGTGTGTTCCACCCGCATAAACCGGAAACCGGAAATTGCGTAGTACGTAAGTCAGACGGCTTGACATCTGACTATTTGTCACCATTGGAAGATCTCTTGATCTCATGACAACTCTAAAATGTATGATTTCCAGTTCTCTGTGACAATGGGTACAAGATGGACAGAGGGACAAATCTACCTTGTGGGGACACAGACAGAAATAAAAATGTGTAAGAGGATCTATTCTTTCTTCATTCTACTCTGTTCATTGTGGTTAACACATGCGGTGAATCTTTGGAGGGACCTCACACTTTGTTTCTTGATTTCTGCATGGCGTTTCACCCTAAACATACAAGAAGCCAAGGGTTTAGTGTAGAATTTGGAGGGACATCATGATTTTTTTGTTTATTTGCATGGAGTCCCCCCTAAAGTGATTGTAAAGTCTCCCTTTTTTTTTTTAACCACTTAAGGACCGCCCACCGCAGATTTACTGCGGCATGCAGCCCCTCCTGCGCAAACGGACATAGCTCTATATCGGTCGCGCGCCTGCAGCTAGGGGACAAGCGCGTGCTGGCGGCGCCGTTCTCCCTCCCCCACTCGGCAGCGGGGACTCTGATGCCTGGGGCTGGCGGCTCCGATTGCCGCCTGACACCCGTCATCGTTCCCCGCTGAGAGAGAAGAACGGTCAGCTGTTGTAAACATAGCTGACTGTTCTTCTCTCTGGAATGATCACAGAGCGCCTGTGATCCTTCTATATAGGATCACAGGTCCCTGTGATCATTACAAAAGCCCAACCCCCATACAGTTAGAAGCCCCCCCTAGGCTTACATTTAACCCCTTGATCACCCACTGTGTTAACGCCTTCCCTGCCGGTGTCATTATTACAGTAACAGTGCATATTTTTAGCACTGATTACTGTAGTAATGTCACTGGTCCCCCCAAAAGTGTCAAAAATGTCAGTTAGGGGCCTGATCTGTCCGCCGCAATGTCGCAGTCCCGCTAAAAATCGCAGATCTCCGCCATTACTAGTAAAAAAAAAAAAAACATAAAAATGACATAAATCTTTTCTGTAGTTAGCAGACGCGATAACTTTTGCACAAACCAATCAAAATACGCTTATTGCAATTTTTTTTTACCAAAAATATGTAGCAGACAACAAATTGGCCTAAAATGTTAAAAAAAATTCGATTTTTAATTTTTTTGGGGGGAATGTTATATAGCAGAATGTGAAAAATATTGTTTTTTTTTTGTTTTTTTTTTTTTCTTCAGAATTGTCGCTCATTTTTTGTTTATAGCGCAAAAAATGAAAATCGCAGAGGGGATCAAATACCACCAAAAGAAAGCTCTATTTGTGGGAAAAAAAGGACCTCAATTTTATTTAGGTACAGCATCGCATGACCGTGCAATTGTCCGTTAAAATAACGCAGTGCCAAATCGTAAAAAATGGCCTGCTCATTAAGGGGGCCATTCCTTACGGTCCAGAACTGGTTAATATTTATACCAGACCTGAAGGGAATCCTCTATTCACTTGGTTTACAAACAGAATGGAGCTGTCATTTTTCCAGCAATATAAGAACACTTTTTTATTTGTAAATGTTAATTTTGCTACAATAGGTTGTACACATCGCACAGATGGGCCACTTCACAGGCAGGTTTAAGACAGCCCCAAGACACGTTTAGAGGCAAATATGTCTTTATTTTTTTAAAAGAGAGAAACAAACTAAGTAAAACATTAATGAGAATGTGTAAGTAAATTTGTGTGAAGGCGCCTGGTTCTTAGAGGTTAAACAGTACTGTAACCTGCTGCCCCTTTAATTGTAAAATTACAATAACTAAACTGGATAAAATGGTAAAAAGGCGCTGGTAACCCTGGATGTTATTATTAAATGAAAAATAATAATAGTAAAGTGCTAATTGTGTTGTGCAAATGTAGCGAAAAAATATATATAAAATTCAGAGTGCTAGCTCTTGTTTCTATTGTGAAAAATAATGCTTTAAGTATTTGAAATTATTCAAAACAAAATAAAAGTGCTAATTTTCATAAACAAAATCACTATAAATTTAAAATAGTGAAGTGCTAGTGACAAGAAAGTGTACTGTGCAATACAAAAAAATCTATAAAGTGCTCTCTGCAGTGGTCTCTGCTAAACCCGGAAGTTGAGAGTAATAGTAACGTCACCTCCTATCGCATTGGAACGCATGCTGGAACGCACGCCGGACCGCTGCCACGCTACAAGGGTAAACTTGGAAGGATATCGGAGAGTATCAGGAAACCGCAGATCCTGCACCCCCGATCCCACTACTACCCATAGCAACCGATGCGCATTGCCCTGTGCCAGGTGGGCACAACAATAAGTAAGCAGCCATTTTTATGTTTTGATGTAATATAAAATAAATACAGTATTACACTATTTTTGACTTCTTATCTATCTCCCTGCATATGTGCTTAATATACACCCACGTGAGGTAACTAATGGAGGAGTGAGGAGAAGGAGTATATTATTTTTTCCAAATCATCCTTTTGTTGGAAACCATAAAAATAATCAAGTTGGAGTGAAGGTGTGCCTATGGTCTGATCCACCTAAGGAAATAGGATCTGTGTGACCTACCGGGATCTGGTAAGAGGCATTGATTACCAGCCTTATTCACTGGAGCACCTGATCCATAGGAAATTAATTCCTACACTATTTTGCATGAACTGTGTGGATCTCAGCCCACTATTCAAGCACTTTTCAAGCACTATATTTATATTTATACAATTGTTTGTCAATTTATTTATTCACAGAGCAATATATTTATATGTTTAATATTGGAACTTTATGAAGATATAATAAGTGTATTTGCTATTAACAAGCACCTTAATGGTAACTTATTGCACTGTCCAGCACTTTATAGAGTTTTTTGTATTGCACAGTACTCTTTCTTGTCACTAGCACTTCACTATTTTAAATTTATAGTGATTTTGTTTATGAAAATTAGCACTTTTATTTTGTTTTGAATAATTTCAAATACTTAAAGCATTATTTTTCACAATAGAAGCAAGAGCTAGCACTCTGAATTTTATATATATATTTTTTCGCTCATTTGCACAACACAATTAGCACTTTACTATTATTATTTTTCATTTAATAATAACATCCAGGGTTACCAGTGCCTTTTTACCATTTTATCCAGATTCGTGAAAATGCATTCAAGTGACAAAGGTTTAAAAAAGATAATGTGACCTAGGTTGGCATTGATAAAAATATAGTGTTTATGAAGGAGAAAGTTGGCGTCCCAATTATAAATATGATAACATGGTGCGTAATCAGCACACATAAATGCAGAAAAATGAAAATAAATCGGAAGTTAGCGAGGAATAGGAAAAGGAGGAAAAATATAATAGAGGGAGAGAGGTAGGCTTAGAGGGGCCCAAAGAGGGTAAAAAAAAAAGGATCTTGAGAAACCACTGAGGCCATTGTGGAGAGGGAAAAAAAATATCATGACTTTATCTTTAGTAATCTTTAAGGGCAGCAGAGGTGGAGAAGTATAGCCAAACATACAAAGGATTTTAAACTTTTCAAAGGTGTAATTGTCCATCGCTAACATCTCCTTCATCCGCATGATATCATTAACAGTAGGAACCCATAGGGACAGGGGAGGAGGTGTGTCTGTTTTCCAAAACAAAGGTATTAGCTGCCTTACTGCAGAAAGAAAGAAGCGTAACAAACTAGGGGTTTGAGATGACATCAAACCCGGGAGCATAGACAGGAGTGCCACCTCCAGGGTGGGTCATAGGGAGTCATCATACATTTTATTATGGAAAGTAAAAACTTGTGACCAAAAGGGTTTAATCCTGCTGCACTCCCACCAGATGTGTAATTAGTTCCCTTCTGCTGCTCCACCTCTCCACCAGGTAGCCGGCACAGATGGGAACATCCTATGTAATGAGAGAGGATCCCTGTACCATCTGGAAAGGAGTTTATAGTTCTTCTCCTGAGCGTAACAGGAAATCGTGGAGTTGTGAGTGAAATTAAAGGAAGTTTGCCAATCAGCAGCCATAAGCTCCTTCCCCAAATCCGCAAATCACAACCTGGTGTATGATGGGAGCTCATCATACATTAACGCATGTAATAAATGATAGGTTGAGGAAAGTAGATGTCTAGGCGTTTTAGAGAGGGAGCACGGCCGCTTGTATTCGGTCATGATGCGGTGGATCTGAGTGGAATTACACAATCTAAAACGAAAGGAGGACAGATAAAGGGCAGTAAGCCAGTCACCTCCGCCCCCAGGAAGAACAGGGAGCCCGGTGCGTGGGTGTATAAAGGATTTCGCCACTGGCCAGGTGGACTGTGATAAAGGTCCCATGTACAGGAACCCATACCCTGAGGGAACATGGGGTTATCAAACTGTAATGTCTTGGGAGATTGATCCGAGGACAGAAGATACTGGAGTCCCTTCTTATACCATAGGTGCATAGCTGCAAGTGTCAATGGGGACGACAATTGGACAACAAGGAGAAAGGGGGAAGGAGAGGGGAAGAAAAGATTGCATAGCCTGTTTGGTGCAAGTACTCATGGTTCCCCTTTTTTCTTTTTTTGCCTCCCCTTGGGGGATTTACTGATATCCTGTTGTGAATAATACAGCTATAAGATGTGAGCAAAGAGGTGTTGGGGTTGGATGATTGGGACTTGAGTTGGGTGGGGGGGAGTGGGGGGGTTGCGTTGTCCCCCCCCCCCGCTCCCGCTGCCCCTTACCCCCCCCCCCCCCCCACATGGGGGTGGTTGCTCGGCCCCTCGGTGAACAGGGAGGTGACGTGGATTTGTGTGTGGGGAAAGGTGGAGTTTATATCAGATTGTTATGATTTGAGTTAAGTGGGGCGTGTGGGGGTCTGGGGGAGGCAGGGGGTTTAGGTTGCCCCCCCCCCCCGTCTCCCCCTGTCCCCCTCCCCGCATCTGGGTGGTAAGGGGTTGGGGTTTTTTTTCTCTTTATTATGAGGTTGAGTATTGAGACGCATTTAAAGGAATATGTAATGTGTATTATAATGCAATGGAGATGGTGTTTGATGCTCTCCCCAGGCTTTGGAGCTCTGGATCTTCTCAAGGTGGGGATCCAGTTATGGGATTGGGATGTTGGGGGGTGGATGATTCGGAGGGGAGATTTAGTTATGAGGATGCTTTGGGATGGGGTGGGTGGGGGGGAGGTTGGAGGTCGCATTGACAGTATTTGTAAAGATATGGTGTGTGGTCACTTAAACACAGGCACTGATATAAATAATGTGTGGATAATCACTTGAAGGAGGGGTAGTTTACTCCTCCCTTAATAAAAGGAAAGGGGAAGGGGGTTCTCCCCTCTCTTTTTTTTTTTTTCCCTCACTGAGATTTTGGGTTGTAGTTGGAGTTTGAAGTGTGGGGTTTGGGGTTTTCTTTTTTTTTTTTTTCCTTTTACTTAAACACAGATGTGGACACATTTTTAGGGATGATTCTTAACAAAATTTTTTTTGTTTTCCTCCCAGTTAGCACATGGGAGTTGGAGTTTTTTTTTAAATAAGAGAAGGTGATCGCCCTGTCTTGTTTTATTTTTCACCCCCTTAGGAGGGGGTTTTTCCCACCCCTCTGTTTTTTGGGTTTTTTTTTGTTTTTTGCGGAACCAGGGAAAATGGATGAATATTAGCTGGGTGGTTCAAGTGAGGCTTAGACTGCGAGAAATGAAGACTTAATCGGGGGGAGAGTGGCCTAGGCCTTATTCCTCTGACATGTAGACCATGACCCCAAGTAGGTCGGCGCTTGTTTTAGTGGGTTTAAGGGGTGAAGTAAGCGCTTAAATAACATTTAGTTAATTTAGAAAAGCCTTGGGAAAGGCTTTGTATTATTTTTTTTATTTTCTTTTATAACTTGTCCTCCCCCCTTTTTTTTTCTTCCCTTTTTACCCCTCCCCCTTTTCTTCTCTTGCCCCCCCTACCCTCCTCAGACTGATGGCGGATATAAAGGTGGTCTCATTAAATACGCGTGGGATAAATACCCCTGAAAAGAGACACATGTTGCTAAATGAATTGAGACGGATGCATGCGGATGCAGCCTATTTACAAGAGACACATTTCAAACAAGACAAAATCCCCTTTCTTAGAAGTAGAGCCTTTCCAATTTACTATCATTCGACGAATGTGGATTCTAAATCTAAGGGGGTCTTGATACTCATTTCAAATAGATTGGCGTGGGTTTTGAAGGAAGTTCTCCTAGACCCAGAAAGGCGTTATATGTTTGTTAAGGGTTATATCAGTGGTATGTTGGTGACATTTGCATCCTTACACACACCCAACAGCCAACAGGAATTTTTACTGTCTAACACACTAAATAGACTGATGGAGTGGGCGGAGGGACAGCTGATATTAGGCTGGGACCTGAATGTCCCGCTGACCCCAACTTTGGACACCTAAACTGGGTGTTCCTCAATTCCGCTGAGAGTTAATAAGAGTATAGCTCAAACCTTAAATAAACTACAACTAATAGATGTATGGCGTTTACAACATGGAGGAGAGAAAGATTTTACTTATTTCTCAAATATGCATAAAGTTTATACAAGGATTAATTATTTTTTGATTCCGCATAGACAGCTACATGCAATTAAGAGGACTGAAATAGGAAATATAACATGGTCGGACCATGCGTTATGTAGTATGTGTATCTTGTAAATTATTAATAAAAAAAATATATTTGAAAAAAAAAAAACATAATTCTCCAACTCTACAAGACTCTGGTCCAGCCGTATCTCAAGTATGCCATCCAAGTTCTCTGCACCGGTCCTCAGGAATGATGTACTGGAACTGGAGAGAGTCCAGACAAGGGAAACAAAGCTAATAAAGGGACTGGAGAATCTCAGCTGTGAGGTAAGACTACAAGCATTGAACGTATTCTCTCTGGAGGGTATATGATATCATTGTACAAAAATCCTAGCATAGGGAACAAACTATTCAGTGAAAGGGAATATAAAAGGACTCGTGGCCATTCGATAAAATTATAAGAAAAGCGGTTTAAACTTAAATTGCAAAAAGGGTTCTATACAGTCGGATCGGTAAGGATGTGAAATTATCTTCCACAACCAGTGGGGAGCATCGATAATTTCAAAAAATGATGAGATAGGCACCTTAGTGACTACAACATACAGGGGTATACATGGTACTACTGACATAAACACTTATACACACACTCATCATAGGTTGGACTGAGAGAAAGCAAACTTTCAGCTTTGCCTCTGTATATATATGAAATGAGGTGAATGGTTTTTGTAATGTTGTCCCTGGCCTCCCGCCCAGGGACAAAACCCAATTGATCTTTATGAATAACCAACGGTAGAATAGAGGATAGGCGGTTAGCCAAGACCTTCCCAAACAGTTTTATATCTAGGTTAAGGATGGATATTGGCCTATAACTGCTGCATTGGGAGGGGTCTTTACCGGGTTTGGAGAGAATAGAAATGTTAGCAGCTAGAACATCTTTAGAAGGTAGGTGGGGCTCATCTATGGTATTAAAAGCCCTAGTTAACAGAGGAGTAAGCAATGGTGCAAAAGATTTATAGAATCTAGGAGAGAAACCATCCAGTCAAGGGCACTTGCCCACTTTCAGATCTTTGATGGTTCCCATAGTTCCACTTCCATCAGGGGTTTATCTAAATCGAAGGCGTCTTGGGGATCAATAGTGGGAAGAGCAGTTTCTGCAATATAAGACGACATGGCCGAAGGCAGGAACATAGCTAACCTGTGTCCGGTTTGCTGGGGCAGGTTGTACAGCTGAGAGTAGTAGTGTCTAAAAGGCCGCTGAAATACCTTGTGTATTACATACCCATTGGTTAACAGAGTCATGTACAAGTTGTATAGGGTGGCGGGGCGAATGTGGGTGGAGGACTCTAGTCAGATGTTGGCCACATTTGTTAGCAAGGCAATAATGGTAATTGCGGGCCCTGTCCCGTGCAATGAGAGAATGAGAGTCAAGTAATTGGAGCAGGTCCCGTCGTGCTTTTGAGAGATCGACATAGTCAGAAGGGATCTGGTTCTGTTTATGAGTGCTCTCGAGCGAGGCAATAATAAAAAGTAAACAGGTAATCTCCAAAGTGCGGCCTACTTCAAACGGGGGCCATGCTGGATAAGGACACTGCGTATAACGCATCTCTAGGCTTCACACTGTACCAAAGGGCTAGTTTTGTCAGACCTATGATTTAAAACAAAGTTTCGGATGGTAAGTCTGACATCAGCAATGCAGATGGAATCCTTGAGTAGATTGTCATTTAAACTCCAAGAAAAACCTCTATGTGGTCTAGGCATATGATCTAGAGTGAGATGTACTGGGGCATGATCTGACCAAAGAAGGTTACCAATGGAAGTCTATATGGGGATATTTAGCAGAGACTGGGATATAAAAAAAAGTAATCAATATGACTATATGAGTTATGGGCGACCGAATACTAACTATAGTCACGTTCTAGGGGATGTTGAGTACGCCAGACATCTACAAGGTGTGCTTTATACAAAACTGATTTGATATGCGTTAAGGTAGAATGAGCAACAGAAGACTTACCAGATGATGTATCCACAGATGGAGAAAGAGCCACATTGAAATCACAAGAAAATGACCCTGTTCTTGGTTGGGGGCCATATACATTTGCCACTGTAAAAATAGAAGAGATATATTTCAGTTTAAGAAATATAAAACAACAAGAGGGGTCAATCAATGAGTCCCAAACCTCTGGATCGAAAGACTTATGGAAAGCTATAGACACCCCTTTAGTCTTAACCTGTAGGTTAGTACTATGAAAATAACAGTTACGGAGGGCTGGGATGCTACCAGTGTGAAAGTGGGTTTCTTGTAGAAATAAAATCTTAGAGCGTGCCTTGTGGAAGTGGTATAGTATTTGGCTCTGCTTCTTTGGGGTATTAAAATCTTTGCAGTTAAAAGAGGACAGAGATATATGGCTAAGCTCACCTGCATGTCGGCTAGTAAATATGGTGCCGACACCATCTTGGAGGCCTATATGTGATGTCCCCCTCTGGTCTTCTTGGGGTCTTTGAGCTGGTTTCTGCGCATCAGTGAGGTTTGGAGGAGATCCGTGTGAATTGAATGTCCTGTAGAAGTCTCACTGCTCCATGTGCCAAGCCACGCCCCCCCCCCCAAGGCGCGTTATTTAATAGAGTTTAGCATTTTAGTGTTTTGCTTTAGGCATTACTAAGCCCGCAGTTACCTTTGACAATTTCCTGCTTTTTAGCCTAGAAAATGGTTGCTTTTTAGCCTAGAAAATGTTTTTTACATTCAGCTCCCCATGGCTTCAATAGAGTTAGAATGTGGTAATCAACCTTTAGTAATTAACCTGCCTCAAACCAAACCCAGTTTGGGTCATTAATACTCAAGGCCAGCAGGTCTAGCGGTACTAGGTTGACCCCAGGACTTAGTAAAAAAAAGTATATATTCTTTCTGTAGCATGTTGCTAGTGGACCCAAGGTGGAAGACAGTAGATATACCATGCAGTGATGGGAGAAATAAGATGGAAGCCACACTGGAGAAGACAGGACTGGCTTCTGGCAGTTAGTGTAATCTGCGGAGATTGCAATGGTCAGGGCAGACAGCAGATGGTAGTGAGATCCAATAATGCAGCAAAGGTCAGAGATGGCAGCAGACAGTAGAAGTATCCTTTAACTATAGCAGAGGTCAGGGCAGGCAGCAGACAGTCAAAGGATCCAGTAATGTAGCAAATGTTACTAACAGGAACAAACATGCAAAAATATAGGCACACTTAGTCAGCAGGAAAACACAATTACAAAAACAGAGGTACAGACTGGTGAGATTTACAAAAAGGTGCCTCCTGCACCCTTCCAGAGCAAACAGGTTGAAATTTGCAGTAAGAAGCGTCAGAGCAGATGGTGAGGGACACTAGTGGACAAGTAAGTAAGCAAGCTGCCGGACAGAAAAGCTGCAAGTTTTGTGTCTTTTTCATAACTCTACTACTACTGCTTCTGTTTGAACTATTGAGTCTGTACAATATTTCCAGCTGTTGACTGTGAAATAATATACTATACTTTGTATTTTATAAAACCTGCCTGATCTCTGACTCTTAAATTGCAGCATAGTAAAAAAGGCTAATATAGCATACAAGCAGTCTGTACAAATATTTTTTACCTTTGTCTCAGAAATAAGACACTCTATAGGCGCTTTTCCACTGCATGGAACCGTACCGGTTCGGCACGCTTTTGTGCTTTTCCACTGCTGGTACCGCATGGTATAGGGTCGGAACGGTTCGGTACGGTACGGTATAGGTTTGCTTTTCCACTGCATGGAACCGAACGGTACGGTACGGCTCTGAAAAAACAGTACCTGCTCGATTGTGGTTCCAACAGGTACCAAACTGGTACCATATCCCACAATCCTTTGCATGCAGTCACTACTAGCCACTGATTGGTCAGAGAATCCCACCCACCCCGTTGTTATCCCACCCACTTAACTTTAGTACTACTTTAGTGGAAAAGCAAACCTATACCCTACCGTACCGAACCGTTCCGACACTATACCATGCGGTACCAGCAGTGGAAAAGCAAACCGGGCCAAGCAGGGCCGAGTAGAGCCGAGCCGGTACGAGCCGGTACTTGCAGTGGAAAAGTGCCATAAAATGTATTATGCAGTATAACCTGTCTCATTCTCCCTCTTCATATGCTGCCTAATAAAACCACTTACATCATGTGCAGCAAGTCTGTACAATATCGCTGCCTTGTCTCTACTTCTTCAAAGTCAAAAACCTGCCTTGTCTCTACTTCTTCAGTTCTGGCATAGTAATTATGTTTATATAATGTATAGGGTTGAGCGGACACCTAGATGTCCGTGTTCGACGGGTTCGGCCGAACTTTAAAAAAAAGTCCGGGTCCGTGTCCCGCACTTTTACCGAACTTTTCCCGGACACCGAACCCCATTGAAGTCAATGGGGACCCGAACTTTAAGGCACTAAAATGGCTCTAAAACACCAAAGGAAAGGGCTAGAGTGCTGCAAATGGCAGCAAAACGTAATTAAGAGCATGGCAAGTGCTCTGCAAACAAATGTGGATAGGGAAATAACTTAAAACAACAAAAAAAAACAGAAAAATAAAACAATGTTCTTCTTCATCTCTGAAGGACGAGGCCCATATGGAGTAGGAGGGAGGTTGAGGTGGTGGTGGATGTGGCGGTGACATAGGCGTGCGCACAGGGTGTGCTGGGTGTGCCTGGGCACACCCTAATCACCTAGGGCACATAGCATTGCCAGTGAGGAGATGGGAAAGATCTCCCTGGGACCTGCTCTGCTCTATTTCTCCTTGCCTACAGGTACATGGCCCCGATACATTACTCTCCCTGCTGGCAAACACATGCATGTGTATTTCAACTTTGGGGTGCACACCTTAATGCAATAGGCTGCGCACACCTATGGGCGGTGTAGGTGGAAGCGGCGGTGGAGGAGGACCAGGGCCGGATTAACAGCATCATGGGCTTGGTGCTGAGGATTTTGAAGGGCCTTAAGGGCCGTGCCTTGCCATGCACCCAGAGGAGGAAGGGTGCAGCCATGCATGCCTAATTCAACATGGGATGCTGTCTCTGAAGCCCATAAACACATCCATGCATCGCCAACTGTCCCTCCTTGTCCGGCCTTCACGCTGTGTGGGGAGGTTCTGAGGGTGCTGCCTGGGGAAGCGAGCATAGAAGCCAGACTTCTGTGTTTACAAGTGACAGAAGAGCGGTAACAGTGAATATGGCCAACCCGGGGCCTATATAAAAGGTAGGGGCCTGGAGCTGCAGCTCCAATAGCCCCTACATTAATCTGGCCCTGAGGAGGAGGACGAGGTAGCCAACACTGCTTCTTTTCAAAAATTTTAAATGAGGGTACACCCCAAAAGAGTGAGAAAGAGCAAAAATGGAACAATGGGTGGGTAAGGTCGGTATCCATTGCTATTCTGCATAAGGTACGGAAAAGTCCCGTGGGATCCATGCCTGGTTCATTTTAATGAACGTGAGCTTGTCCACATTGTCTCTGGACAGGCGGCTGCGCTTGTCTGTTATAACGCCCCCAGCCGTGCTAAATACCCGTTCAGATAATACACTGGCTGCAGGGCACGCCAGCACCTCCAAGGCGTAAAGGGCAAGCTCAGGCCATGTGCCCAATTTGGAGACCCAGAAGTTGAAGGGGGCAGACCCGTCATTCACTACATGTAGGCGTGTGCACACATACTGCTCCACCATGTTGGTAAAATGCTGCCTCCTGCTAAGACGTTCCATCTGAGCTGCTGGTGCTGCTGTTTGTTGTGGCGTGCTGACAAAGCTTTTCCACATTTCGGCCATGCTAACCCTGCCTTCTGAGGTGCTGGCGGTGCCCTGGTTGCGTTGGCGACCTCCTCCTCCTCCTCCTCTGCCTTGTGCTTCCACTGTGGCCCCGCTGTCAGATGGGAATGCCAGCAGCATGGCGTCTACCAGCGTGCGCTTGTACTCGCGCATCTTGCGATCGCGCTCCAGTGAGTGAATTAAGGACGGTACGTTGTCCTTGTAACGGGGATCCAGCAGCGTGGCCACCCAGTAATCAGCACAAGTTAGAATGTGGGCAACTCGGCGGTCGTTGTGGAGACACTGCAGCATGTAATCGCTCATGTGTGCCAGGCTGCCCAGAGGCAACGAAAGGCTGTCCTCTGTGGGAGGTGTATCGTCCGTGTCCTCTGTATCCCCCCAGCCACGCACCAGTGATGGCCATGAGCTGGCCTGGGTGCCACCCTGCTGTGAACATGGTTCCATCTCCTCCTCCAGCTCCTCCTCCTCCTCATCCTCCTCATCCTCCAGAACTGTGCCCCTGCTGGACAATTGCGTCCCTGGCGTTTGCGTGTGCAGGAACCCACCCTCGGAGCCCCTTGCGAATGACTGCCCTGAAAGCCTTGGAAATGTTACCTCTTCATCCTCCTCCTCCTCCTCATCCTGTGCCACATCCTCTTCCATCATCGCCCGAATTGTTTTTTCAAGGAGGCATAGAAGTGGGATAGTTAAGCTGAGAACGGCGTCATTGCCACTGGCCATGTTGGTGGAGTACTCAAAACAGCGCAACAAGGCACACAGGTCTCGCATGGAGGCCCAGTTAAATTAAATAGCGGAATAGAAAATATGATCCAAAAAAAGTGTATGTATATCACACGTACACAACCACACTGGGCCCCAATTACTATTGTTTGTACCCCTAAAAGGCTAGATGAGGAGTAGGGGGAGTATGGAACAGGCAGCACCCTCAAACCTTCAGAAGTATGAGATGAACCCCAACAACTTGGAAAGGTGGATCTCTCTCACACGTACCAACACAGACTATCCCCCAATTTAACTGATCCCCAAAGGTTTTTGATTAAATAGCGGAATAGAAAATATGATCCAAAAAAAGTGTATGTATATCACACGTACACAACCACACTAGGCCCCAATTACTATTGTTTGTACCCCTAAAAGGCTAGGAGTAGGGGGAGTATGGAACAGGCAGCACCCTCAAACCTTCAGAAGTATGAGATGAACCCCAACAACTTGGAAAGGTGGATCTCTCTCACACGTACCAACACAGACTATCCCCCAATTTAACTGATCCCCAAAGGTTTTTGATTAAATAGCGGAATAGAAAATATGATCCAAAAAAAGTGTATGTATATCACACGTACACAACCACACTAGGCCCCAATTACTATTGTTTGTACCCCTAAAAGGCTAGGAGTAGGGGGAGTATGGAACAGGCAGCACCCTCAAACCTTCAGAAGTATGAGATGAACCCCAACAACTTGGAAAGGTGGATCTCTCTCACACGTACCAACACAGACTATCCCCCAATTTAACTGATCCCCAAAGGTTTTTGATTAAATAGCGGAATAGAAAATATGATCCAAAAAAAGTGTATGTATATCACACGTACACAACCACACTAGGCCCCAATTACTATTGTTTGTACCCCTAAAAGGCTAGATGAGGAGTAGGGGGGGTATGGAACAGGCAGCACCCTCAAACCTTCAGAAGTATGAGATGAACCCCAACAACTTGGAAAGGTGGATCTCTCTCACACGTACCAACACAGACTATCCCCCAATTTAACTGATCCCCAAAGGTTTTTGATTAAATAGCGGAATAGAAAATATGATCCAAAAAAAGTGTATGTATATCACACGTACACAACCACACTGGGCCCCAATTACTATTGTTTGTACCCCTAAAAGGCTAGGAGTAGGGGGAGTATGGAACAGGCAGCACCCTCAAACCTTCAGAAGTATGAGATGAACCCCAACAACTTGGAAAGGTGGATCTCTCTCACACGTACCAACACAGACTATCCCCCAATTTAACTGATCCCCAAAGGTTTTTGATTAAATAGCGGAATAGAAAATATGATCCAAAAAAAGTGTATGTATATCACACGTACACAACCACACTAGGCCCCAATTACTATTGTTTGTACCCCTAAAAGGCTAGATGAGGAGTAGGGGGGGTATGGAACAGGCAGCACCCTCAAACCTTCAGAAGTATGAGATGAACCCCAACAACTTGGAAAGGTGGATCTCTCTCACACGTACCAACACAGACTATCCCCCAATTTAACTGATCCCCAAAGGTTTTTGATTAAATAGCGGAATAGAAAATATGATCCAAAAAAAGTGTATGTATATCACACGTACACAACCACACTGGGCCCCAATTACTATTGTTTGTACCCCTAAAAGGCTAGGAGTAGGGGGAGTATGGAACAGGCAGCACCCTCAAACCTTCAGAAGTATGAGATGAACCCCAACAACTTGGAAAGGTGGATCTCTCTCACACGTACCAACACAGACTATCCCCCAATTTAACTGATCCCCAAAGGTTTTTGATTAAATAGCGGAATAGAAAATATGATCCAAAAAAAGTGTATGTATATCACACGTACACAACCACACTAGGCCCCAATTACTATTGTTTGTACCCCTAAAAGGCTAGATGAGGAGTAGGGGGAGTATGGAACAGGCAGCACCCTCAAACCTTCAGAAGTATGAGATGAACCCCAACAACTTGGAAAGGTGGATCTCTCTCACACGTACCAACACAGACTATCCCCCAATTTAACTGATCCCCAAAGGTTTTTGATTAAATTGCGGAATAGAAAATATGATCCAAAAAAAGTGTATGTATATCACACGTACACAACCACACTAGGCCCCAATTACTATTGTTTGTACCCCTAAAAGGCTAGATGAGGAGTAGGGGGGGTATGGAACAGGCAGCACCCTCAAACCTTCAGAAGTATGAGATGAACCCCAACAACTTGGAAAGGTGGATCTCTCTCACACGTACCAACACAGACTATCCCCCAATTTAACTGATCCCCAAAGGTTTTTGATTAAATAGCGGAATAGAAAATATGATCCAAAAAAAGTGTATGTATATCACACGTACACAACCACACTAGGCCCCAATTACTATTGTTTGTACCCCTAAAAGGCTAGATGAGGAGTAGGGGGGGTATGGAACAGGCAGCACCCTCAAACCTTCAGAAGTATGAGATGAACCCCAAAAACTTGGAAAGGTGGATCTCTCTCACACGTACCAACACAGACTATCCCCCAATTTAACTGATCCCCAAAGGTTTTTGATTAAATAGCGGAATAGAAAATATGATCCAAAAAAAGTGTATGTATATCACACGTACACAACCACACTAGGCCCCAATTACTATTGTTTGTACCCCTAAAAGGCTAGGAGTAGGGGGAGTATGGAACAGGCAGCACCCTCAAACCTTCAGAAGTATGAGATGAACCCCAACAACTTGGAAAGGTGGATCTCTCTCACACGTACCAACACAGACTATCCCCCAATTTAACTGATCCCCAAAGGTTTTTGATTAAATAGCGGAATAGAAAATATGATCCAAAAAAAGTGTATGTATATCACACGTACACAACCACACTAGGCCCCAATTACTATTGTTTGTACCCCTAAAAGGCTAGATGAGGAGTAGGGGGGGTATGGAACAGGCAGCACCCTCAAACCTTCAGAAGTATGAGATGAACCCCAACAACTTGGAAAGGTGGATCTCTCTCACACGTACCGACACAGACTATCCCCCAATTTAACTGATCCCCAAAGGTTTTTGATTAAATAGCGGAATAGAAAATATGATCCAAAAAAAGTGTATGTATATCACACGTACACAACCACACTGGGCCCCAATTACTATTGTTTGTACCCCTAAAAGGCTAGGAGTAGGGGGAGTATGGAACAGGCAGCACCCTCAAACCTTCAGAAGTATGAGATGAACCCCAACAACTTGGAAAGGTGGATCTCTCTCACACGTACCAACACAGACTATCCCCCAATTTAACTGATCCCCAAAGGTTTTTGATTAAATAGCGGAATAGAAAATATGATCCAAAAAAAGTGTATGTATATCACACGTACACAACCACACTAGGCCCCAATTACTATTGTTTGTACCCCTAAAAGGCTAGATGAGGAGTAGGGGGAGTATGGAACAGGCAGCACCCTCAAACCTTCAGAAGTATGAGATGAACCCCAACAACTTGGAAAGGTGGATCTCTCTCACACGTACCAACACAGACTATCCCCCAATTTAACTGATCCCCAAAGGTTTTTGATTAAATAGCGGAATAGAAAATATGATCCAAAAAAAGTGTATGTATATCACACGTACACAACCACACTAGGCCCCAATTACTATTGTTTGTACCCCTAAAAGGCTAGATGAGGAGTAGGGGGGGTATGGAACAGGCAGCACCCTCAAACCTTCAGAAGTATGAGATGAACCCCAACAACTTGGAAAGGTGGATCTCTCTCACACGTACCAACACAGACTATCCCCCAATTTAACTGATCCCCAAAGGTTTTTGATTAAAAAGCGGAATAGAAAATATGATCCAAAAAAAGTGTATGTATATCACACGTACACAACCACACTAGGCCCCAATTACTATTGTTTGTACCCCTAAAAGGCTAGGAGTAGGGGGAGTATGGAACAGGCAGCACCCTCAAACCTTCAGAAGTATGAGATGAACCCCAACAACTTGGAAAGGTGGATCTCTCTCACACGTACCAACACAGACTATCCCCCAATTTAACTGATCCCCAAAGGTTTTTGATTAAATAGCGGAATAGAAAATATGATCCAAAAAAAGTGTATGTATATCACACGTACACAACCACACTAGGCCCCAATTACTATTGTTTGTACCCCTAAAAGGCTAGATGAGGAGTAGGGGGAGTATGGAACAGGCAGCACCCTCAAATCTTCAGAAGTATGAGATTGTGTTCACTGTACCCCACAAAGATTGAGTTCACTGCACCCCACAATGATTGTGTTCACTGCACCCCACAAAGATTGTGTTCACTGCACCTCACAAAGATTGTGTTCACTGTACCCCCCAAAGATTGTGTTCACTGCACCCCACAAAGATTCTGTTCACTGTACCCCACAAAGATTCTGTTCACTGCACCCTAAAAGGATGTTGTTCACTGCACCCCACAAAGATTGTGTTCACTGCACCCTAAAAGGATGTTGTTCACTGCACCCCAAAAAGATTGTGTTCACTGTACCCCCCCAAAGATTGTGTTCACTGCACCCCACAAAGATTGTGTTCACTGCACCCCAAAAAGATTGTGTTCACTGTACCCCCCAAAGATTGTGTTCACTGCACCCCAAAAAGATTGTGTTCACTGTACCCCCCAAAGATTGTGTTCACTGCACCCCACAAAGATTCTGTTCACTGTACCCCACAAAGATTGTGTTCACTGCACCCCAAAAAGATTGTGTTCACTGTACCCCCCCAAAGATTGTGTTCACTGCACCCCACAAAGATTCTGTTCACTGCACCCCACAAAGGATTTTGTTCACTGCACCCCAAAAAGATTGTGTTCACTGCACCCCAAAAAGGATTTTGATCACTGCACCCCAAAAAGGATGTTGTTCACTGCACCCCAAAAATGATTTTGTTCACTCCACCCCAAAAAGATTGTGTTCACTGCACCCCACAAAGATTGTGTTCACTGCACCCCAAAAAGATTGTGTTCACTGTACCCCCCAAAGATTGTGTTCACTGCACCCCACAAAGATTCTGTTCACTGTACCCCACAAAGATTGTGTTCACTGCACCCCAAAAAGATTGTGTTCACTGCACCCCAAAAAGGATGTTGTTCACTGCACCCCAAAAAGGATGTTGTTCACTCCACCCCAAAAAGATTGTGTTCACTGCACCCCACAAAGATTGTGTTCACTGCACCCCAAAAAGATTGTGTTCACTGCACCCCAAAAATGATTTTGTTCACTGCACCCCAAAAAGGATTTTGTTCACTGCACCCCAAAAAGGATGTTGTTCACTCCACCCCAAAAAGATTGTGTTCACTGCACCCCAAAAAGATTGTGTTCACTGCACCCCAAAAAGATTTTGTTCACTGCACCCCAAAAAGATTGTGTTCACTGCAGCCCAAAAAGATTGTGTTCACTGCAGCCCAAAAAGATTGTGTTCACTGCAGCCCAAAAAGATTGTGTTCACTGCAGCCCAAAAAGATTGTGTTCACTGTACCCCCCAAAGATTGTGTTCACTGCACCCCAAAAAGATTGTGTTCACTGTACCCCCCAAAGATTGTGTTCACTGCACCCCACAAAGATTCTGTTCACTGTACCCCACAAAGATTGTGTTCACTGCACCCCAAAAAGATTGTGTTCACTGTACCCCCCCAAAGATTGTGTTCACTGCACCCCACAAAGATTCTGTTCACTGCACCCCACAAAGGATTTTGTTCACTGCACCCCAAAAAGATTGTGTTCACTGCACCCCAAAAAGGATTTTGATCACTGCACCCCAAAAAGGATGTTGTTCACTGCACCCCAAAAATGATTTTGTTCACTCCACCCCAAAAAGATTGTGTTCACTGCACCCCACAAAGATTGTGTTCACTGCACCCCAAAAAGATTGTGTTCACTGTACCCCCCAAAGATTGTGTTCACTGCACCCCACAAAGATTCTGTTCACTGTACCCCACAAAGATTGTGTTCACTGCACCCCAAAAAGATTGTGTTCACTGCACCCCAAAAAGGATGTTGTTCACTGCACCCCAAAAAGGATGTTGTTCACTCCACCCCAAAAAGATTGTGTTCACTGCACCCCACAAAGATTGTGTTCACTGCACCCCAAAAAGATTGTGTTCACTGCACCCCAAAAATGATTTTGTTCACTGCACCCCAAAAAGGATTTTGTTCACTGCACCCCAAAAAGGATGTTGTTCACTCCACCCCAAAAAGATTGTGTTCACTGCACCCCAAAAAGATTGTGTTCACTGCACCCCAAAAAGATTTTGTTCACTGCACCCCAAAAAGATTGTGTTCACTGCAGCCCAAAAAGATTGTGTTCACTGCAGCCCAAAAAGATTGTGTTCACTGCAGCCCAAAAAGATTGTGTTCACTGCAGCCCAAAAAGATTGTGTTCACTGCAGCTCACACACAGAAAAATGGATGTGGATCACTGACACCTGCCTATCTCCAATCCCACACCACACAGCAATATCGATTGTAGTTTGTAGAACACAGTTTCCCTAAAATTCAGCAGACTCTGTCCCTAACAGGATTGAGAAGAGATCGTAGATCAGGATTGAGTGCAGATTCACCCCACCCCCCACACAGCAATATCGATTGTAGTTTGTAGAAGACACTGACCCTATAATTCAGCAGACTCTATCCCTAAAATGCCTACAACTCGCCCTGCCTAAACACTCCGACCTGTCCCTCAATTCTATCCGGACACAAATGGTTTTTTCCTGCCTATCTTTCCCTAATCAGCAGCCAGCACATTGATGTGTGCTCTGTCCCTTAGCTAAGCAGCAGAATGACGCTGCTGCGGCGGCTGCCTCGAACTTATAAAGACTTGGTCACATGCTTCAGACGGCCAATCACAGCTACTAAGACATTTGCAGGCATGGCTGGGATGGCTTAAGGCACACCAGTTAAACGATTGTTGATTGGCTGTTGAAAGCCCGCCATGAAAAGAGCGCAAAAGCATGCAAAACCCGGAAATAAAACGACCGAACACGGATTTTTACCCGAACATACAGTAAAGTGTCCGTGTCCGTGTTCGGGTAAAAAAAATCCAATTATTCGGTACGAACACGAATAATACAGTCCGTGTTCGCTCAACACTAATAATGTACAGCAAGTTTGCATTATTTTACGGTCTGCCACCTCTAAGAGAATTCACGAAAACATACATTTCATAGTAAACACTGCCTTTTCTCTCCCTACATTGTTATTACCAATCACCCTTACATTTACAACCACTGTGCTATATACCTTGCTATTGTCTGTAAAATATGGCACTGTAATTTTTATTTCAGCATAACAACTGCTACATCTTTAGAATTTAAGTGGTTCTAAAGTGTTTTTGTGCACTGTGTTGACATTTTATTGAACTTCTGCTTTATTTTATGTGTAAACCTTTTGGTAGCTTTTATATGTGTTTTGGCTGCTGTTCAATTTTTGCCTATTACTGCTAGATAAAATAAAAAATCAGGTTTTGCAGCAATAAATATTCAAAATTATTTTTTTTTTCATTTAAATGAATCATTTTGGGATGATGCTGCTGTATTGAAGTTGAGCTATAGTATAAAACGAAGCTATTAACAATTTTAAATATGTGGTGTCAGAATACGTCACTGGTGTTGTCCATGAGAATCATTCTGTTGCATAAGATGACAACCAGTTTAACCCCTTCCCGCCCACTCTGGAGTCCCTTTAACCGCTTGCCGCTTGCATTATGTATATATACGTTGCGTTTTGCAAGTTGTTTACCAGGGTTATGGCTGAAGCTATCAGCCATAACCTGGCAGCTGGCTTTCTCATGAAAGTGGTCTGAGTGGCTCACGAGCCACTGGATCTCTTTCAGAAGTGGTGGGAGGAAACAACCATCTCTGATTGCCCCTATGGCCTTTTTCAAAGGAAATTTAAAAAAAATAAATAAATAAATAAAATGAATATGAAATAAAATAAAATAAAGTGCCCCCATCCCTCCATGTTTGCGCACAGAAGTGAGTGCATATGTAAGTCAAATCCAGCCACCCAGCAACACATACTATGTGCCATGTGGGCCTTAAGGCCCACCCTTTTGTTGCCACAAATGTGTTGGGACAGCATAAAGGGGTTAAAAGCACCTCCCAAGTATGTAAATTGAAGACAAAAAGTCCAAATCAACTGTGTGTTCTATGTTAAAAGGAAAAAATCCATGTGCCAAACTTCAGTGATCCATCACGTGTTTATGATCATTAGGAATCTTATGCTTTTGGTAAGAGGCTTTCACTTTTTTGGTGAAGGATAGTGTAGGGTGAGCAGTTCGGACCGAGCATAAGTTCAGCCTAAACATCGCCTGTTTGCGTGTTCTGTGAACACTCTAATTTGCAAGGGGCTCAGCAGGATGTTCCCCCGCTTAGTGCCTGCGATGGCCTATGTCAGGGATGTGCTCCTATGTGCATGCGCGCACGTGTTCGCCATTATTGCTGGCGCTAGGAGGACATATATAAGTGCAGCAGTTGCACTAGCAAATTGATGTCTGATCTGCAGCTGTACCTGTGTTCTTGAACCTGATCATGCTTACTCCTGTATTAGACCCAGCTTGCCTCTGACTTCCTGTATATCTCATACCCTGACCCCCTTCTGTATCTGGACTTTGCCTCTGCCTTCTACTTACCTGCCTGAACTTGTGTTGCTGATCTCTGCCTGTACCTTGATGACTCCTTGTCTGCTGTCTATGCTGCATCTGATCATCTGTTACCAACCTGGCTTGTTTGACCACACATCCCGTGTCTCTTCTGCTCTGCATGCACCTGCCAAGCTCCTGCTGGAGCATCCTCTATTGTGGGCCACCAGTCTTCCTTAACCAGCTATTGCCACTGCCTACTGCTGCTCACTGCCACCAGCCCTGGATTTGCTGTTTTTACCAACACCTGCTGTCCAGCTATCTAGTTCATCCTGGTGAAGCACCCGCTACATAAAAGACTGTACAGACACCCTTACATCACCGTGCTCGGTGGTCTCTGAGCTGGGGATGTACTAGGGGCCTTTCCTTTGCACATCAGGCTCAGCCATCAGGTACGTGACAGCCTGACTGGCTGAAGCATTGCACCTGATTGCTGATCAGATGCAAGGCTTTGCCCAATCAGGGAACAGTAAATAGCTGGTTGTTAAGGAGCTGGTTGGAAAGCCGGCAGCCACGTCCTAACCGAAGGATAAGTCATCAGCTAACAGGCTTCCCTGCTGAAAGCTGAATGAAAAAAAACATTTCCAGCAATACAAAAATGTGGGGGGAAAAAAACAGCGTGGGGTTCCCCCCTAATTTATACCAGTCTCTTTGGGTCTGGTATAGATTTTAAGGGGAACCCCATGCCAAAATTTTCAAAAAAGCGACAAGGGGTCCCCCCCCCCCCCACAAAATCCATACCAGGCCCTTAAGTCTGGTATGGATTTCCAAGGAAACCTCAATCCCAAATTTAAAAAAAAATGGCGGGGGGTCCCTGCTAAAATCCATACCAGAACCTTATTCGTGCATGCAACCTAGCAGACTGGGAAAGGGGGGGGGGCGACGAGCGAGCCCCCCCCCCCTCTGATCTATACCAGGCCACATGCTCTCAACATGGAGGGGGTGCTTTGGGGCAGAGGGGTGCTTCCACCCACCCCAAAGCACCTTGGCACCATGTTGATGGGGAGAAGGGCCTTTTCCCCACAACCCTGGGTGGTGGTTGTGGGGAACTGCAGGCAGACGGCGGTAACCTTAATCGCAGGCAGATCTTTTTTTTTCGGGGCCTGCGGTGTGGCAGGTGTTGTGATTGATGATGAATCTACATTGGGGGACATTGTTTTTTTATTTTTAATAAAGGAATTGTCAAAAACTCTGTGTGTTTTTACTCTCTTTGACAATTTTATTTTTGGTGAATGAGTAAGGGTACAATATACCCCATACTCATTCACATGGGGGGATCTGGGGGCCCTCTTGTTAAAGGGGGTTCCAGATTCCGATAAGCCCCCTGCCTGCAGCCCCCCACAACCACCACCCAGGATTGTGGGGAATGCGGGGAGGAGGCCCTTGTCCCCATCAACACCCCTTCTGTTGAGGGCATGTGGTCTGGTATGGTTCAGGAGGGGGGGGCGCTTGCTCATCCCCCTATTGATGGCCTGCCAGGCGGCATGCTTGGATGAGAGTCTAGTATGGATATCATGACCAGGCCATTTTTTGTAAATACGGCACTGCGCTACTTTAACTGACAATTGCGTGGTCGTGCAAAACTGTACACAAATAAAATTGATGCCCTTTTTTTTCCACAAATAGAGCTTTCTTTTGGTGGTATTTGATCACCTCTGTAGTTTTTATTTTTTGCGCTATAAAAAGAAAAAGACCGACAATTTTGAAAAAAAAACAATATTTTTTACTTTCTGTCATAGAATACATCCAATAAAAAAAAAAATTAAAAAATCTAATTTCTTTATCAGTTTCGGCCAATATGTATTCTGCTACATGTTTTTTGTAAAAATCAAATGCTAATAAGCGTATATTTATTGGTTTGTGCAAAAGTTATAGCTTCTACAAACTATGGGATATTTTTAAGTTTTTTTTACTAGCTATCAGCGACTTATAGCGGGACTGCAACATTGCGGCAGACAAATCGGACACTAACGTGACACTTTTGAAACTTTGTTGGGGAACAGTGACACAACACAGTGATCAGTGCTAATAAATATGCACTGTCACTGTACTAATGACACTGGCGGGGAAGGAGTTAACATCAGGGTGTTTAAAGAGTTAAGTGTGTCCCTCGGGAGTGCTTTCTAACTCTGTGGGGGGTGCTTTAACTGTGGGAGGACAGAGTTCCATGTTCCTGCTAAGCAGAAACACAGGATCTCTGTCTTCCCTTGTCATAGAATGACGATCTACCTTATTTACATAGGCAGACCACTGTTCTGCCTCTGTCAGGAACGATCGGAGGGTCCCGGCAGACACCGGGTCCACCGGGCCCACTGATTGGCCCCCGCTGTGTTTAATCATAGCAGAAGCGTGTGCCACAGACCCAAAAGTGCAAAATCACGTACCCGTATGTGATTTAATGCAAAGGGGCCGCAGCCCTGCAGTACAAATGCGTAGGGCGGTCGGCAAGAGGTCAAAGGAATTTTTTTTTTTATTGTTACACTTTAAGCAATACTAAAATCACTGCTCCTTTACAATCTTTTAAAAATAAATGTTTTGCATTGATACATTTCCCCCAGGGCAGGACTCGGTCCCCATACCCATTTTATGTCCAATAACTTACATATAAGCCTTCAAAATGGGGGCTTTTGATTTTTCAAGTTTGGGTCCCATAGAGTTTAATAGGGTTTGCAGTTCGGGTCCGAACTTTTTCCATGTTCGGGAGTTCTGGTGCAAACCGAATCGGTGGGTGTTCGGCCCAACTCTAATGATTGATCACTGAAAATTGGCACATGGATTTTTTCCTTTTTACACAGATAACACATTTGATATGGGCTTTAGGCTTTACAATATAAGGTTTATTTCACCATATAATATTATTACACTGAACTCATAGTCATTACTTCATATCAAATATTAAGATGATCACTTTAATTTGCAGTAATGTTTGTTTGTGGTTTTAATTTTTTGTGATTGCACATTTTCTTATAGGGGGTAGTGCTTTCATTTTCATAAATTACCATATTTAGTACAGAGTTGCACTTGATGTGATATGTATGTAATTTGAAGGAATTATTTTTCTCATTTCACCCTCAAAGTTGCATAAAGTGGAGGGCCTTTTCCTCGCAGAACAGTATTCCTTAAAATAGTTTTTGGATTGTCTCATTGTGAGTGTCTAGCTCACAATGCCTTTTTTGACAATCCTTTGCTCATTGGCCTTTAAAATGAGCAGGATTGATTTTCAAGACCACACAAACACACACACACACACACACACACTTTCTTCCCCCCATAAACTTTAATGTGGCTTGGATTAAAGTTTGCAATTTCTGGAATTTCCAGTGAATTGGACCCAGGTACGTTCTCCCATGACTATATGACATCTTAAGATGTCTTTTTGGGGCTGGGGATACAAATTACTGCAGATGAGATCCCAATCAAGTTTTAAAGATATATAAAAAGTCAGTATCTTGGAACTTAACCAAAATTAAATTATCACTTGATGTTGATGTATTGTTTAAGTAAGTCAAAGCTCTTTTGGTAATACATTACCCTAAATATTTAATAAAACAAGGAAGGAACGCATTAGGTAGAGTTATTCTCAGACATCCCTTGGCATTGCAGAACACCAAGAATAGACCTGCAAGCATTCATTATCTGCATTTTTGTTCTATTTCCATAATCTTTTTAGCAGAATTTAAACACCTGAGTGTGGCCTACAATCTGAAACTGGCTCTATGGCATGGGACCTGGAAATTATCAGCGGTGATTCTCCCTCATTTAAATTTTGTTTAGGACAGGAGCTTCAGTAAATGACACATGGACATTACAGAGCTCACCCTGCTCAGACCTGCAGCCACGATGTCTAAGGGAAATCTTCTAGCTCCAACTACCTTTATGATCCAGATATACAATGTGACCATATTTCAAGACCTGCAAAGGAAGCAGATGCTGGAAGATCTAAAAAGGTGTGTCAGAAAAAACATGACCTTTAGGACCATTTATTATTTATTATGCCCACCAATCAATATGGCACTATGGTATATGTTGCATGGTACACTGTTTTTAACTCACATAAATCTGTCCCTACTATAAAAGGACTGATGTTTGTGTTTGACCCCCCAGGCCAAAGGTTTTCAGTGCTCCGCTGTTTTATTAAGTTCTTAGAAAACATATTCAGGTACAATAATTGTGCTTCATTAAACAAAGAATTATTTATTTCATTACAGTTAAGTCATTACAATGAAAAATAACCACATGTCACAGTCACTGTATAGTCTTACAGGTTTAAAGAGAGTGGAAGATTCCATGAGGCACATAGCTAAGAGCTAAGGTGTGGAAGAAGAGAAGAGTTAAAAAGATCAGTGATATCTGAAAAGTCTCATTGCAAGAGTTTAGGGTGCAAGAACCCTCCTTTCCTTCGGTGATTGGTGACTGATAACTCACACATTGTCTTATTCAATAAATAGTGCAGGAAATACATCAATAAGTGCAAAGTGTAGTCATTTTTCACATTCTCTGTACTCTGTACTGAGGCTATAACAGTACAAGAGAGACTCTATAGGTTCCTGTGTGTACTGAACCTTACACTTAGGCATTTCTTTCCTCACATATTACTGAATTTGTTCAAAACTGTGTTTGTGCAGAATTGTTCTCTAGAACACCATCAATTGCATGTTATTCCTCTGCCTACTGCAGGCAAAATACAATTAGGGTTCTGAAAATGAAGTTTTAAGTAAGTCCCAATTTCAGTCTGTGAAAAAAATTAAAAAGAAAATCATCCTTGATAGACCACCAAAAGATGTCAAAAAGCATTAATAAATAATAGATGCAGAATAGTATTTATTATGCATACTATATATGTGAGATCATTCAAATCCCTTATTTTAATCTAATAATTAATAATAAATATATCAAATACTAGAACTGAACATGCTATAATTAATGTAACAAAGAACCAAACCAAACCGTGATGCTTTATTGTCCTAATAGATCTGGACTTTTTTACAATATTCCAGTTGAAAATTCTAAATTGTTAATTTTTCCTGATCATTGCATGTCATACTTTTTTTTTGTACATTTTTCGAGTAGTGCGCGTGTTTCTAAAATGGTGTATTAAATATCTGTTTGCTTTAAATCTGTATTTTATAAACAGACAAACTGAAAAATACATTTTAAGATCTGTGATGGGAGTTATGTATGCTGAAAGAGTCATATCTTCAGTCATAAAACATGAATATGGCATAATGTTATTGCTGATTATTATTTTGTCTTATTCAGTGGACCAATGCCATATTCACAGTTCTATGTGTTAATGCATCAAATATTATTTTTCCATTTGACATTGCCGTGCATGGAAGAAAACTGTTCTTCTTGTTAAATGTCTTAGGTGCAAATTCTGTAAGCACTGGGCAAGATTTAGAACGATCCACAAAAAAGCATTGTGTAGTAAAGCAAGAGGTAATCGTAGGTACTTTTTAAATGTATAGAAGTTATTAAATACTTTCTTTGCAAATTTAAAGTATGTGTAAACCTTTTTACTGATTTATTATAAATACAATTTTTTGTCAATAACAAATATTGTTCCTTCTCTTTCAGTAACTGATTTTTCTGAAAATTCTGTCATTCCCTTTAGCTTCCTAAGTGTTCTGGCCAGAGCAAACATGGAAAAGCCAAGACCACTCCATTTGTGCCAAAAAAAACACCTAGATCATTTACCTTTAGGCACACCACTCAAGCGCAGGAGAGATACTGTTTTTTGGCAAACATGGAAATGGACCTGTGCTGGAGTGGTGGGTTTTTATCCCCCCCCCACCACAGCTTTTAATCTGGGATACATAATGCTGTTCCAACACCCAGCATGCCTCTAGTTCTCTAGTTAATCTAGGTCAGCCTTTTTCAACCAGTGTGCCTTGGCACCCTGGTGGGCCTTGAGATTTCTTTAGGGGTGCCTTGGCAAAATGCCTAAAAATTGCCAACAATGTGTATACAAGCTAGCGGGTGGATGACGCCTTGCTTATAGTTACACAAAGCCACAGCTTTTCATTTTGCACCATAATGACTTATATTAGTTATGATTATAAAAAAAAAAAATCTGATCACTTTTATTGCTGTCACAAGCAATGTAAACATCCCTTGTGACACCAATATGTAGTGACAGGTACTCTTTATGGAGGGATCGAGGGTCAAAAAGACCCTAGACCCCTCCACTACACTTCCATGTATGCAAAACGCTGAAAACGGCGTTTTTGCATACAGCCGTTTTTTAAATTTACCGCTTTTTGCAGCACAGTAACCCGGAAGTGACGTCATGGACGCCGCCTCCGTGTTACGTCATCGGAGACCCGATCAAAGCCGTTTCCGGCATTGATCGGGACTCCATCCAGCCGGCGGACGTGCCAGCTGGGTGCTCGGGGCTCCTGGTGGGACGGGAGCCCCGAGCAAAGTCACGGAAGGTGGTGGGAGGGGGGACGTCCCCTCCCGCTCACCCGGGTAACGATCGAGCGGCTCCCGAGCCGCATCAGTCGTTACCGACGGAAAGCCGACCGTTGGCTGTTAACCACGGTACCGGGATGGTGCCTCTAGCTAGAGGCATCATCCCGGTATACACCCGCAAAGTCTGCCGACGTAGATCTACGTCGATATGTGGCAAGTGGTTAAGCCCCGGAGGATTTGGCTGCTCAAAGACCAGGCCCTATTTTGCGATTCGGCAATGCGTGAATTTATCGGACAATTGCACGGTCGTGCGACGCTGTAACCAAATGAAATTGACATCCTTTTTTTCCCACAAACAGAGCTTTCTTTTGGTGGTATTTGATCACCTGTGCGATTTTAATTTTTAGCGCTATAAACAAAAAAAGAGCGACAATTTTGAAAAAATAACAATATTTTTCACATTTGTTATATGAAATTCTCAAAAAAAAATTTTAAAAATCTAAATTTTTTAACATTTTAGGCCAATTTGTTTTCTGCTACATATTTTTGGTAAAAAAAAATTGCAATAAGTGTATTTTGATTGGTTTGCGCAAAAGTTATTACGTTTACTAACTACGGGAAAGATTTCTGCCATTTTTATTGTTTTTTTTTTAACTAGTAATGGCGGCGATCTACAATTTATTTTGCGGGGCTGCGACATTGCGGCGGACAGATCGGACCCCTGACTGACATTTTTGACACTTTTGGGAGTACCAGTGACATTACTACAGTAATCAGTGCTATAAATATGCACTGTTACTGTAAAAATGACACTGGCAGGGAAGGGGTTAACTTTATTGGTGATCAGTGGGTTAAATGTATCCCTAGGAGTGTAATTCTAACTGTGGGGGGCGTGTGTGATGTAACCACAGAGACAAATGATCCTACATAGCAGGATCGTATAGTCTCTGTACTTACATCACCATTTACATAAGCCGTCTGCCTTTCTCCCCCTCCTGCGGGAGATCGCAAATGGCCGGCGGACATTGGAGCCACTGGTCACATGCGCGGGGATCCCTGTGAACAAGCGGGCTCCTGGGCGAGTGACGTAGTCCTACGTCAGTTTGCCCAGGAGCGGCTGACTGCCGCAGTAAATAGTCGTGCGGCGGTCGGCAAGTGGTTTAGAACTAGAAATTCTGTTTGAATGTCAGAGCATGATTTCCTTTGTATGATTTCACATATACTTGACAGTATACACATATACTTGAAGTACTGCCTTAATACATTAATAAATGAGAAAGGACATTTCAAATTGGATTGTTTTGTGTAAAAATTTTCATTTTAAATATGGATAGACATTAGATAGATAGAAAGCACACTGACATCATGTTATACCACTATAATCAATAAACTTCATTAAAAATATACACTACATTACCAAAAGTATTGTGGCACCTGCCTTTACACGCACATGGGATACTGGTACAATAATGGCATCCCAGTCTTAGTCCGAAAGGGTTCACTATTAAGTTGGCCCACTCTTTGCAGCTACAATAGCTTCAACTCTTCTGGGAAGGCTGTCCACAAGATTTAGGTGGGTCTCTATGGGAATGCTTGACCATTCTTCCAGAAGTACATTTGTGAGATCAGTCACTGATGTGGATGAAAAGACCTGCACTCCAATTCATCCCAAAGGGGTTCTATTGGGTTGAGGTCAGGTCCCTGTGCAGGCCAGTCAAGTTCCTCCACCCCAAACTCGCTCATCCATGCCTTTATGAACCTTGTTTGTGCACTGGTCCAAATTGTTTGGTGGAGGAGGGATTATGGTGTGGGGTTCTTTTTCCGGGGTTGGGCTTGGCCCCTTAGTCTCAGTGAAGGGAACTTTTAAGGCGTCAGCATACCAATCCATTTTGGACATTTCATGCTCCCAAATTTGTGGAAACAATTTGGAGATGGCCCCTTCCTGTTCCAACATGGCTGTGCACCAGTGCACAAAGCAAGGTCCATAAAGACATGGATGAGCGAGTTTCAGTTAGAGGAGTTTGACTGGCCTGCATAGAGTCCTGACCTCAACCTGATAGAACACCTTTGGGAAAAATTAAAGCAGAGACAGCGAGCCAGGCCTTCTGGTCCCCAATAGTGCCTGACCTCACGAAAGCGCTTCTAAAAGAATGGTCAAACAGTCCCATAGACACACTCCTAAACATGGTGAACAACATTCCCAGAAGCTGAAGCTGTTATAGCTGCAAAGGGTGGGCCAACTTAATATTCAACCCTACATGCTAAGACTGGGATGTCATTAAAGTTCATGTGCGTATAAAGGCAGGCGTCCTAATACTTTTGGTAATATAGTGTATCTCTTATGTCCGTAAGAGTACTTGGAAAAAGTAAATAAAACATTAATCCATCCAAAGTGAATGCATTACAAGGGTGAATCCTCTTCCTCAGAGCTGCCCAAAATGCACAAAACGCTAAGCATTAAGTTTTATTGAAGATATGACACAATATTGATGTGCTTTTTACTTGTTTTTTAGTGTTGCACAAGAATTCCCTAGTATTGAGAGAGCTGCAAGGCCATGCATTTTTTTGGAGACATTGGAATGAACTGTGGATATTCTGTATCCTTTCAACACTTAAGTGACAGTTTGCATTTATTTATTGACATTAGGGTGATTTCAATGATAGATATATGATCATTAATATATTTTCATTAATGAATCACTTATGTTATTTCGAATCTAGAACTTTAGCAAGACAATCATATAGATATAGAAACATTAAAATATTTTCATTAAATAATCACTTATGTTCACTCAATACACACATGTACATGGCCTGTCATTATCCTTGGACCCAGACTCCCAAGGCTGATATTTAAAGTGGTTGTAAACTGTTACACATACTCATTGAGGTGGCTGGCCTCCGGTGTTACACAGGGATGAAACAAATCCTCCTACATAAGTTGAACCTGTTATCTTCAGCCATCTCTTCTTTAAAGCCATTCAAAGTTCAGGATTTATAAAGCTTGTCTGAGCTTTCAGAAAACGGGAGGCAGGAAGCAAACATTACACACTGCAGAGCTCAGTGGGGAATGCTCTGACAACTGATTGGAGGGAAGGGACACACTCCCCTTCACACAGCACACAGGAACAGAGTTAAGGCTGTCAATCACAAGCGATGTGCTGGAGAACCCTCCCCTGTCACCATTTTCTTCTCTTAGCTTTGGGGAAAACTTGTCAGAAGTGACTCATGCAGATAGAAAATATATGAATCAGCAGACAGAAATGACATTTAGTGCTCTTAATTGAGACACATACACATTATAGAGGGATATGATTTGTTCATACTTCATGTCTGAGGTTTACAACCACTGTAAACAGTTATGGAATGTTTGAGATACATGTCTAAATGATAACCAAGGCTAAATCGCTTTTTCCTCTTTATTTAACATTTTCTATAAGCATTGTTGACAAGCTATTTGGTAAAGATCTAAATACAAAAAGACAAAAAGGAAAGAGGTTGCTTGCTATACATTTATTGAAAATGTATAAAAAAAAAAAAAGTACTTCATGGTATGACATTTTATATAGTTCTATGTAAATCGGATTTCAAAAAGGTAAGGCTTAGTTCCCCAACTAACAGCAGATCGTATCAACCAGGATTTTTTTCATCTGCCTCTGCTACTAACATTGTATAAGTAGAAAAAAAATTAATGGAAACTTGCATTTACCCCTTTAAAATGTAACATACTTAGGAAAGTACCTCTATATAATGAGATGCAATGCCTAATGTCAATGAAGCCCTGGATATACATAATTTTCCTTGAATTTTCCAATTTTCTCTCATTTGATAATGCACTTGTGTTAGCAATTAGTAGATTGTAATATTTGTACAGTACAGTGTTAATAATAAAATTACAAGCCAGCATTTATCAGGGTGTCATAAACCAACCCACATATAATTCTGCACCTTAATTTATTAAATGCCCATTAAAAAACTTGTGCTATTAAGTGGGAGGTCAATGGCTAGTCTGCTGCAGGTTCTTTTGCCAAGTAATCCTCTATAGAAAAACACATTTGGATTAACCATCCAATCCATGGCTTAGAAACATCAGGAAAGATCTGACACTGAGAAATGAAGGTAGTCATTTTACACCAACAAAACTGAATTGACGGTGCAGATAAAGGCAAGGAAGCATTATGTCTTACTAAAAGTAATGTTGTCATCCTAGGGATTAAAAGAAAATACAATCTGTTTCATTTTTTCCTTGAGCTTCAACTGCATTCTACACAACCAGGTACAAAAAAAGTATGGTTGTTAACTAGCATCTTATGAGATCCAAAAACTGCTCAAGGAGAGCATGGGTTCTTGTGGAAACATTAGTGGCCTTTCATAATGTGTTTGAAACAGGAAAGAAGGGGAATCAAGTCAAAACAAGTTGGCACCATTAGCCTTGAACCATGAAACTTTAAATAGCAATTCATGTAATGTGCTTACAGTGTATATAAACCCCAATGATGAACTTTTTTTTAATCTTCAAACTTTTGACCTGTTATAAAATGTTTTGTTAAAAAAAAAAAAAAAAAAATCCTGCTGGAAATCAAGTGAACCAGTAATGCTCTCTGCCTCAATGTTCACAGCTCTTTCTGTGAACTACAAAACACCCACCTGTGTATATTATGGAGATGAGGAGAGGTCTTCCGTAGTCCTAAAACACTTCCTACCCTAGAACAGAAAGTGTATCTCTAACAGGATTACCAGGTGTAAGGAAAGGAAGGAAATACCCAGAAAAATATAACTGATGCAGTCATCGCATCCAAGGACTGGTAAGCTGCAATATTTTACATCTTGTTCTTTTCTATGTTTCTAATAAGAGTCTGTTTCTAATAAGAGTCATACACAAATGATGTCACTGGGTAAAAATATTCCAGTCACATATACAGTATCTCACAAAAGTGAATAAACCCCTCACATTTTCGTAAATATTTTATTATATCTTTTCATGTGACAACACTACAATGTAAAGTAGTGAGTGTACAGCTTGTATAACAGTGTAAATTTGCTGTCTTAACCGCTGGCAACAAAAGTGAGTACACCCCTGAGTCAAAATGTCCAAATTGGGCCCAAAGTGTCACTAATTTGTGTGGCCACCATTATTTTCCAGCACTGCCTTAACCCTCTTGGGCATGGAGTTCACCAGAGCTTCACAGGTTGTCATTGGAGTCCTCTTCCACTCCTCCATGACGACATCACGGAGCTGGTGAATGTTAGAGTCCTTGTGCTCTTCCACCTTCCATTTGAGGATGCCCCACAGATGCTCAATAGGGTTTAGGTCTGGGGACATACTTGGTCAGTCCATCACCTTTACCCTCAAGCTTCTTTAGCAGGGCAGTGGTCATCTTGTAGGTGTGTTTGGGGTTCTTATTATGTTGGAATACTGACCTGTGGCCCAGTCTCTGAAGGAAGGGGATCATGCTCTGCTTCAGTATGTCTCAGTACATGTTGGCATTCACGGTTCCCTCCATGAACTGTAGCTCCCCAGTGCTGGCAGCACTCATGCACCCCCAGACCATTACACTCCCACCACCATGCTTGACTGTAGGCGAGACACATTTGTCTTCGTACTCCTCACCTGGTTGCCGCCACACACGCTTGACACCATCTGAATCAAATAAGTTTATCTTGGTCTCATCAGACCACAGCATATGGTTTGAGTAATCCATGTCCTTAGTCTGCTTGTATTCAGCAAACTGTTTGCAGACTTTCTTGTGCATCATCTTTAGAAGAGGCTTCCTTCTGGGACAACAGCCATGCAGACAAATTTGATGCAGTGTTTGGCGTATGGTCTGAGCACTGACAGGCTGACCCCCGCCCCCACCCCTTCAACCTCTGCACCAATGCTGGCAATACTCATACATCTTTTTCCTAAAGACAACCTCTGGTTATGCTGAGCACGTGCACTCAACTTCTTTGGTCGACCATGGCGAGGCCTGTTCTGAGTGGAACCTGTCCAGTTAAACCGCTGTATGGTCTTGGCCCCCATGCTGCAGCTCAGTTTCAGGGTCTTGCCAATTTTCCTATAGCCTAGGCCATCTTTATTTAGAGCAACAATTATTTTTTTCAGATCCTGAGAGAGTTCTTTGCCAAGTTGAACTTCCAGTGACCAGTATGAGAGATTGAGAGTGATAACACCAAATTTAACACACCTGCTACCCATTCACACATAAGACCTTGTAACACTAATAAGTCACATGACACCGGCGCATGACACTGGGGAGGGAAAATAGCTAAATGGGCCCAATTTGGACATTGTCACTGTAAGATTGCAAGAATGAAATGCATCACAGTGGCTAAGTGATTAGCACTTTTGCCTAGCAGCAATAGAGTCCTGAGTCCAATCCCAACCACAGCACTACCTGCCTGGAGTTTGCATGTTCTCCCTGTGCCCGCCCGGCATGGATTTCCTCCCACCCTCCAATCATGTGCTGGTAGATTATTTGTCTCCTGTCTAAATTGACCATAGTATGTGTATGTGTGTTAAGGACCTTAGATTGTAAGCTCTTTGAGGACAGGGACTGATCTGAATGTACAATATATGTGTAAAGTGCTGCATAAATTGATGGCACTATATAAGTACCTCTAATAAATAATAAATCAGAGAAGGTCGGTCTTAAGCCAGAACTTTGGCATTAAGTACGAGTGACCATAATACAGCTTGTATTTGCCCAGTGATATCATAGGCGTGCAGCTGTTTTTTCCACTATACAGCACATTGAGCGATCATGTGCTCATTGCTAAGCACCCGATACACTTGTGAGGAGACAGAGGAGACACATGTTCTGGAGTAATGTTACTTAATTCTTCCTTAACATTTTTGTTTTTGATTAAATATGCTTGCCAAATTGCACACTTAATCAGTATTATATGTAATTTTACCATGCCTTAAATGCTGTTTAACTCATAATATGCTCCATTGAAGCATTAAAAGTCTGGTCATTGGGGTTTTTTTACTGAAGGAAAATCCACTGTGCACTTGGTAGTGCAATCGCTGTAGATCTGAGGGGAAGATCTGACATGAGGGGAAGCTCTCCTGATTTCTATCATCCAATCATGTGCAAGCAAAAATGTCGGTTTTTATTTTCCTTGCATGTTCCCCTCAGATCTACAGCGACTGCACTTCCAAGAGCACTTGTAGCGCACAGTGGATTTGCCTTTAGTAAATAAACCCCATTGTGTTATACAGCATATACTGCATTTCCTTTTGGCTTCCTTAGCATTCATGTGAATACTTCATGCAAAACCTGCATGGATTTCCTAGCCTCATCAAAGTGTTCACTGTTCCCAAATACTAAATGGGGTTATTTGACATTTCTAAATATCATTCAGCTTTCTGAAAATGGACATAATTATTCCCAATGCTGTTATGGCTTGTTAAGGTTTGGAAATAGAGCTACTGCTTACTGATGAGAATGAACTTTCAACTGGTGTTTCATTTTTAAATGCTAAAGGTATAAGTCACATGTGTTTTGTTCAGCCCTGAATAAATAGGGCAGAGGTTGGATGGATGTTAATTCATTTAGTAGAGAAAAAAACGACCAATCTTTAGAGTAAATTATAACTGAAATAATCATTAAGGATTTTGCTGTATTTGTCATTCTTTTAACACTGTATTTAAAATTACTTTTTCTTTTTCATCTTATTCTGTAAAATCTAACAAATCACAACTAAATGCTAGCTAAACATCAAATCATCAAAGCTAAACCATCAATATAAAAAGCATTAGCCTTAAATTATAAAATAAATTATTTATTTAAACGTTCTTCATGTATGTTTCTTCTATACCGTATGATTAGAATGATTGAGAATATTAACAACATGTAGTTGTGTAGGATAACCAAGCATAAAAGAGGTATACATACTGTATATACAAACATTGTGACTGCTCCTTGTCTGTGAATATAAGGGTTCCCATTTAAATCTATTCCCTTGGTGTACACAAAACTACAATGTTTGTTCATTGATAGGTGAACTGGAAATAAGCCAGTTTTCCATGTATGAAAATGTTGCACAACAGAAGAGAATTCTTTGTTACTGCCAATTTTATATTTTCTTGACATGTGCATATAATTTTTGATTTTCCAAATGCATTCACCGTGTCCCACTGATTTGAAGAAAGAGCAAAAAATGAGGTAGATAAAAGGAAAAGCAGACACATTTCAAGTTTTGTTTTGTTTTTTTACTTTATATTTGTTGTAAAGGAAGCCGATCATTAGAGAAATACATTGCAAACCTCTTTCCAAAAAAATGCTATCTGCTTAGTTGTCATGCTGATCCTCTAACATTGATGGTTTGGACGTTGCACTTGCCTGGGCCTTGCTGCAAATTTATGCTAGGTCAGTTACTCAAGTATTTATTGACAGAGTATCAGCATGACAGCCAGACAATTTGTTTTCTGTAGAAGACTGGCAATAACAGCCCACATAGTTTTCTCTTGACAGGTTTCCTTATGAGTTAAGTTAATATAGTGCCAAAAGCAAGGGTGTTCTGTCAGCCATGGCATCCAGTCAGACAAGAGTTTTCTGGGGCTTTAGACTGGGAATTCACGGAAGTATGTGTTGGATGTGATTGACAGGAACAGTTGCTGCAGAATCAATCCATGACAAGCGCTCGCTGCACGCAATCTACAGCTGCTTGAGCTGCGAAATGATCATTCTACATACAAGTGCTTGCTAAAAGGTACTGCAGGCTATTGCTTTTTGCATTACATTAATAAAACAAGCTATACTAATATAGATTTCTACCTTTAAAAATAGTTTGCACAAACCTTATTTACAGACAAGTTTATTATCTACCTGTATAAGCAAATTTATAAGATATGACCAGTAATAGGCAACATGATGAGAATGTTAACACAACCTTCACAAACCATTAACTTTTTGTCCTTTCTATACTATTACTAGATTATTTGTTCTCTCTATACTATTACTGGATTATTTGTTCTTTCTATACTGGATTATATAACAGTATGCATGAGTTTTCGTCACAATTTTTTTCCTATACAAATTAAATATGCTTTTTTACTTTTATTTTGTATCAATGAATTTCATACTTGTATGAATGTAACGCTGAAGTTCAGGTAATATTTTGTCATTGTACATAAAAAAAAAAAAATGAAATGATTCTAATCAGAAATTCAGGCATGGCTGCTTTTAAAGTTCTTTTCAGTACCTTATGCGAGTAGGAAATGAACAGTAAAACAGAGACCTTTACATAATGATATTACCTTAAATTAAAGAATGCAAGTACATGGTATGTGGGACCAGCATCCCATGTCTAAAATAAGCATGCTGAGTTGTATAAGTAATAAGTGCATAAATACTTAGAAAATTACGCCTACTTAGTTCTTTTTGTAACTGAAAGATTTTCCAATGCTAATACTTTGTGCAGGAATACTTTCTACTACTTTATGTCTGTGGATATATCTTCACTTTTAGAAGATCTTTAAAGTTAACAATATACATTACAATCTGACAGTACAATCTCCTTTGATCTACCAACAAGGACCTGATTTGATACAACGTTTAGGTAGTTCTTCAATCCTCATATTTCAGTTTTGATAAATGAAAATTAAATTGTACCATTCTGGCCATTATGCAACTTTTATGGTGAAACAAAGCGGTTTTGGGACCCCACGTGCAGTCCATGCGGTCCCACAAGAAATTTCAATCATCCTAAGGTCATTTATTTTATTGTGACACAGGCTTACTAAACAAATGACAAACTGACACTTAAGACCCCAACATAAAAGTTTTGGGAACATCTGTCTTAAATGATACCTTCCAATGTTTGCAGTAGAATATCAAACCCATTTAAAATATTCCCCAGCTCAGTCCAAAGCCCAGTCCAATTTTACCATATGGAAATAAAATCACATCCAAATCAGCGGTGCAGAAATCAAAACTCTGTCCTTCATGTGTGCCTAAACAGAAGCAAATGTTTGAAACACATTCAGCATATTTTAAAACCTACTTATATCCCTCAAAGGTACATTACCCTAAATGATGTGATGAGTTGCTCAACATGGTGTATCATGGATGTGGGTGAATTATTAATTACTGTTGGGAAACATCCTGCAACATGTAAAAAAAAAAAAAAAAAAACAGGAGTCCTGCAAATGTATCTGATTGTATTAACTCTTTATAGACAGTATTAATCTCTGAATTTCACACATCACAGTTGAGGAAGGTTGTGGACGTTTTTCAGTGAATTACCAGAGCATTTAAGAAAAATCACTGTTTTCTGCACAGTACATATTCATTTTAATAAGAACCACATTCATGGACAGTTACATGTGTATTGAAGGTTGGGTTAAAATGTAAAAGAGTCACGGTCCATTCAACAGGGTTAAGTGCAAAGAGGCACAAGGTAAGTGCAATAAATTACTATCAGTGATCACCTGCTTTGATTCCATCAGTACATCATAATCCCAGTGGTTTGTATTTCCAAGTCTGTCCAACTTTTCTACATGGTTGTCATAGATATTCTGTAAACATCCTAGGGAGCCACAGCACTGACAGAGAGGGCTGGATGCTAGAGGATTATGGGACCCATAACATGCACTATGTTTTCAATATCACAACCCTGGTACCACCACCACTCTAACCTGTTAAGTTGACTTCTTTTTGCAGTGCCAATATATATTCACATAATTGACTCATGGGATGCTACATAGCTTATACAGTCAAACATATTCAGACATACTAGTTCAGATAAATTGGGAACATTACTCTGAGACCATTCCTGATCACCCAGAAAGGCTTACTTGCCAGTCCATTTCGGGCCCTGTGCAATTACACATTTTAATACAGTACACAGTGAGAATGTACAAATGAGAGCCTAAACAAATGGTTATGCCACAATAACATTGGTATAACCTGCTACACATACATTTCCTCCCCACCACAAACAAGGAGCATACAAAACAGCTGAAAAAAAAATATGATTTCAGCTGTACTGGTCTAAAGAACATAGCTACATTTTTTATTAATAAACACAGTGGTTCATCTCCCCAGTTAGCAGCAGTGTTGAACATATTACCAACAAAGAAAGTGTAAAGTTGGCATTTAAAGTGATACAGTTTATTGGTCAATTCCATAGATTGAAAGTTCAGGTTTCCATAAGAGGACCTTAGCGTAAAGGATAAAAAAAGAGTATAAGATGGAAATACTTAGCTTACTAATACTTTGATGACTCCCTTCAAAAGTGATCACAGGACCAAATGCTTTGATTTTTGGTCACATAGATGGTACAGAAGGGGACAAGAAGAGTTTTGTTAGTAAAGGTAAGTATTTAGCCCTTCTTTACCTATTTATCCTTCACTGTACAACCAATAACATAGTTTAGGTTAACATTTGAGTATAGAAACCTAAAATGTGTTATGTTTATTTTTTACACAAGATACAACACTGAATTGAGGAACCATATTATGAGTCACAAAATAATACAAATATTACATACTTGAAAATGTATGGTCGGATTACCTGTTTTAAAATTGAAGCTATATTGACAGTGAACATGAGCACTATTGAGAAAATACACCATGTGTACACTTAGCTTTCACCTAATTGTAAAGTTTTTTTTTAAATTTATATTCCATGTTGATCTTGAAGCTGGAATGGGCAGATAAAAAATTCACTCTGATAAAATCATTGTTGAGCCACTGTCCAGATTTTTTAGTTTCTGCCCGAGTTACAGTTCCACTGCAGTCTTTTTGTAATGAATTGCCCTATTAGAACTGTAACCATGAGATAATGCATGTCATCAACACTGCTGCAGATATATTAGGTTTAACAGTCTGTGCAGAGTCATTGGCAAAGGGTTTGCTCAAGTTTCCCTATAAAGAGTCACGAGCGACATTTCACACACACACATACACACACACATACACACACACACACACACACACACACACACACACACACACACACACACACATACACATACACATAAACATACACACACACACACACCTATGATCGGTTCTAGGATTTGCTGGTAAAGGTACCCTGTGTTCTTTATACCCACTGTGATACTGTCATTTATACCTTGTTGATGATACAGACATTTGCACAGGTTTGCGCCTTTTCTTGCATACATAATAATGTTCCATTTTGAATTGGTCTGTTTAAGAAATTCAGCAGCTGTCAGTGTTTAAAGAAAGAGACATTATAGAAGATTTCCAAAGGGCTGTCTTATGCAAGAAGGATTGTAGATTATATGCAATTTTTCATAATGCATAATATTGTACCATTCTATATTGTACTTTTTATATGAGATGTACATAACAACCAGCTAGATACAGTTTAAAAACCAACCAACCAAGTTATATCTTAAACCTGACTGTAACTTATGATTTCTTTAATGTATTTGTGGATAAAAGCTTTCATTTCTGAGGTACGTTGGTCAGTATGTGGGTTTGTGGTCTTTGAATGTTTATAAGGTAATGAACATTGTGGTGTCTACAACATTGATCTTTGTTTTTTGGGAATGGTAGCGTTTGAATTTTATTGTTGAGTCAAAGCTGTTTTTGTGAAATTGCAAAGGTCCTCTGATCTTGAAGGCCATGACCAATATGTGAATGAGTATTTATTCACCGATCTTGACATATTTATTCACTGGTTATGTGATGAAAAAAATTGGAGAGTGTCATTGCAACCCCATTTCTAGGCAAAAACTAATACTATCATTCTGGGAAATGCTAGTATAAAGAAACATTAAATCCATTGTGGTCAGGCTGCTGTTCTCAGGTACAGAGCTGATGGAGCAGTATTGTATCTGAAATATTGCTGGGTGTTTTCTGAACAAGAAAGACGATTTAAGACATTTTTTAATCCCTGAGATTTTTTGACCTGTGTGAGCTGCCTCCTTAATTGACTCTAGGGGAAAGCATGTTTAAGTAGCCCCCTTTTAGGTCCTCAGATGTACATGTTTTTTACCAGAAGGAAATTTTTATTTTCTTTACCCAGGAGGCTGTAGTTAGTCAGATGTAGTATAAAACAGCTTCCTGTGTAACGCCTGTATGTAATCACATGTTGCCTTCATAACCACAGGAAAAATGTCTGTTGTGTTGATCAACCCCATGGGACATTTTCACTTTATCTTTATCATCTGGATCGCAGTTAAGGAAGATGTTTTCAATCCACAAACACTACAGCAGCTTCCAAATAATTTACAAACTGAGATCAATTTTCTGAAAATCAAAATATACATTAAAGGAATTGTCTCGCAAACATCCATTACCACAAATCCATGGACCAGCCCACGTACCTCAGGAATGACAGTTTCCATCCTGAACATATGGTAAATACATAATTTACTATTAAGACAAGAAATACAATTGCATCTCTTATGACCTCAGAAAGGGAATCAAATATGTAAAATGCTGTTGCAGGAATTTCATAAAACAAGGATAAAATCTGTCAAAAATGTATTCTCATGGAAACAATTAGCATCTCCAGAATCAATGTTCTATCATAAAAATAGACCCAAAGGAGGACCATATCCCACTGGTTGTTACATACTGTACAATACATATCTAAAAGCCCATTGAAAAATCTAAAAAACTTTAGCTCTTTCCACTTACAGATGACAGATCCACTTACTAATGACCCCACTTTTGGAGTGAAAATGTTCATCCAGTCTAAAATGGCTAATTACTGAAATCACTAACACACAACTATACCACAAATCTGTCCCTTGTATGTTGCACACTGTAAATACAGAATATAAAGTACCTTTTCCTGCATGCTCAAACTCGATCATGTGAGTAAAATGTCTTAAAGGACTCTGTGTTTGAAAAACTGGACAAAATGACCTTAACAAAAATGATTTAAAACTTACAGCGTTGATCCAGAAATTCAAGTCCTAGAAAGAGAAGTTGAATTAAACATACGCAGATTTTAGAACTCTTGACTATAAACTAAATACCCACTGTATTGCTTTGTGCAACCACAATATGATTGTAATTACTCAAGTGTTACCTTTGACAAAGAATGCTTTTTTTGCCTCTTAGGCCTATTATTAAAGTTTCAAAATGCTTTCCCTATCACCACCTTACATTAAGGCATTAACTGTGCTAAAATTTCTTGTTACCAAACACGCATCAGTTTTTAAATATTGTTCCTGATCACTATCAATATATTCTTCATTTTTAGACAGCTAATACCACTTGAGTTTCAAGAAAAAAAAAAAAAGCGTGGTCCTCAGATTTATGACTGACAAAGCAAAAAACTTGACTTTCCAATATCTTAAACTAGCCATTAAAGTAGTATCACTTTAACGCCAGACTTTCTATCTTCTTGACTCTTAAACCTATAGTGAACAAAATTTAATTATACTTTTTCTGCACAGAAAACATAAACGGGGTTTGATTTATGAATGTACACACGTCCAATAAGCTACACCCATTAAAAAGAGTATTTGGGAGATTGAACCCTTCCAGCACCATAAACCCCCGCCAGTACACAGTTCAGTAGACTGAGATGAGGACATATCACCTGAGCCCCATAAAACTCTGAAAAAGGATAATACTGGGGGATCATCATTATTCTTTATTTAACAATGGCTTTAAAGTTCCTGTTAGCTTAAAAGTTCAAATTTCCCCCATTTAAACAGTCAAACCCATTCATTTTGTGCAGTATTTAGGAGCAGCAAATTAGGATTCAATTCTTACTGTACAAATTTGGCACAGAAAATATATGCATTGCAGGTCTTTCTGTTTGCTACATGGGTGATCTCCCAGCCTTGTATAAAAAGAAAAATAGAAAGGCTGGATATAGTAGCCTGTGTAAAACCAGTACCTTATTGCCTATAACAACAATAAACCAGTGATTTCCATATAAATGTGTGCCCATATATGTATCTATATATAATCAAAGCGGATTAATCACTTAACCCTTTTGCAAGCAAAAAAAGCATAAAAAAATAACAGCACAGGGCTTGCATGTCTTTATGACAGCGGAAGCGTTAATAGTATGATATAAATTCTATTAGAAAGGTTTGTGGTAGCAAAGTGAGCAAAGAAATTCATTCCATATTTTACACATTTAAGCCAAGAACAAGCAAAATAAAGAGATTAAAAACGTAACATAAAAGATTTTTCGAGAGTAGGCATTAATACATGAATAATACTAATATTTCTAATCATAATAATAGCAATAAGTATAGTAATGAATTGCAGGTAATTAAATAGAAAACCCCAGCGCTTTTGCAATATAATGATAAGCGCACATGCAGCCCTATCCAAGGTGCAAAATAGTAGGGGTTACCATTACTAAAATCTAAGATTTCCCTAAAGGAATACTAACAGGAGAGATTAAATATGTAATTTCCAAAATAACACAGGAGGAGATGAGGCACCGGGAGGTATTCTATATAAAACTATTCTTGACTATATAGTGTTCAGTTAAAAACTCTGTCAGTCTTAATGAACTTATGGCACATTTGTGAATAGGGCACACAAGAGAAGTTTGGCCAAGGTCCACCTTAACATGTTTCTATTATCACACATCTGTGCAGATCAATTTCATTTTTTTTTAAACTTGTTTCCTGTGTGTCCTGGAAGGCATGCTCTCAATGGAAACATAATACAAAGAGAGCCCAAATGTAAAGTTTGTATGATATAGCTAAACCTGGCTGTTCACTGCAGCCCTACAATATCCAGTAAATCAAAAAATACACAGAATGACTTCATTATTTTTGGTTTGGGACTCACTACAGCAGAACTATTACAAATGCAAGACTGGCAACCACTCTACAACTGTGGAAAATGTATGGCTTCTGGGTCCTTGCATCCTCTGTGCATATAATCCTAAACTGAAGTTTATTACTTGTTATTCTAGGGCTTGTAAAAAGGATCATGTCATTATACTACAGTTTTCCAGTGATGTCATTACATTACATTACTTTACACAAAATAGCACACATATTCCCATTCAGGTATTAAACAGTTTCACTAGCTATTACACCCAGTACACCATAATTCTCATTAAAAAAAAGTTCAGTTTTATAGCATAAATAATCACACAAATGTGCAATGCTAGGGGGCCATGAAGGCACCTGTAAAGCAAAATGTTATTTGGTTGCCACACAATAAAGGCAATAAAATTGAACTTTTTTGTGACAGTTACGGTGTGTTGACCACATATGTTGTGAACAATGTCAGTTGTTGATCATTGTAGCACCTACGCAAGGGTGAATTTTAGTGTATGTTGGGAATATGATCCCTGCCAATAGTTCCAAATTCCAATAAGAAAAAAAAAACAGGAAGAGGGAGATTTATTGACTTGCATCAAAAAAGGCTTAGCTCGCCTACGTTGTTTTCAGCAGAGGGTGAAAAATTAAATCAACTGGCTTCTCACCCATGTGTCATCCCTGTGCTTGAGTTCCTAGGTGTGTTGTAAAAAGAATGACGGTATCCAAATGTTCCTATTTGAATTGTATATATGGAGAATGAAACCACTGAAGCAAGGGCACCCAGGAACTCTCCTCATAGCTGTAGTGAGACTTCAAGGTGGGAAGACAGAGCTGGGAACAAGTGATAGAAACAAGTTTGATGGTGCAACACCCAAGAGTTATAGGAAGCCACAGTCCAACCAATGTCCTTTTAAGTGGACTAACATTTTAACTTTCTAAAATGAAAAAATAATAAAACATCAGCATATCAGGAATATAGCACACATTTCCCAGCTGTCTTTTTTATTATTTAGGTATTACAAGTTGAAGAAAAATGGAGAAAGGGACATAATGAGACCGACGTGAAAAGCCTGTGCTATCATGGGACAGCTGTCTTCCTTAGATTCGGTGGACATACATGAGAAATGCTAATTTGAACAAAATCTGACCGCACCAAATTATATAATACAAATTCCCTGTAGGTTACCATGGCCATTTTGTGAAGTGTTGATTACCCTGCTTCTGAATTCAAACATGTTAGTGTATAGTGTACTGAATTAACTATATGACTCCATTTAGCTTGTTTTGCCAGAGATGTGAATGAAGCAAACAAGTTTTTTGAACAAAATTACTTAAATAAATGGCAATTTATGACAATTATAATAGTGTATGCTGTAGTATAGAGGGCCCATTATTCAGGTTATGAGGGGCCTACTAGAAGATCAAACATAATACATAAAAAAACATAATACATAATGTGCACAAAAGTTATTTTACATAATAAAATACACTTAATTACATCAAAAACTGTTACATTATGTGGATATGCCAAAAATGTAAAATAAATAAATAAATAAAACTCAATGTGGCCTGAAGATGAATATTTAACTTTCTTGCAGGTAGTATGTTAAATCTTCGCTTTCTTGTGGATCTTTGGCTATGGCTGGTGTCTGACACTTATGGATGTGTTTAATGCCATGTCATCCACTTTACATTGTAATTCCTTCCACTGACCCCCTACGCCACTATCCAACTACAGAAGTGTCAAATGCCAGCCACAGCAAAAGCTCTGCAGGAGATATAAGATTTAACACAATGCCTACCATAAAGATGAGTATTCATTTTCTCCTTTCAGGAAATGTGTGCCAATATAGAAGGATATTATTTACCAAGGTAACGTTAAATTCATTTTAGCGTATTTTTCTTTTACTTTAGGCATGTGTTTTTCTTATTTTTTTCTTTGTCTATGTGTTTGTTTATCTATAAAGGGTACTAAAATAACCGGGCATTATGATATAACAGAATGACAGAATAATGGAGAAAAGGATTAAACAATTTTGTGAACAATTGTAAAATGCTTGTATCACTCTTAAGAACGTGCATCTACACTTCCATTATAACAAGACACAAAATGACCTCAGATATAAAAATATCCAGTAGAATGGTTTTGTGCCTACATTAAAACCCTTGTCTTTCAAAGGGTAAAGAATGTATTACTATGGCAACAATGGTCTGTCACACAATGTTGATATATATTGTATACAGTATATATTATATATACATGTATCAAATGTTTTCTGCTGTGTGGTTTATTTTGCTTTCTCAAATTCCCAAAAAATTATTTTTTTGGGAAAACATGTAAATGTTAAGTATGTGACATACTGTATAAATCTACATATCAGTAGGTTTAAAAAAATAGCTGCCATTTTATAAGATAGGATACTATAAATACTTGGGTTGTTATAAATATTGTTAGGTACAGTCACAGAGTCTTCCTCACCAATGTACAAAATTAGAATATACAGTTTAGTGTCCTTAATATTATCAATTCTGCATAAGGAGCTAATTGTTCTCAAAGGCTCGAAACTTTAAAACATGGGAATAACTCTCAATTTTCCATTAACCCTTTTCTGTCCGCCTTAGCGTCTCTTTAATATGTTCTGAATGCCAGGGGATGGGAAATGTTGACCAATCACATGACCACTGTGATTGGGTGTCACAGTGGTCATATGATCGGAGGCCGTTGAGCAAGCTTTCAGCACAAAAACATTACCAGCCCACATATATGTTAGGGGTAAAACATATTTGTATTTTTGTACCTTAAATTATGTGACTTTCAGTGTTAACAAGAATTTTGCATTAGACTATAAACTGCTGGGTATGCTTTACAAATATTTTTTTAGTCAAGGGAGTTGGTCTAAGACTGACATTTCTGTTACCTTTTTCTTACCTAACACTGTATACTTTTGTTGAAGCACAAGAACAAGATGTATAAAATAAGGCAAACATTGCTACTAATCCAGAACACTTCAGCCTTCCATAACTTATTTAAAGTGTAAACCAAAAATCTATTTATTCTAGTATGTTTGGCATCATGCCTCGCTGTAAAAAGTTTTTGTTGACTAAATATTCCAGGTATGCAAATTTTATGCATAGTTACATTGGTCCAGCTTGGACCAATGTAACTATGTATATACCATACCTGGCTGATGTCCCTGGAAGCTAGAAATCACTGCAGACACTGCTACTTTGGTGATCTCCACTCCCGAGCTGATCAGCTACCCTGCTGCATTTTGAACACAGGAGGTTTGTTGCTCGACATGGGCACTGATCGGGCAATGCTTTGAATTTTCTGAAGCAATACAAAGCAGGGCCGTCTTTAATATCGTGTGGACCCTGGGCAAGCATTTTCTTGGGCTCCCCCCCCCCATGCAATTTCGCTCTCCACCCTAACATACCATAAAACAAAAACACACTCTGTATCGCCTGTCCACAGCCACCTCTGTACCCCTCCCATCCACAGCCACCTCTGTACACCCCCGTCCACAGCCCCTGCTGTATCCCCCCTGTCTATAGCCACCCCTGTACCCCCCCCATCCACAGCCACCTCAGTATCCCCCCCTGTCCACAGCCACTTCTGTATCCCCCATTCAATGCGACCTCTGTATCCCCCCTGTCCACAGCCACCTCTGCACCCCTCCCATTCACAGCCACCTCTGTACCCCCCCCCATCCACAGCCACTGCTGTATCCCCCCCAGTCCACAGCCACCTCTGTACCCCCCTGTCCACAGCCACCTCTGTACCCCCCACTATCCAGAGCCACCTCTGTCCAAAGCCACCTCCGTAACCCCACAGCCACCTCTGTACCCCCCACTGTCCACAGCCACCTTGGTACTCCTCTGTGTCCACAGCCACCTCTGTACCCCCCCCCCCGCTCCCCTGCCACCTCTGTACCCCCCATCCACAGCCACCTCCTCTGTACCCCCCCTGTTCCCAGTCACCTCTGTAACTCTGTCCCCAGCCTCATTCCACCTTTTACAGTTCTCACCACTTTTCACAAATTCCCCTTCTCACAGTTCTCATCCTTACAGCGATGCTGCACTGTTCTGTTATGTGTGTGCGCGCTCTATTTCCAACACACACACAGTGCAGTCTCTGCCTATCACTCTGTTCTTGGCTGTGCTATAGAAGTCTGAGAGGTGGGATTGGGGTGGGGGAGCACAGAGAGGTGCTCTGCCTCACTCCCTGTCAGGACGAGCCAACTCTTACACATACAGTCCACAGCTAAACTTCCTCCCTGTCAGAGTGGCCTCTTGTGTTAATCTGCCTGGGAGAGCAAATGGGGAGAGGACGGGACAGCTGTATTTGTGACTGATATACCGAGAGAGCTATTTGAGGGCAGCACGGGCTCCAGGGGCAGCTGCCTTGGGCCCCCAATAAAAACAGGTCCCTGGGCAGCTGCCCCTTTTGCCCTGTGTTAAAGACAGCCCTGATGCAAAGCATTCTCTGATTGGTCAAGGTGGGTAGCATGATGTCACCACTCTCCACTCCTCTCCACCTTATCCAATCAGAGAAAACTGTATTCATTCAGTAAATTAGCAGTGCTGTGCTGAGCTGAGCAGCCAACCTCCTGTGTTCAGAATGCATCAGGGCAGTCAATTAACGCAGGAGTGGAGTTCATCGAAATTCAGTGCATAGTTACATTGGTTGAAGCTGGTCCATACCTTGAATTTAAGCAATAATTATTTTTTCTAATCAGCTGCAGTGTTTCTTACTGGAGTGGAGACTCTGTCAGTCACCCATACACCATGTAAAGATGTCCGTACATGGTGCAAATCCACAGGTTGCAAAAGAGACATTCGCTCGATTCCCCCATCAACACAGACAGTGTTGATGCAGGAATCCCTCCTGCCGAGTCATTCTCCTGGTGTCGGAAGCCGTCCCTACTGGGAGGAGACAGTGATTATTGCTAGCGGCTATACCAGTCACTAGCGATAATTGCATATAAGATCTGGAAGGAATATCTTTCCTGCAACCCACGGATTTGCACCATGTATGGACGGCTTTACACCATATATGGATGGCTGACAGAGTCTCGAGTAAGAAACACTGCAACTGATTAGAAAAAAAAATATTTCTAATCAGCTGCAGTGTTTCTAACTGGAGATTCTGTCAGCCGTCCATACACGGTGCGAATCCACGGTTGCAAGACAGATGTTTGCTTAATTTCCCCATCAACACAGACAGTGTTGATGCAGGAATCCCTCCTGCCGAGTCATTCTCCCAGCGAGGGAATCCGTCCCCACCGGGAGAAGGCAGGGATTATTGCTAGCAGCTATATCGGTCACTAATGATAATTATAAGATCCAGAAGGCTGGTTGTACCCAAGTTGATCAACTAATCAATTTGCCCAGTCTGCCCGTACGTGGTTCGAATCTCAGATGGTTCCTGCAGAAACCACCGAGATTCGAACCGTCTATGGCAGGCCCAACTACTTCCAGCAGCAGCCTGACAAAATAAACCACGGCTTCACAATTACCAGCAGCCTCATTAACCTACTGCATATGCTTATTTTAATTAGTCATTGGCTTACCTGTCTGATAGATGTGATAGTCCAATGGCCAACTAAAGGAACACACACAGCAGGCTGACAACACTGCTGTAGCTTAGCATTGCCAGCTTGCAAAAGGAAGTGCTGGCAAGATCACCAGGTAAGAAACTTTGCAACAGCTTCACAAAGAATAATTGGCTTAGAAAAACTGTATATTTTGAGACATAATGCCAAGCATACAGAAAAAAAATATATAGGATTTGCAGATGCATTAATTATTCTCTATACTACTATAACAGAAGAGATTTCTGAAATGTCCTCATTTAAATGGCTTCAGGTAGCTCTATACCTGTCTTTGGCAAACAATACATTTAACATGACCTACAACTCTATTTTCAACATTTATTTAAGGCTTGGTAGATTGTCCTTTTACATAAACGTTTAAAATAAAGCGATCTGCTTTCACATTAATTTATTGGGGGAAAGCAGGCACTCTGTATTTTCTTACAAAGAGTTTTTGCTCCAGTTTGTTATGCTATTTGTAGAAAAAAAATCACAGTGCTACCCTATGATATAAGCAATATACAGTAAAATCTTGGTTTGAGAGCGCTTTGCAAGACAAGCACATTTTTTAAATAAATTTTGACTTGATATACAAGCGATGTCTTGATATACAAGTAGCGTCATGTATAAAAAAAAAAAGAGAGGAGCCTCTAAAGTGTAGCAATATGGTTACATTTATTGAAGGTTCAATATTTAGCAACTCACATGGTTGATGATTAAAACAGGCACATCTAAGTATGCAGGCATCTGGGGTAAAGCTGTCCACATAGACCATCCTCTGCACAGCCATCTTCATCATCCCTTCCCCGCTGCACTCCACGAGTGATTCAAAGCCTCACTTTCAGATCACTCTACTGCAGGCTATTCTTCCCGGTCACGATTGCAGACTGACAGTGGTGAGAACCGGTGGTTCAGAAGATGGTCTATGTGGATAGCTTTACCCCAGATGCCTGCATACTTAGGTGTGTCTATTTTAATCATCAACCATGTGAGTTGCTAAATGTTGAACATTCATTAAATTTAACCATATTGCTACACTTAGAGGCGCCTCTCATCTCTATTATATTCTGTAGCTCTGCTAGATTTTGCTTCTAATCCCCTTGGGAAGGCTGCATATTGTGGATGGACATTTTATGGTTACACAACCTATCACATTGCTATAATCTTTGTATATAGACTATAAACTGAAGGACTTGTGGAACGAATCATCTGAGTTTCCATTATTTCTTATGGGGAAATTCGCTTTGATATAAGAGTGCTTTGGATTACAAGCATGTTTCCAGAACGAATTATGCTCACTATCCAAGGTTTTACTGTATTAGCATTTATTTTTCCTGACAGACCTAGAAATGCATGATCATCAATTGGTAATAATCATCAGCTAATTATTTTAGTCCAAGCTGTGTCAAAACTTGGATCTTGATGGAGAGGTCATTTGCAGGCTAAAGCTCAAATTGTGAGCAAAACTGTTAATTCCATGCTACAAGTTTGACTTCAGTTATAATAAAATGTTTTTTTAATATATAACAATGATTAAATATGCATAAGCAGTGTATCTCACTGCACAAATGAAAAGCTATCAAGAAACTCTGCATTAATTTAATAAACGATTCATCTAGAAATATATATATTATGAAATGTTTTCTTATTCTTTTTTCTTTTACTTTGAAGACAGAGAGGAAAGTGGAAGATGTACAAATTCCTATATGGCTGCAGGCCATGTACACAATGGCAAGTGAGCTTTGTAAATGGATAGAGCCCAGTTATGTTTTCAATTTACTGCTTTTGCTTAGGAAAGGCTGAGAAAATCTAGTGGATGCTTTGGAAGGTACCATTAAACACTATAATGAATATGCCGTACACTTTTTCCTTTTAGGTTTTATCACCAACTAAACTTTGTCATTAGACAGATTTATTTATTAAAAAAATCCCTTAAAGCAGAACCTTACTCTCCCAATCAACATTGATTATTTTTAATTCTTATTCTCCAAGCATTAGTAAATACATAGGAAAGTATTTCATATTTACTTGTTTTAAACTTTTTTTTTTCCACATCTCTTCAGTTGCTTCCTGGTCTCCAGGCCTAGGGAAATTATATTGTACCATTCCAGTTGTTTTCAAGAGGAAAAGAGGGGAGGAAAGGTTTTCTCAGCTAAACATAACCTCCTGTTTGCATGCCTGAGCTAAGGGCAGATGGCTTCCAGGAAGTAAATGCTACATGAATCATCTGCCCTTAATTAAGATGGCCACAGCCAGAAATGCTAGAGGGTGGATGGAGACATGGGTGAATGGGTGACTTGGCTTTGATTGTTAAAAATGAATTTAATAGCACTTTTGGTTTGTGGTGCTCAGATGCAGTGTACTTCCTCTTTAATTTTCAAACAGCGCAAAAGGTTTACTCAGTTACAGACGTGGCACTGTGCATATGCTATATGTATACTAACAGCTAATACTCTTAAGATCTATTACCCCTCAGGATGTTGTATGTGTTTCTGTTATAATCTGCACAATTATTAAACAGTAAGCCATGTAAACCATACTGAGAGCACACCTAAGCAGCAATAGCCAGCAATGGTAGATATATTTGACATTTCAATATGAAATCAGTGCTAGTTGGTTACTTTTCATCCAGTTCTCATTCATCGTCACCTTACTAAGAACTAGGACCAAAGAAACAGACTATAAGGTGCCTATCCCTTCACTCTACTACTACACTTACCATTTTTTTTTAAATGCTTAATTTTAGATAGATATAGAGATATATTTTATCCAAATATCTTTTACCTACAGCATAACACAATGGTTAATGACACTCCCATGTGCATATATATATTTCAAGTATACATATGTACATAATATAGACCAGTGGCACTGAATGGAACTTGATAGGGTATTGGTTAACTTTTTTTATTTTTGGCTTCGGCATTGTTTTTCCCCATGCTTCCAATAGTAGAGTTTTTAAGTATCCTACATTTATGGGCACCTTTTAAAAAGCATGCATATTAATGTAATTGCCCATATGGCTATATAGGTTTGCTTCTAAGTTGACTTCTTTAATATAATATGCTAATTGCCTCTACATTGCAGTGAAAATAGGGGAAATTATGAGATTGATTAAATAAAGGAGTAAAGCATGTATACTTGGCTTAGTGAATACAGCTAAGCTGTGTTTACACATAATTACCTTTGTACCTGTTTGAGTAATTGAAATGAACACTGATTTACTTTATTCACAAAGTAAAGTGAACATTCAGTTTGGTAAGTGAACATTCGCTACCACCTTAGTGAATCAAATTTTGGATATCCTAGATAGAAAAGACCATGGTAGGGTAAGTGAATATACATTGTTAATTGGCTCTTTATAGATAATGATATAAAAGCATCAGCGCTGTGTCTCGTGATAGAGGTAGCATAGGAATTTACAACAAACAGGGGTGGCAACTTTAAATGTAGTTTTATCAGCAGTTTTCAAAGATATTGTTCAAAGAGTAACTCCACTTTTGTTGAGAAAAAAACATTCCCCTCTGTGTGATCTCTGTACATTGAAAGGAGTTTAACAAACTTTGTCGCAGATCCCTACCTTTTGTTATTCTAAGGAAACCACAGTGTGTTCCTCTGTGCCCATGTGCTCAGTGAGTCTAATGAGAGTGGTTTTACAATTATCAACCAGCTGCTGCACCTGCAGGGCTCTAATGAGGAACCTTGCACGGTCTGCATCCCTTTAGATGTGATTTTTCTATTGGGAGTGTCTCCCAGAAAAGGACATTTTTGTTGCAGGGGATGCCAAAAATATGACTTGTATCTTAGTGCAGACTTCTGGGAATATCAGTGAGCCAATCACACAAGCAGGAAATTATGTTTCTGGGGGGGGGCGTTCTATACACATTCTGTGTACAGAACACCTACAGAGCTGAAAATTTAAAATTAAAGGTAACTTTTAATAAACATTCAATCCCAATATAACTTGTGTCACAATTGTAAATGCTATATTATTATTTTTTTATTTGCTCATTTTTTTCCCACGAAAGTGGAGTAACCCTGAAAAAGTGATTCTTAAGGCTGAAGGTTTTTTACCTTCATGCATTCTATGCATGAAGGTAAAAAACCTTCAGTATGCACAATGTGCTCAAGAGCGTCTGCTGTCCCGGGTCTCTGCGCTCTGGCATTGGCTCCCACTTCTGCCAATCACAGCCAGTGACAATGGAGTGGGGGGCAGGGCCAAGCCCATTTATGTGTGTCTTATGGGCACACAGAGTGGGGTGCAGAGGCGAGCATGAATAAGTGCCCCCATAGCAAGCAGCACTCAAAAGAAAGGAGGGGCCAGAAGCACCAGCGGGGGACCCAAGAAGAGGAAAAACAAGGCTGCTCTGTGCAAAACCATTGCACAGAGCTGGTAAGTATACCAAAAAAATACCTTTAATACCACTTTCATAAAATTTTAATTGGAAATCTATGCAATGGGTGGTAAAATAGATATTATGACCTATATGTTAAGTCCCGTTATAACTTATCTGAGCCTATTCTTTTTACTAAATAACTGAAATGCATTTTATATATATATATATGAATATATATATGAATATATATATATATATATATATTTAGACCTCAGTATGAATTATAATTTTCCTAGTCTAAAGCCTCATGCACCCTGGATGTTTTTACAGCTGCTCCTAGGGGCATTTGTATTTTTTTTCCTGCCTCTAAACTCCCCTGCATGTTAGCCTTTGTGTCCATGCACACATAGGCCTTTAATAGCGTTTAGTGGCAGGAACATTTAGGGGCAGGAAAAAAGTCACTACCAGTGCATTGAGAAGCAGGCAGAGTTTGGGCAGAAAAAAATTATTTACGCATGTAAACTTGTTTAAACACGTGTAAACATGCGTTAACGCAGTGATCAGAATAAATAATTTAATGCCCAAATGCTTGACGCGGCTAAACGCGTTACACACTTTTACAGGTTTTTTTGCTTTTTTTGCCAAAAGGCTGCTGCCAGTAGGAAGGCTTCTGGGAGAGTTTAAAAAATGCCCAGTGTGCATGAGGTCTAAAGGCTTAATTATTGAAGCTAAACTTACACTGGCAGAAATATTTGATATTATGACGATCATATTCCATAGTCTGTGCTTTGATAAACAAATAATTAATATACTTTATTACTTGTGTTCCAAGGGTTTTTTTTTATTTTTTTGATTGTATTATTTAAGTATGTTGAAACCATTTATAGAATATAAAAAAGCAAAAAACACATTTGTTGAATAAATGCAAAAAAAAAATAAAAAATCTCCCATGTTTTAAAATGCATTGGACATCATTATAGTGTAAGATGGTACATGTATAAAAAAAAAAATAAAAAAAAATTAAAAAATCCTAATTTGCCGTAATCAACTTGAATGCTGACTGTCACTGAATTAACTGCAGTAAGTCTTTCAAATTGCAGACTGTACCGCTCTCAGCATGTCATCCCAAGCTCTAACCTTTCCATGGGCTTGTCAAAAAAGTAGCTGCCAGGATCAGCTAGCCAAGAAGACTTAAGAGTTCACTTGCAATGCATTTCACACACGAACATTGATGTAATGATTTCATCAAATTTATGTGTATGTACATTGCCTTGTGATGACATCATAATACAGACATGAAGATAAAATCAAGGTGACACCCACTACCATGTGCACAGTGGTAGGGAGGGCAATTCAAAAGATTTTAACTAAGTAATGTGTTACAAATGGATTTTCTGATTATATCTGCTGAACAACATTGGGACTTGCCTGCACAATCACCCTGATGAAGCTACCTTAATGGTGGAAAAACATGTGAGTAGTGGGTGGTACATGCTTGGTTCAGCATAGTATGAGTGCAAGCAGGCAGAGGGGTAGTGAAAAAACTCACTCACCTATAAAGTTATTCTATATGTATTGGGATTGATATATTACTTTATATTTTATGTTTAGGTTTAGAACACCGTATAATGGTAGATAAAATGGTGAGAAAGGTTCTTCTAATTCTTCTCTTTTCCCCTAATTAGGACTTACGCAAGTTAGAAAGAACAGTGTGTATTTAAGAAGTTTCAAAGCATGTTAAAGATTTGCCTGCCAAAATTCTACCACTGCACATGGGTATTTAAAGATAATTATTCTATCTTTGTTGAATACCTATACGTGTATAATTTTTAAATGATTTAAAAAAAATGAAGTTTTGCCCTTGGGTAAAGACAAGTGGGTGTTATGAAGAATTCCATCTTCATGCTGCAGTTTCTAGAGTTTTAATTCCCTATAAGTACTTTCAAATGAGCATTGAATAACCCGTGGGACCTGCAAAATGTTCAAGTTACTTGGCCATTATCTCCACCCCTCATAAATTCATGTGCAAATGTGTAACATATTATGAAATTGCAAGTATTAATGAGTACTCTGTTTAATCTGTTGTTTTTATACTGCAAATACATTTGAAAAGAATATGTATTAAAATATTATTTAAATATATTGCTCACTAATAAGCAACTATAATTTTTAAGTGTGATAAGAATGATGCCACATTTTAGACATAAGTGATTCATATACTACTTGCAAGAACAACCACACCTTTGTTTTAAAATCAATATTGTAATGAGCCTAGCACTCTTATTAAATCTGCAATTCAAGTTTTATACCTTTTTTCTCCACATGAATTAAAATATTGCCAGGGTCTGCCTAACTTAACTTTATTGTTAAAATTAACCAAAATGGTAATAACTTACATCACCATTAGCTAACCCTGTAGGCTCCTGTAGAGGAACAGGTACACAAGAAGTACTCTTCTGTGGTCTACAAGGCCAAGCATTCACTGCATTTGAGGAAATGTATCCAATCAATCCATTAACAAGTACTAGACAGGAGTAACAGAGTGGAAGCCAACTGATTAAAACTTGAACATTCCAAAATCTTGCTTACTTGCTAAGTATTGTCAGCTTCACCCAAATGTATAATGTCAGACAGGTGTATCGCTCCTCCATACAGAAATGCTGAGGTAGAACAATGAGCATGCGAATCCTGCTAAATCTTCTTAGCATGTCCACCAAATTTGTTAACCAAGGGGTGAAATAAGCAGAGGGGGAGGAAGTGAGTGTACTCAGGTGCACTGAATGACGAGACTTGTAGTACTCATTCATCCACAAGCCCTTTAGGTTAAGCAGACTATGGCAAAATCCTATTTGAAATGGAAAAAAAAGTATAGCATTTGTATTGCTGATTGAAAAAGTGTGATGCTCCTAAAGTGCAAGTTGTTCTTTAACTATGTTATTATTATAGGTAATAGAATGATAACACATTACTTAAAAAAGATTGCAATCCTTTAGAAAAAGGTATTATAAAAATGTAAAAAAAAAAAAATATCAGTTAGGATCACTGACAAATCTGCCAAATTAAAAGTCTGTTAAACAGGAAATTTAGTCAGAAAATTAAGTCCTGCGAGATCCCTTCAGGCTGGCCCCTTTTGCAAGTATAGCTAAGTAAAACATTAAAAATAAGTGCCTATACTGTTTAAAAACCAGTAATACACTGTCTCACCCTGCTCTGCACATGCTCAGTTGCTCTCTATTTTTAGGCATTGTGGCAAGTGTGTAGAGGCCGATCTACTAACAGCCTAAAGATTTACTGCTGTTCAGGGGCTCTGGGCTTCAGCAAAATTGCAGCCTCCGGCAAGAAGAAACCAAAACATTTATAGCACACACTAATTTTGGTAGCATAATTATTAATGTAAAAATGTATGTTCCTTGCTAAAGAACATTATTTTTTAACAAGTTGTTATGGGTAATGTTTCACTTTAAGCACTCTCTGACCTTGGAAATGAAGGATTTCTAGTTAACTGGATAACTGGCAACTATATGATAAGAGGAGGGCAATGACAGTATTTTAATATCAGGTTATAACCAGAGAAGATGCCAGAAGTATAACATCTCCCAGGCCTGGGAGTTAAAGGGACCAATCATAACTGCCACTCATTACTTCCCACCCCTGTGCTCACATTACATCCTGTACAGCATGAAATGCCATGTTCCACCTTATTTTATCTGCTGTGCAAAGTTCTCTAAGGATTGTTGGGCATAAAGCTGAACTTCAGCTTTCTGTCACTTTAAAATAGTTAATTTGGACCAAGAGGTCAAAACAAACTATTGCCTTTACTAACAAATGTGTCCACTGTAAGTGCTGTATAAGCTGCATTTGGCATCAGTTATATACAGTATACAGAGCTGTGTTCCAGTAGCAGGATGAGGACTTCCCTTCCCATTCCCAGGGCAAAATTGAGTTGGGCTGAGCACTACTCCGCCATCCACAGGAAGCTTTGTATTTTCTAAATGAGTACAAGGCTTTTTCAGTTTGGCTGAGGTGGAGATTGTCACATCATCCACCCACCTTTCCATCTCAGCCAATCAAAGGAAGCCTTAAACCAATTCAGAAAATTCAAAGCTTCCTGTAAATGGCATCAGCCCAACTCAATTTTGTTCCAAGAGCAGGATGGGAAGTCCTCATCCTGCTGCTGGAACACAGCGCTGATGCTACATTCAGTTTCCACAGTACTCACAGCTGGTGAATCTGTTAGTGAAAGTAATAGTTTCTTTTGACCAGCTTGGTCTAAATGAAGTATGTTAAAATGACAGAAATCTAGAGTTCGGCTTTAGGCTAAACAAGCCTTATAAAACTTCACACCGGAGATAAAATAAGGATGAACCTTAAAATATAAAAATGGGTCAAAACAAATTTTATTAGGCATTAGAATCCCTTGTTGAGATTTTTTCCCTATGACTTTCACTTATTCGTCTGGATATCTCTATTATGGCCACCAGTGTATTCTGTACCTAACCTGAACCACAACATATTAATTCTGTTGTTTTGTTTCTAACCCCAACCCTGTATGGCAATAGGCCAGGTGACTATACTTTATTAATTTAGGGAAATGTTTCCAAGCTGGTATATTACAAAGTATCCAAGTTTGTAAATGGCATATACAACATTATCCAGAATAAAAACAGTGAGAATATGCTTGCACCCAGAGTAATTTATGATATAATATTTGCATTTGGCTTGTATAAGTGGACTGTCTGTTATGTTTGGTTAAAGCATAATAAAAACTATTGATGGATATTACAATTGGCACTGGGTGGACAATTGTAATCAGGTGGCATTACGCTAGAATGCTTTTTAAAAGGTTTATCCTAAAATGCATATCTATGTCTATAAGAGTATAGTATCCATACTTAAGGTGGGAGTTACATGAAAATGTAAGGAATTTTGAAACGTGTTGAATTAAAAAATCTTTATAAACTAGAATTTGATCTTTTTTTACACCCTAAGTGAGATAATACACCTTACTTAGGGTGCAAAATCCCTTGACCTGGATGCAGGAGAGAGTGATATTAACTTGTTTATTACAGTATGGACTTGTTTATTCCAAAAAAAAAACAACAAAAAATTCTCATTCGTTTTGACTGGAAACTTTGCAAAGCTGCAGTGACCACCAGTTTTATGAACATGTTCTTAAAATGGACATGATGGCAAGTTATTTTGCAGTGTACCCTTATATTAACTTTAGTTTATACAACCAGAAACCCTAATAAGAAAAATGCCTTCTTGTCCTATTTGTGTATATACTTTTCCCACCATAGTGAGATACCTGTGTTTTCAAACATGCAAGAACCAGTACATAGCAGGTTCACACAGCTATTAAACACTACCTAGCACAAACAGAACACACTGCATTGCAGCCCAATAAAGAGTATTTCCATTTATCTAAAAATAAGATTTTTAGGACACAAATTATTTAAAAAAATCTCCTCTAGTTTGGTTTTATGGGCATATAAGCATTTAATGCCTAATATTTTGGGGTGCATTACAGCTTCGCTCTAAATGCAAAAAAGACTTTGACACAGTGGTTAAATGTGGTCATACTCAGTACTGCTACACAATGCAGCATGTCCATATTTCAAGCTACATATGAGATTTAGGATGAGGGGAGGGGAAATTGGGAAAGGGAGGGGGCCGGAGCTTTAAACAAATTTCTCCAGCCTCAGCAGTGGAAACAGCACTGATTGGTTATCTAGCTCTGCCCTTTAAAGGGGAGGGTCTTTTGATGATGGGTTAGTTTGGTTTGGGTAAAGGTACCTCCCCAGAATTACACAGCTGTGGTCATTTTTTCAGTGTTTTTGTTTTCTTAGAATAATCTCTAAATATTCTCTATGTATATATGTATATTTTTATATACAGCGCGTACAAAAGGATAGTGTACATTGTCCTCTTCACAGTCGGGTCTGAGCTTCAGGAATATAAATCTCTATGCTGTCAGCACTTTCTGTGGCAGAGTTGTGCCGGTATGAGGCAGCACGTTTGGCTGCCAACAGCCTCTTCCTAGCCTCTTGCCTCTGGCGATCAACGGAGTCCAAAGAACGGTCTTTGACTGGATGGACTTTCTGACGGAGTGGCTTCTTTGGTATTGGAGGAGGAAGCTTCTTCTCCTCCTAAAATTAGAAAATGTAACAAAGACAATTTCCAAAAAAAACAAAACATTTCAAGCATATCGAAGTAAATTGAAAGTAAAACTGTGGCCAAGCTTTGGACATTTAGGTATTTATTGTACACAAAATATAAAAACAAAAAGAATCTGCGCTGGGGAAGATTTTAACACATAAAAGCAGCCTGCACCAAAATCTGTGATACCAAATATGTGCATCGATAATGTCATGGACTTGCAATAGTTTGGCAAAGCTTACCTGTCCCATCATGTCTGTATTAGAGGTCAGACTGCACTTCTGGTTCCTTTTTATCCCCTTTCCTTCCTGTTCCTGCCTCACCCAGGTCATCACAGGAAGTCTATATTAACCAGTGCAATGCAGGTCTGCTTTGCTGTTCAACAGTGTTAGTTTCCTGTTTCCTGTTTGCCGTGTGCTTGAACTACTCTTCTGTGTACCGACTTTGGCTTGTCTCTGACTTTTCCTGTTTGCCTGTTACCCTGACCTTTGGCCTGTCCCTTGACTACCCTTGTCTGCCTGTTACCCTGACCTCGGCTTACCCATCACCATTCTGTGTGTCCTGAGTGTCTGCTTCCCTTCTCTCCCTACGGAGCGTGACTTGGGGGACCCCAGGGGCCGCGACCTTGGCCCAGCTGCAGCCAAGTCCATCCTCACCACTAGAGGCTCTGGTGAACACCTGCTGGGTCTTAGACTCCGCGCCCTGGGGAATCTTGGGCTCACGTTCCGGTCCATCCGCAGCAGTCTGCTTCTGGGTTCACTACCTTGCGCTGCGCCCCTGCCTCCAACAGGGTGCAGTTGTCACCTGGCCACAGGTGACCTGACAGATAAATCAAATAGTGTGGAGCTGAATCAATCCAACATAATAGAAAATATACAATACTTGATGTGCGTAAAACTAGAATATATCAATAAAAAAAAAATTAATTTATCAATATTGGCCATTTCCCCTGAAGACGTCATTCTTTGATGAAACATGCCCCGGGTGAGACCCACACGTGGCGCCATTAAGCTATGTGATTGCCAGAAGACTAGTGTTTGGAGATAGTTTGCTCAGGAAACTGCATCTTTTAATGTGATTTTATTGTGGAAATAATGTACACTTCTACTATTAAAGATACAGATTTTTAAAACATATTGTGCTATGAGAAGTTGTTTGCTTGCTTTGCATTACATTGCAGGTAGAGTTCGCAGGAAGGGGATGAGGAGTGACAGGAAGACATCCTGGCTATTTTAAATGAGCTGTTGACCATTTATTATGGTCCCTATTATCTGGTAAGGAGCCTAACTTATCTTGTATGACGGGTGATATCACTCTGGTGATCAGTACTGAATGTATCAACAATTTATCTTTTGGATGACTGATTATACTTATTGGATAGGAGCGGAATCTATTTGCACTTGGATATGGGACTACACGCACTATATTTTTTAGATATTACACATGAATTACCAATTTTCTGGATTTTTTAGTTCATGCATTGGGACTTTAAAATTATTTTTAGGATTTTATCATTGGTTTTTCATTTCACAAATTTTATTATGTTGGTGAATATTTATGTCAATTTGTATTTATTTCATATCTCTTCACTTTATGAATTGAGATTTTGTTTTACTTATATATATTTAGTTTTATACACATCAAGGGGTTGATTTACTAAAACTGGAGAGTGCAAAATCTGGTGCAGCTGTGCATGGCAGCCAATCAGCTTCTAACTTTAGCTTGTTCAATTAAGCTTTGACAATAAAACCCAGAAGCTGATTAGTTTTTATGCAGAGCTGCACCAGATTTTGCACTCACTGCTTTTAGTAAATCAACCCCCAAGTATTTTATATTTTCTATTATGTTGTATTGATTCAGCACCACACTACAGTATTTGATTTATTTATTGTACACATTGTTAGCAAGCAGGAAAAAATTTAAATCCAAAACCTAATAGGCATCAGTAGCTACAGGCACTTTAGAGTAAATTCATGGCACAAACACTGAAGTCACTCATGTGGTTCTCTCAGCAGTTTAACTCACCCTGTTCCCCTTCCACATCATTTGCCTTGTGTTTTATATTACACTTTAGAAGGCTGAAAGTCAATTCTTGGAGGGTGAGCATGGTGAGCTGAACTGCTAAGATATGTGACTTGAATAACTTCAGACCATGGGTTCACTTCAAAGAAAAGTTTATAGCATATGATACTGTACACACTACCATGGAAATACTTTTAGGAATAAAAATGAAAAACAGGTACTATGTTATTTTCAGCTTTTGTAATTATAGCTGATAAAGTTAAAGTGTATCTACTGTCAAGACTTTTTTTCATTTTAGATAGAACCAAAGACTCGGCTCTTACCTTGGTTTCCAATAGCTTCCATCCATTTTCTTTTAGCTGCTGCAACTCTGCAAACTTCATCCCCACATCTTCAAATGAAAGTTGGAGGAGATCCCAGAAACCCGCCAGGTCTTGAGAAGTAGGCAGAGGGAATGACGTGGGATCCTGAAGACCAAGTAAAAAGGCTTGCATAAGTGAATTTGATATTTTTATTTTCTATATGCATAGTTGCGTAGGGCAGGCCATAGGCGGAGTAAATTTCTTTCCTGCAAATGGCAGGCTGGTTATACCTAAATTGATCGATCACTCAACTTGGGTACATTCAGCCTGCCCATACATGGACCAAATATCGGCCAGTTCAGCAGGAACTGGCCGAGATTCAAACCGTCTATGGCTGGCTTTAATTGTAAAAAGTAACAGCAAAATATAATGTAAATGTTTTTAATTTGTGTACTGACAGGGTTGAGGAATATTAAAAAACAAGTTCACTAAAAGTGGTCTTGTGTTTGAAAGCAAGTGACCATACAGGTATAAACACTTTCATCATAGTAAAACTAATAATACCTACGACAATACAACTGAAGCATGTACAGCATGACAACAAACAGCAGCAATCACCTTATAAAAATGCTATACTGTTATAACACCTGGTATCACCCATATTTGTTCACACCAATGTGTTTGAGGAAACAGCTGTCATACTTTATTAATATAGAAAAACTGCCTTACATTGAGAAAAACTTTTTTTTTTTTAACCACTACTGGACCAGAAGTATTTGCCCTCTTAATGACCAGGCCATTTTTTGCAATTCGGCACTGCATTATTTTAACGGACAATTGCGCGGTCGTGCCACACTGTACCCAAATAAAATGTCCTTTTTTTCCCACAAATAGGGCATTCTTTTGTTGATATTTGATCACCCGTGCAATTGCTCTATAAGCAAAAAAAGAGCGACAATTCTGAAGAAAAAAAAACAATATTTTTCACATTCTGCTCTATAACATTCCCAAAAAAATAAAAAAGTAAAAAATTTTCATCCTTCTAGGCCAATTTGTACTCTGCTACATTATTTTGGTAAAAAAAATCGAAATAAGCGTATTTTGATGGGTTTGCACAAAAGTGATCGCATCTACAAACTAGGGGAAAGATTTATGTCATTTTTATTTATTTATTTTACTAGTAATCATGGCAATCTGTGATTTTTAGCGGGACTGCGACATTGCAGCAGACAGATCGGACCCTAAATGAGATTTTTCACACTTTTGGGAGGACCAGGGACATTACTACAGTAATCAGTGCTAAAAATGTGCACTGTTACTATAATAAAGACATTGACAGGGAAGGGGTTAACCGAGGGGTGATAAAAAGGGTTAGTGTGAGCCTATGGGGGATGGGCTTGTGAAATGACCACAGAGACCTGTGATTCTATATAGAAGGATCACAGGAGCTCTGTGGTCGTTTCAGAGAGAAGAACGGTCAGCTGTGTTTACAACAGCTGACCGGTGTTCTCTCTCAGTGGGGAGTGATCGCGGGTGCCCGGCGTCAATCGCGGCCAATGGCCCCATGGATCGGCATCCCTGCTGCCTAGTGGGGGTGGGAGTGCGCTCGCCCCACTAGCACCACACACGTGACTGAGGTAGGACTACGTCGGTTTGCGCAGGAGAGCCAGCTTGCCACAGTAAATCTGAGACGGGCGGTCGGGAAGGTGTTAATTAGAGCTATTTTGGAGTGCTTAGTCACTCTGGAAAGTTCCATCCTCCTACATTATAGTGCAATTCCAAGATAAAGTTTTTTTTTTTTTTTTTTTAATTTTGAGTCTAAGCCTCTTGTGTATGTATAGCTTACCTTAACATACAGTATCTCACAAAAGTGAGTACATGCCTTACATTTTTGTAAATATTTTATCTTTTCATATGACAACACTGAAGAAATGACACTTTGCTACAATGTAAAGTAGTGAGTGTACAGTTTGTATAAGAGTTTACATTTTCTGTCCCCTCAAAATAATTCAACACACAGCCATTATTGTCTAAACCGCTGGCAACAAAAGTGAGTACACCCTAAGTGAAAAAGTGCAAATTGGGTCCAAAGTGGCAATATTTTGTGTGGCTACAATTATTTTCCAGCACTGCCTTGACCCTTTTTGGCATGGAGTTCACCAGAGGTTCACAGATTGCCACTGTAGTTCCCTTCCACTCCTCCATGACGACATCACGGAGCTGGTGGATGTTAGAGACCCTGCGCTCCCCCACCTTCCGTTTGAGGATGCCCCACATATGCTAAATAGAGTTTAGGTCTCTGAAGGGAGGGTATCATGCTCTACTTCAGTATGTCACAGTACATGTTGACATTCATGGTTTCCTCAATGAACTATAGCTCCCCAGTGCCGGGAGCACACATGCAGCCCGAGACCATTACACTCCCACCAGCATTGTAAACCGTGATAATCAGCGCTGCTATGTAAACCATAAAATCAATGAAATCAATAAAAATCAATAAATATGTCAATAAATGTGCACATCAATAAGAAAAATAGCAATGTGCTGAGAAGTCCTTGTGCTCTTAAATCAAGTAAATGTCCTTTCTTGTGCAAATAGCAAACAAAAAAATAAGGGTGTTGCTGTGCTCCACTTCTGAGGAAAGTGCTTGTGCTCCCCCTTCTGGTTCCCTACTTACCAGAGCCACATGAAAGTAGAGCAGAGGTAGAAAATCTAATTTCTCTGATATGGACAAGGATCCCTGTAGAGCCAGAATAGTGCGATGGTGGTAGTTGGAAATATCGTTAGTTGCTGGTGTTCTTGAAGACCCTCATTGAAACAAAAGGTCATCCATAGTGAAGTAAGTACGGAAAAGCTTTTATTGAAACGAAGAAACTACTTACAAAAAGTATCAAAATAAAAACAGCAGTGCACGGCTCAGTGGGTACTGCTCTCGCAGCGTGCGTTCCACCGGCTGGATATGATGTGGTACGCTCAACCTCTCGCTAGACGCGTTTCGCCCTCCCCTTTGGGCGTCATCTGTAGCTGATGTATTGAGCGTCCATTGAGCTTATATGTAATACACTCCTCCTACTCCACCCAACGGTGTCGCATACACCTCATTTAGCCAGAACTGGTCACTCGTGACCGCTCGTCCGTAATGTATCTTGTTTTTATGTATTTCATATACATATAAGGGGCAGATATTAGCATCCAATATGGTATATGTTATATGGAATAAATTAATATCAGGAAAAGAAGAAAAAAATGGAAACGCATTCACTGTATAGCCAATATATCAACAGTGGCCTCTAGTGGTAAAAAGTAGGTAAATCATTGTCTATTGCTGGAGGAATGACTTACATCTAGCAAGATATAATAAACTGCAAGAAAAACATTACAAAAAAATTTACAAGAAAATTATTACAAAGAAATGTAAACCCAGAGCATAGAAATAATCAAAGACAACAATATTAGGCATAATACTAAAATCAATACATATAAAATATAAATATAAATATGTGTAATATAAAATGTAATATTAAAAATTTAAAAATCATTGATAAAACAATTAATGTCTAGTTCTACGTTTAAACCTTTAGGTGTCATACTACCAAGCCTATGGATCCACCTACTTTCATTTTGTGAGATGGACTTCTTCATATTGGTACCTCTCCTGTTTTTCAATTTTGACGATACCACAAAATTTTTATTTACTGGGGTCTTTGTTGTGGTAAAGTCTGAAGTGGTTAGATAAATTATGTTTTCTAAAACCTTTTTTAATATTAATATGTTCTCTCAGTCTCACCCGTAGTTCCCTTGTGGTTCTTCCTATGTATTGGAGTCCGCATTCACATTCCAACAGGTAAGTTACGTGAGTACTACTACAGGTGATGACATTGTCAATTTCATATTGCCGTCTGGTAGTGGTCGATTGGAATTGTGTTACTTTCTTTGCTTTATTATTGGTTATGCATGTGCGACATGTGAGACACCTACCACATCAAAAAAAAACCTTTTTGATCCAAAAATGTTACCATTTTAGTGAGTGGATCAGGAATGCTTTTAACAATCTTGTCTTTAAGAATGGGGTCCTTCTATAGATACATTTTGTTTTTTTTGGTAGAATTCTTTTGTATACGGGGTCCCTCAAAAAGATAGGCAAATGGGATTTGATGATGTTCTCCAATTGTTTGTATTGTTGGTTATATTCTGTGCAAAAAGCTAATTGGTATGGTTTATTCTCTTTAGTTTTGGGTTTTAATAATTCATCTCTGTTGATGTTGCTGACTTTTTGTTGGATTTGATTGAAAATATATACATTTTATATTACACATATTTATATTTTATATGTATTGATTTTAGTATTATGCCTAATATTGTTGTCTTTGATTTATTTCAATGCTCTGGGTTTACATTTCTTAGTAATAATTTTCTTGTAAATTTTTTGTAATGTTTTTCTTACAGTTTATTATATCTTGCTAGATGTAAGTCATTCCTCCAGCAATAGACAATGATTTACCTACTTTTCACCACTAGAGGCCACTGTTGATATATTGGCTATACAGTGAATGCGTCTCTATTTTTTTCTTCTTTTCCTGATATTAATTTATTCCATATAACATATACCATATTGGATGCTAATATCTGCCCCTGAAATCCATAAAAACAAGATACATTACGGACGAGCGGTCACGAGTGACCAGTTTCGGCTAATTGTGCTGTATGTGACACCGTTGGGTGGAGTAGGAGGAGTGTATTACATATAAGCTCAATGGACGCTCAATACGTCAGCTACAGATGATGCGTCTAGCGAGAGGTTGAGCATACCACGTCATATCCGGCCGGTGGAACGCACGCTGCGAGAGCAGTAACCACCGAGCCATGCACTGCCGTTTTTATTTTGATACTTTGTGTAAGTAGATTTCAATAAAAGCTTTTCCGTACTTACTTCACTATGGATGACCTTTTGTTTCAATGAGGGTCTTCAAGAACACTAGCAACTAAGGATATTTCCAACTACCACCATCACACTATTCTGGCTCTACAGGGATCCTTGTCTATATCAGAGAAATTTGATTTTCTACCTCTGCTCTACTTTCATGTGGCTCTGTTAAGTAGGGAACCAGAAGGGGGAGCACAAGCACTTTCCTCAGAAGTGGAGCACAGCAACACCCTTATTTATTTGTTTGCTATTTGCACAAGAAAGGACATTTACTTATTGATTTAAGAGCAAAGGGATTTCTCAGCACATTGCTATGTTTCTTATTGATGTGCACATTTATTGATATATTTATGGATTTTTATTGATTTTTATTGATTTCATTGATTTTATGGTTTACATAGCAGCGCTGATTATCACGGTTTACATTGCACTAAAGGCAATTGAACTTTAATTTTTCAGCTGCAGCTATATCACATTTTGATTCATTCTACACCTATATGGTTTTGCACCTCACCACAAGCGCGAGGTTATTTGCTTTACACTCCCACCAGCATGCTTGACTGTTGGCAAGACACATTTGTCTTTGTACTCCTCTCCTGGTTGCCACCACACACATTTGACACCATCTGAACCAAATAAGTTTATCTTGGTCTCATCAGACCACAGGACATGGTTCCAGTAATCCAGCTGTAGCTTAGTTTCAGGGTCTTGGCAATCTTCTTATAGCCTAGGCCATCTTTATGCAGAGCAACAATTCTTTTTTTCAGTTCTTTGCCATGAGGTGCCATGTTGAACTTCCAGTGACCAGTATGAGAGAGTGAGCACGATAATACAACATTTAACGCACCTCCTCCCCATTCACACCTGAGACCTTGTAACACTAATGAGTCACATGACACGGGGAGGAAAAATGGCTAATTTGGCCCAATTTGGACATTTTCACTTAGGGGTGTACTCACTTTTGTTGCCAGCGGTTTAGACATTAATGGCTGTGTGTTGAGTTATTTTGAGGGGACAGTAAATTTACACTCTTATACAAGCTGTACATTGTAGCAAAGTGTCATTTGTCACATTTGAAAAGATATACAGTAATAAAATATTTACAAAAATGTGAGGGGTGTACTCTACTGTACATAGATACTGTACATATTCTCTGTGTCCATTTTCACATCTTTCCCTATTTTACCTCCTGGTAGATATTCATTATATGACAACATTTCTAAAATGGGGACACACTCAAATAAGGGTTGTCTTCATTTCTCTCAAATGGGGTGATTTACTAATAGCAAACAAGCTGTTCACTTTGCAAGGGAATTTGCACATTGCAAGGGAATTTGCCACAGAGTTTAGAGAATGCGATGACGTTTCACTCCCGTCCACATGCAAGGAAAATACACTGCTCAAAAAAAAGTTAAAGGAACACTTTTTATTCAGAGTATAGCATCAAGTCAATGAAACTCCTGGGATATTGATATAGTCAGTTAAGTAGCAGAGGGGGTTGTTAATCAGTTTCAGCTGCTTTGGTGTTAATGAAATTAACAACAGGGGCACTAGATGGGCAACAATAAGATGACTTCCAAAACAGAATGGTTTTACATGTGGAGGCCACTGAACTTTTTTTTCCCTACTCATCTTTTCTCCTTGTTTTTCACTAGTTTTGCATATGACTAGGGTCAGTGTTACTACTGGTAGCATGAGGTGATACCTGAATCCTATAGAGGTTGCACAGCCAGTCAAACTCCTCCAGGATGGCACATCAATATGTGCCATTGCCAGAAGGTTTGCTGTGTCTCTCAGCACAGTCTCGAAAGCATGGAAGAGATTTCAGGAGACAGGGAGCTACTGTAGGAGAGCTGGACAGGGCCGTAGAAGGTCCTTAACCCATCAGCAGGACTGGTATCTGCTCCTTTGTGCAAGGAGGAACAGGATGAGCACTGCCAGAGCCCTACAAAATGACCTCCAGCATGCCACTGGTGTGAATGTCTCTGATCAAACACTTAGAAACAAACTTTATGAGGGTTGCCTGACGGCCCAATGTCCTCCAGTGGTCCCTGTGCTCACTGCCTGCAACCATGGAGCTCAATTGGCATTTACTATTGAACACTAGAATTGGCAGTTTCGCCATGGCGCCCTATGTTTTTCACAGATAAGAACAGGTGACAGAGGTGAAAGGATCTGGAGAAGCCGTTGAGAACATTATGCTGCCTGTAACATTGTTCAGCATAACAGGTGGTTATCAGTGATGGTCTAGGAAGGCATATCCATGGAGGGACTCACAGACCTCTACAGAATAGACAATGGCACCCTGACTGCTTTTAGGTATCAGGATGAAATCCTTCGACCCATTGTCAGACCCTACACCGGTGCAGTGGGTCCTGGGTTCATCCTGGTGCAAAACAGTGCCCAGCATCATGTGGCGAGAATATGCAGCCAGTTCCTGGACGATGAAGGAATTGATACCACTGAATGGCTCCCAAGCTCACCTGACCTAAATCCAATAGAACACCTCTGGGACATTATGTCTCGGTCCATCTGCCAGGTTGCACCTCAGTCTGTTCAGGAGCTCAGTAATGCCCTGGTCCAGATCTGGGAGGAAATACCCCAGGACATCATACGTTGTCTCGTGGGGGCCATACAAACTACTGAGTACCATTTTGAGTTGCTGCAATGAAATTTCAGCAAAATAGACTAGCCTGCTGCATCATTTTTTCACTTTGATTTTTTTGGGGTGTCTGTGAGTTCACCATTTTGAAGTTTGACAGTTTTCATTTCCATCAAATGATGTGGCATCCTTCCTAACACATTATCCAGTCCATATCAGTATAGATATCCAGCATGATATTTGTTCCCATTTAAATCTGATGTAATCTTTGACAGTAAAGATGGCAGTTTTATTAGGTAAGGTTTTTTTTTTTTTTTTTGACCATCACTGGTTGGTTTTGATGATCTAGTTTGATCCTTATTGCTGTACCTACTATGTACGTATGCCACTTTTGTTTGTTATTCCCAAACTGTGTCTCACCTGCATTGCTTGCAAGTTCTACCTACATTTGCCATAGAAGGCTGTATGTTCTCTATTTGTCCTTTCACTAAAGCTGGATGCAGGTTGTTTGAATCTTGGCCAGTTCATCAGGGACTAGCTGAGATTCGAACCATCCATGGGCAGGATGATTGTACCCAAGTCGATCTATTGCTCGACTTGAGTACAACCAGCATGTCAGATTTTTCATGCAATATTTGCCAGTGACTATTGCTGCTAGCAGTAATCACTGTGGGTTCCCCTGGTAGGGATGGTTCTCTCTGTCCCCCTACTGGGAGAACACAATAGCTTCACAGGAGGGATTCCCCAATCAACACTGACTGTGTGAATGGGGGAATTGAGCGATTTTCTTTTATGCAGCCTGTTGCAGAAAATAAAATTACACCATCTATGTCCAGTTAAACCTTTACCAAAATGATTGAAACAGAAAAAAAGGGCCCTAGGGTATAAAATGCATATACTGTATGTTGGTCTGGACACAAATGTATTAAAATTATTCATTCACCAGTAATATTGACAGTTTGATTTTTGAAACATTAATCTTCTTTGAATTAATAGGGTTTATTTAGAAAATGTGAAGTGTTCTAAGTTATACAAAAAAAGTTTATTTTTATCATTTTAAAAAATGCAGAGTGAGAGAACAGAAGAAAATTTTAAATTAAATCCATATTTGAATACCCCTTTGCTTCAAAACAGCATCATTTTTTTAGATACACTTGCATACAGTTTTTGAAGGAAATCAGCAATAGTCAGAAATATGTTTATATTTCAAATGCGTTTTCTAATTCAATTTTGTTTTGATTTAGAATTAGATTCTAATTCAGTTTGACTTTAAATTGAATTCCGACAAAATTTTGTTTAGTTAATTTATTTCAGATTCATTCAAATTCTTTCCTTTTATGATTCAGAAATTTGGATACATCCGAATTTCTGAATATCGAAAAATGTATCCCAATTTCCAATCAGAACGAAACAAACTGCACATGTCTAGCCGAGAGTTAATTCCATTCCAGGTTGGACACTTTGGTGACTCCACCCCATATCCAGGACTCCACCTTCCTCTGACTTAAAGGAAGATCTGACAGCAAAGCTGTTGCGCTAAGGAGGTGATGAGTTGAGGAGCCAATGGAGCAAACTTTGAGAAAATGTCTGTGATAACCGGGGCTAAATGTCACTTTTGCTCATCCTACAAGTGTGGCACTCCATGAACAGGTTAAAGGTATCCCTTCAAAGCATGTTATTTAGCCCCGGTTCACACTACTGCGTGTGCGGGGTTCGCATGTAATGTCGGAGCGCACTGCTCCGACATGACATGCGACCAGCTGTGCGGTGCGAGTTTAGCCATACAGTTTGTATGGCTAAATTCGCATCGCACCCACCGCAAACACGCACAGGAGGCATTTTTGCTGCCGCATCAGGATCTGATCGCACAGCGGTTCACACTTGTGCGATCCGATCCTGTGCGAACTGCACGATCGCACTGCGATATGCGATCAAACTGGGGGTGTCGTTAAGATTACATTGACACCCCCAGCGGATCGCATATGGCAGTGTGAACTGCCGGGGGTGCGTGTGCGATGCGGGAACAGGCTGCGAATTCGCAGCCTTCCCGCATCGCATCAGTGTGAACCGAGCCTTAAAGGAATTCTATATTATTATTGTTACCAAGTAAGCATTATTTAAAGACCTGATCTATTTAAATTGTATATAAAGTTTTTTTGTTTTGTTTTTATTGTATTGGTACATGTTTTTCATGACAGTGCCCAAGTACCCCTGCCTTTTTTAACCTGCCCTGAAAAAAAAATTAAGCCCCCTATAGACGTCAATGGAGTTTGGGCATTATGATTATAGTCCACCAATCTTTTCAACTGCTCTGCAAATGTCCAGCAAATAGTTTTTTTTTTTTCAACTAGACTTTACAATCACTTTAATATGCTCTTCTTTTCTTTTTCACTATCACTGTAATCATGCTGATTGATGATCTTCCAGGTATTGTTATACAGTACATTACTGCTGTGCTGTTATGTTCTATTGTTAACAAATAACTTTGTTATTCCATGTCCATATTTGGTCAATGACATCACCTGGGATGACCTACCACTTTTACATTACACTACATGGACTGGGAGCTGTCATTCGTGTTGCGCAGTCATCGAGAACAGATTGTGTCAGCAGCTGGCAGATTTGATTCATCATGGTTGGCATGGATCTGCATCGCTGGATGGCATGATTAAGGATTGATTTACATTGCAGAACATTTGCAGTTTTTTTTTTTAAATAAAGAACTTGTCAAGAGGTGTTTGTCTTTAGTTAAATCTTTTTGTGAATGAGTAGGAGTACAATCAATACAACCAATCCAGGATTATGGGGAAGAGGCCCATGTCCCCATTAACATAGAACCAAGGTACTTTTCCAGGGGGTCTACCCTAGCAAGGTACCCTTCCTAATTTAAGGACATGTGACCCAGTATATTTCAAGAAGTTGGGATGGGGTGTACGCTCCTCCATCCCCCTTGGTATGGATTTTGGAAGAACCAATTGCTTTTTTACTTGTCTTTTTGTGTACGGTGTCAGCAGCTGAAAGATTTAATTAATCATGATTGGCATGGATCTGCATCGCTGGATGGCATGATTGAGGATCGATTTACATTGCAGAACATTTGCAGTTTTTTTTTTTTTTTTTAATAAAGAACTGGCCTGACCTGGTATATTTCAAGAGGGTGAGGTGTACGCTCCTCCATCCCACCCAAGTATGGATTTTGGGAAGGGCCTGTTGCTTTTTTTTTTCTTGTCTTTTTCTGTAAGGGGGAATCCCACACTATTACTCCTGTAGGTGTGTGGTCTGCCATTAACATTCATACTGGACCCTCATTTAGGATATGGGTCCAGTATAAATAAAAGGAATTCCAGCCATTTGTTTACAAAAAGAAGCAGGAAACAGCCAGGAGCTGTCATTTACCGGCAATTAAAAAAAGCATTATTTTTTTTTTTTGTAAATGTTAGTTTTCCTGTAGTAGTTTGTATACATGATATGGATGTGCCATTTTAGAGCAGGTTGAAGTGGTTCTAATGACAGAAGGTTTTTTACCTTCAATTCATACCCAAGCCTGATCGCGAGTTCAGCGATAAGCCACTGCTCTCCAGGGTCTCTGTCTCCTCATTGGCTGAGACACAGGTAAAGCTGCCTGTCACACGCACTGGCTCGCCCCCTAGAGTCTCCTGAGCGAGCGAAGTAGTACTACGTCGGATTGCCCATGAGCAGCCGCCTGCCGCAGTAAATCTGGGCGGTCGTCAAGTGGTTAAGGAGGATGTGGCCAATTGTATCTGCTTTTTCTTTCATGAAAGGGTTACTTCAAAGCAAATCTATTAAAGTGTTACTAAACCCACAACAGTAAAATCAGTCTGTATATGCAGTAAAGCATGCTTGTTATGCTCACTGTGGAACCTAAGGGGTTTATCCTCTGCATTGTGTAAAAAGGCTGTTTGAATCTGTCTCCTCCCCTTCTTAACCCATCTCGTTATAGAACAGAGCATTAGAAAACAGACTGCACATGCTCAGTTTGGTGTGTATTGCTAGAGAGTTTTTTTTCTTGGGAGAGTGCATTTGATCAGCACAGGGCCAATCAGCAGTGTCCAAACAGAGGGTCAGGAGAGAACGAAAACTCCTCCTACAAGCTTAAGCAGACAGTGATACAAGTCACAAGGTTGCTATATACTGATGATGAGAAAAGGTATTTAGCAGTTTATATTTACTAAAATAATTGCATTTCAATGTTTTGTATACCGTGGGAGGCCAGATATAGTGAATGCAGGTTCTGGGTTTAGTAACACTTTAAATATCGGTGACACTAAATCCTAATATCAATTTCATCACAGAATGTGTAATGTTAACCTAGGGTCATTGCTTCCAGGCAAGTAAGACAAGGAGGGCCAGGAGCATATTTGAAGCATTACGGAAAGCCTACCGAAGGAGTAGAAAATAAGTTGAATCATCCATCCAAGTTTCACTGTGTTAAATTTGCCATTCAAAATGAACAACCCCATTGTTAACTTTTAATGTAAATATGCAATACCTGTTGTATTTTTTTCCTTTATGGTTGTGGTTTTCCAGCTGATTCTCCATTTCAAATAAGAATATAGAAATAAATGCGTATATACTGTATATACAATACTGCCAAGGATCAAACATCAAACTGCAGGGAACTCACAACTGAGGTGAAACAAGAATCACAGAAAAAAGCTGAGAATAACTATCACTGCTCAGGATCATATGCGTTAACATTCTTTAAACAATTTGGCTTTGTGTATAATGAGACAGAAACAATTTAACCACTTGCTGACCGCCCGCCGCAGATATACTGCGGCAGGCTGGCTCGTCTGCGCAAACCAATGTACCTGTATGGCTTCCCCAGGGGCACGAGCATGCCACTGGAGGCACGCGCCCCCATTAGGCAGCCATAAAGCCAGGCACCTGTGATCACTCCCCGTGAAGAGAGAACGGCGGTCCGCTGTTCTAAACACAGCAGACCGTTGTTCTCTCTGGAATTAACACAGAGCACCTGTGATCCTCCTATTTAGGATCACAGGTCTCTGTGTTGATTTCACAAGTCCCTCCCCCACACAGTTAGAAAACACTCCCCTAGGCTCACACTTAACGCATTGATCACCCCTGGGTTAACCCCTTTCCCTGCCAGTGTCATTATTACAGTAACAGTGCATAATTTTAGCACTGATTACTGTAGTAATGTCACTGGTCCCCCCAAAAGTGTCATAAATGTCAGTTAGGGGTTCGATCTATTCGCCGCAATGTCGCAGTCCCACTAAAAATCCCAGATCACCACCATTACTAGTAAAAATAAATAAATAAATAAAAATGACATAAATCTTTCCCCTAGTTTGTAGACACGATAACTTTTGCGCAAACCAATCAAAATATGCTTATTGTGAGTTTTTTTTTTACCAAAAATATGTAGTAGAATACAAATTGGCCTAAAAGGATGAAAAAAAATAGATTTTTAATTTTTTTTTTGGGAATGTTATATAGCAGAAGGTGAAAAATATTGTGCTCTTTTTTTGTTTATAGCGCAATAAATAAAAATCGTAAAGGTGATCAAATACCACCAAAAGAAAGCTCTATTTGTGGGGGAAAAAAGGACATCAATTTTATTTAGGTTCAGTGTCGCATTACAGTGCAATTGTCCTTTTAAATAACACTGTGCTGAATCAACAGACGCATTGACAGACACAGCTTCAAATTTTCTTAGCTATTGGGACTTCCCAAAGCAGTATTTTCATGAGGGGTGGGAAAAACAAAGCAAAGAAGAACTTAATTCCCCAAAGGCTAAACATAGCCAACAAGGTTCCAAGGAGCTGAACCAGGAACAACTGGAGCTCACCTAGAAAAAACCATACACCCTCAAAGAGAGAACATTTTCTCTTTTAAACAGCAGCCTGCAAAACCTTGCGGCCATAAGAGGCATCCAATAATGCCAACACATCTACCTTGTAGAATTTTGTAAACATGTGCACTGACGACCAACTTGCCGCCTTGCAAACTTGCATCACTGGCGAAAAGCCCAAGAGGCACTCAGCGCTCTAGTAGAATGTGCCTTCACTGGGAAGAGAGGAACCCGACCCTTCAGGGAATAAGCCTGAACCCCCGTCTGCCTGATCCATCTGGATATGGTCGCAGCAGACGCAGCCAAACCTTTTCAAGGTCCTTCAGGAAGGACAAAAAGAGAGTCTGATTTCCTGAAAGATTCAGTAGCCGCCAGGTGGACTCTAATTGCCAAAACCACATCCAAAGAATGCAAAGCAATTTCCTTGGGATGCCTGGGCTTAGGACAGAGTGAAGGCTGCACAATGTCTTCATTCAAATAGAAAACAGAAACCACCTTAGGAAGAAACGACTGATTAGGTTGAAGTACTACTTTATCTCTGTGGACCACCAGATAAGGTGAACGATAAGACAACGCCACCAGTTCAGATATCCTGCGGGCAGAAGTGATAGCCACCAAAAAGGCAACCTTCTGAGATAATGTAAGCAGGGGAATCTCCCTAATGTTCTCAAAAGGAGGTTTTTGAAGAACCAGTAACACCAAATTCAGATCCCACAGAGGTAACGGGGATCGTCTCGGAGGCGCCATATGACGCACCCCCTGAATAAAAGTGCGAACCAGGGCATACGTAGCTAAAGGGTGTTGAAAAAAACACAGCCAAAGCTGTTACTTGGCCTTTAATAGTGCCCAAGGCCAAACGCTTCCTGGAAATAGACTTTCTGGACTTCAACAATGTAGAAATCACAGTGTCAAAAAGACCTGTATCCTTCAATACCTGGCTTTTAACAGCCACGCCGTTAAAGCCAGCGACCATAAAGCAGGATGGAAGATCGGCCCTTGAGACAACACATCTTCCCTGAGAGGAAACCTCCAAGGAGCATCGGCGACCAACCTTACCAGATCTGCATACCAAGACTGGCAAGGCTCTGGGGCCACTAGAATGACCAGAACCCCTTCCACCCCTATTCTGCGCAGCAGCTTCATCAGGAGTTTCAGCCGAGGGAACACATAGATCAGCCGATACTGACCCCAAGAAGACACCAGTGGGTCTGTGGCATCAGCCAGAGGATCCTTTGACCTGGTCACAAATCTCGGAACCTTCTTGTTGAGTTGGGAAGCAAACAGGTTGACATCGGGTGTCCCCCAGTGCACACACATGAGGTGAAACACCTCCGGGTGCAGGGATCACTCCCCCTGATCCAACACCTGACGACTCAGGTAATCCACCTGCCAGTTCTTCACCCTAGGGATATGCACATCAGAAAGAGATGGAACAAACTTCTCCGCCCAATCCAGAATCTCTGCCACCTCCCGGGCTGCCAAGACACTCTTGGTGCCCCCTTGATGATTGATGTACGCCACGGCCATGGCATTGTCCGATTTAATCCAGACTGGGCAACCTTGCAGACGAGCCGTCCAGTGACTGTCCAGGCTGGCGTCCGTGGTTAGAACCGTCCAATACAACAGCAGGAAGGACTTGCCTTGGTGAAGTGCTGACGAGTGAAGCCACCACAGAGGAGCAGACTTTGTGTTGCAACTCAACCGAATCAAAGTATCCAAATATTTTGGATCCTTGTTCCATTTTACAGAAATCTCCCTATGTAAAGGTCTCGTGTGGGACTAAGAAAACGGAACCGCCTCGAAGGTAAAAACCATTAGACCCAAGGCCCGCATGCAAGTCCACAGAGAGGACAGATTGATTGCTAACAACAACCGGATCGCCCCCTGCAATTTCTCTAACTTGTCGGGGGGAAAAAAGATCCTCGCCAAAGCAGAGTCCAGAGTCAGGCCCAGATAATCCAGTCTCATTGAAGGTATCAGGGCAGATTTTTTGAAATTGATGTTCCAACCAAATTTTTGTAGTGTTTGGACAGTGACAGTCAAATCGCCCAATAGGGCTGAGTGAGAGTCCGCCCTCCACAGGAGATTGTCCAGATAACCCCCGTTGGCACAGTAATGCCAACACCGGAGCCAGCAACTTGGTGAAGACCCTGGGGGCGGAGGCGAGACCAAAGGGTAACGCCGCAAATTGATAATGCTCCTCTCCTATAGCGAAGCAGAGAAAACGCTGATGTCCAGCATAGATAGGGATGTGTAGATATGCGTCCTTGATATCTATGGAGGCCAAAAAGTCTCCCTGGTGTAGGGACGCAACTACCGTGCGAATGGACTCAATTCGAAAACCTCTGTACCCGCACAAAGCGATTCAAAGCCTTGGAATCCAGGATTGGACGCACTTTGCCTTCCTTCCTGGGCACAGTAAACAGGCTTGAATAAAACCCTTGAAACCGTTCCTGAGAGGGAACCGGCACAATCACCCTTTGCGACAATAGATCTTGTACCGCCTCTCTGGGATCCCTCAAACAGTCTGGAGATAGACGTAGATTGGACAGGAAGAACCTGTCCGATGGTCGAGACCGGAGTTCGTTCTTGTCAGTTCGTCAACCCATTTGTCCTGAAACAAAGACGTCCATGGTTCTGGAAAGAAGGGAAGACGTCCCCCCACCCCAGAAACGGGTGAGAGCGCCCCTTCATGCAGATGAAGATTTGTCTGCAGATTCGGATTGGCCTGTCTTCATTTTGCCTGACCACGTCTTCTTGGAATTCCCAGAAGACCTGAACGGCTTTCCTTTTTCTTGCGACTCGGAGGTACGAAAAAGCCGCCTATGAGCAGTAAAATAAGGCCCCCATCTTGCCTTTAGAGGATTGAGGGAGAAGAGTACTCTTCCCACCCGTAAGGCCTTTGATCAACTCATCGAGGGAGGATCCAAACAACCTCTCCCCCATAAAGGGAATGTCAGACACAGCCTTTTTGGAAGCCTGGTCCTCAGACCAGATTTTCAGCCACACCATGCATCTAATAGCAATCCCCACAGCGAACACTCTGGGTACCAGTGGAGCCGCTTCCAGTGACGCATCGCATATATACAGAAGGGCTTGAGCCATTTGATCCAAGAGCTCAATCAGCCTCGGGAGAGTTGTTCCATTTCCAAGACCCCTTTTAGCAACTTCACCCATTCAGTGACGGTCTGCTACACCAGGGTGGTCACAAAAATTGGTTTCAATATGGAGCCCGCTATCACATGTAAATGGCGGGACAGAGACTCAATCGGTCTATCAACAGGGTCTGTAAAGGCCGGGGATTCCTCCATCGGGACCACAGTAGACTTCAATTCAATCTGGAAACTGGATGATCCACCTTTGGTGGCACGGTCCACCGAGTGGAAACCTCATCCGTGAAGGGAAGGGAAATGCTTGGGCACCACTAACATGTGCTTAATGCGCCCCCATTTTTCATTGACAATATTGTCAAAAGTTCCGGACAGGGGAACACTTTGCCCAATTTCTGGAATTTGCGGGTGCCAAAAGACACCTGCGGTCCTGACACTGTAGATTCATCCGCCATTTTTAAAGTTTCTCGCACTGAAACTATAAGTGCTTCCACCAAAGCACTTTCTCGAGCAGTGGCTGACGAGGACAGGTCCTCTTTGCCATCAGAATGTGATTACACAGAGCCACCAGGGTGGGGTGCATCTGTGGTGGCCACATCAGCCTCTGAATCTGAAGATACAACAGAGGAGGGTGAAGGCAAAAGGCGTTTACGGCTAGTGTTACTTTTTAACATTAAATCCACTTTTGACACTAGGCTTTCCAAAACTGCTGTAAGAGCTGACAGGGGCTGTCACCCAGAAGGTTCCACATTCACACTGAGGGGGTCTGTAGGTGAAATTTTGTCCTGGGTCTCCATGTTTACTAAATTTAAATAGATGTAGTGTCACTTTAAAAAAGTTGCAAAAACACGATTGCACCGCTGCTACAGCGGTACTGCAAGTCCCAGCCTAACACAGTCCATTAGCAGTGTGTGTGAGGAAACCCACAGGAGACCCCAAAAAACATTACCAAACTGATCAGGAGGCTTGCAGGAACAATCTGTACAGCAGAGAGAAATGATCTGACAGAGGAAGTTAAAGTACCTGGGTCATACCTATAGTGTCTGATGCCTTTCCTATGCTGTCCAGCACCGTGGACCACAAGAAAATTGCCGCCCAATGCATTCCTATGGGGAAGATTTAGAAAATGGCTGCCCATACATTACAATGAGGGATTCTGACATTAATGTAGGGCAAGTCTACAGCAAAATGGCTGCCCCCATGGTGCGCCATGCAGTCTCCAAGACCCCAGGGGAGTCAGTGACAAATGCTTTGGATGGTCTTCAGGAGGGGACCCCACCAGAAAAACACCCTCACCCCCAAAGAACCGCCGCAGTGGGTGCAATATATCCTCCCCCAAAGGTAGGAACCTGCAATGGGAAGTGGGGAGCAGCTGAAGGGGGGCCTGGTATTTCTGAGAGGCCAGGGGAACCGAGGGATACCCGAGGGTCTGACTATTTCATGGAGGGGGCCCACGTCCACCCCGAGACCACAAGAGAAATGGGGAGACTCTTACTCACCATACCACAGATCAGGTGGGCGCCACTCCGAGCAGACTGCCTCCCACCAGGGATGGGGGTGCTGTCAGCCAAGGGTTAAGCTGCGACTTAGGGCGTTCCAGGTCCTTCGTGTCCAAGCAAGACAGTCCACTCGTGGGCTCGTCCCCGTCCATCGGGCTCTGTCGTGGGGAGGCCCAGTGCTGGACAATAACCTTCTCAAGCTTGCTGGCCAGGCTGGGAGACCTTAAGGATCTAGAATATCCAGTCCGAAACCCAGCCAGCTGTTGCTTGTAGTTCTCCAGCAATTCTACTTAAGGAATAAAGTACAAAAAAAGGTTCCAAAAATAACTGCTAAGACCAAAGTCCCAGCTCGGAACTAGGTCCTACTCCTAAACTAGGCAGAAACAAACTGAGGGCTGTAGCAGAGTGTGCAGGCTTATGCCTTCAGGGACAGCCCCATAGGCGTGGTGAAAGCTTTTTCCTGCCTAGTGTCCTATTCCTGATAGGAGGAGCATAACCCAATGGCTAAGAAGATTTGAAGCTGCATTCGTCAATGAATGATAGAGAAAAAACAGACTCTTTTCCCCCATCCACACACTCAATGTGGACAGTGAAATCCCTCCGCTGAGCTATTGTTTTCTGACAGCGGTGAGACTTCCTAAGCAAAGTACGTTGTACAGCGTTGCAGGCTATAGCCTGCATTGGTAATCGAGTGGGGAAAATTCTGTCAGGGCATTTGTACAGAAGCTGGTTGGTAGATCCAATTCTGTACAACCTCAGTGCCCATACATGAATTGAAATTAAGTGAGTCCCTGCTAAACTGCCCGAATTTTGATCCATGCAGCGTCATCTCAAGACTTTATTGCCTTTGACTACTAGTCTAAAGAGATCTGAGTGAAATTTGGTGATGTCACTACCATGCAACTCCTTGTTGTTCTTGCTGGAGGCTCTGACATGAAGAAGCAAAACCCTGCCTCCAGAGGGCTACATCTACAAAAGGAAACAGTGTAGAAGAAACATTGCAAATCAGTAATAGATAAAGATCACCTGCCGGAAAACCCCAAGGGATGCTGGTGACTAGTCCTTTGCCACATGTCTGTTGTTTGTAGCACAACTTCCAGCACTTAGCTACTTGTTAAGATATGCAATATAAGTACAGTTGTGTATACACTATAGTATATATTGCATTGTATCACTAATGCATAGTAATAAGATTGTCACATACCATGTTCTGCTGGCAGAGCCGGAAAAACTGCTGCACTTTCTGAGACATCAAGAGCTGAGAGCTTCCAACTGCACTGCGAATCTTCTCCAAAACTAAAAAGCAAAAGAGAAGTTTAAGCTTAAGAATTAGCTTATAAAAAGTTAAAATTGCTCACAATAATGCTAAAGGATCAAAATGAAAGCAAAATACTTTTTATAACATGCTTTAAATTGCATTTGTCTCTGTTTCTTGCAATTTGTATTTCTTGCCCACTACCCGCTCATTGTATTCTTTTTTTTTGGCAGTGAAAGAGATTATATGGCATTGATAGATATATCATTTTTTTATTATGGGTAAGTTTGCAAGCAAAAAAAAACAGAATGGTATTAAAAAAAAAAAAACCTTTCTGACATTTTTAGAAATTGGAATTATGTGGAATGCATGGGTAGTTTATATTAAAGGATAAGTTCACCTTTCGTAACATGTTACATGTTACATCCATATTTCGGGTGTAACATGTTACACATTACAAATGGACCAGCCCCTGCATCCCCGATTTGACACCTAGCAGGGATCCCCCCCCCACCACCACACTAGCTGTCACATTAAAAAAAAAAATGTGGCCGAGCTGTGGAGCGCTGTGGTAGTTCATTCTCCCTTCCAGGATTGTATCTGCTTGCCTGTATGGGATGTACGGGCACACAGTTACACTGACAGTTCTGGAGGAGACCTCATGGCAACAGCAATCTGCTGATTGCTAGTGCAATGCTTTAGAGGCTCCAGAAACAAAAAATAATAAATGCACATTTTTTTACCTGCAAAAAAATGAGAATTTATTATTTTTTGTTAAAAGGTGAACTTATCCTTTAAGCTAGTTCTTGGCAGAAAGCACTGATCTCAACTGTTCTGCTAAAGAACTGTTTACAGAGCTTAATAACTCAACCTCAAATAACATGAAGATAACTGAATGAGTGAGAGAATTGACTCTTCCAACCTCCAACTCCATAATTTGCACCATTCCGTACAGAATTCCAGCTAGAGGAAGAGCATCAGCTGTGCACTCTCTTTGACAGACCCATACTGCTCTGGACACCGGTCATGGACATGTTGTAAATTAAATTTAAGAAAAAAAGTATCTAAATATTTTGAACAATAGAATAAAAATAGTTTTAAAACTTACAAACCTAAGTTAAAAAAATAAAATCAATTCAATACCATTTTAGTTTATTTTTTAATGATAGTTTACTAAGAGATAGGGATGGGCCGAACGACCCTCTGTTCGGTTCGCACCAGAAATTTCGTACATCACCAAAGTTCAGAACCAAATAATGAACCCCATTGAAGTCTGTTAGACCCGAACTGTAAAAATCAAAAGTGCCCATTTCGAAGGCTTATGTGCAAGTAATTGGGCATACAATGATTATGAGGGTCCGTGTACTGCCCTGGGGGACATGTATCGATGAAAAAAAAGTTTGTAAAAAATGTAATTTTTAAAGTGCAGTGATTTTCCAAGGCTTAAAGTGAAAGCATAACAATTATAAATAACAGAAAAAATGAAAAATTAATTTCACTATAGTGCCTAGGAGGTCCCCATGGTGACATATCTGTACTGTGTATAGAAGCTGCTGCAGCAATAATTGCATTTACAAAAGCAAAAAAATGACATTTTCCCTGCAAGATTTCTTTATTTTGCAAACAACGGCATGGGGGGCCAGTCTGTATGATGAGGCCACAATGTAGTTCACTGGAAACAAGATTAGAGATTTTTTAGATAAATTCTGGTGTCTCTTCCGTAGACTTTAGATAGAAGTAACAGGTGCAGAAAAATTGGTATTTGGGTGTCGGAAGTGCCTTCACATCGTAAACTTATAGTGGTACTCTTGATGAAAGCAAGAATTGCCTTGCTGTCAAAATTGAAATCATATGCACCTGTCAAACAGGTGCAGAAAAATTGGTCTTTGGTGTCGGAAGTGCCTTTTCACCATAACCCTATAGGATGAAAGCAAGATTTGGCCTTGCTGTCAAAAATTTAAATGATATGCACCTGTCAAACAGGTGTGGAAAAATTGGTCTTTGGGTGTTACTTGTGCCCATGAAACCTACACTAAACACATTCTTCCAGATGAAATCAACACACACAATGCTAGACAGCTTAGAAGTCTTGCAGAGATTCCACATCCTAAAAACACTTAATCAGTGACATCGGCATCAGGGGCTTCATATCTGCTGGTAATCCAGGACTGATTCATTTTGATAAATGTCAGATGGTCTACGGAGTCTGTGGACAGACACTTTCTATTACCAGTAACAAAACTTCCAGTAGCACTAAATGCCCATTGGAAAAGCACACTGGATGCAGGGCAGCCCAGCAGCTCAACTGCATGCTGGGCAAGTTCTGGCTAGTGGTCTACTTTCATGACCCAGTAACCCAGTGGATTGTCAACTAGAAAGCTCTTAATCTCTGTTTTCTCCCCTAGATAATTGTCCAATATATGATGCAGATGCTGCCGATGAGATGTGGAAGCTGAGAGTGCTGGATGACAAGGACTAAAAAAATTGTGAAATGCATCACTTAGGCAGCCCCCTTCTCCACCGTTTCTCTCTTGACCAACAGAAGCCTCCAAACTACATTTTCCACGACACTGTAACCTACCAGAGGTGGGAAAAGTGTTAGATAAACTCTTTAAGGTGTCCTCAAGAGATTTCATCTTCTGCACCCTCTGTGGGGATGGGATGAGTTCTGAGACTTTCGCCTTGTAACAGTGGTCAAGGAGGGTTGCCAACCAATACTGATCCTTCTTTTTAAAGCCACATATTCTTGGGTTCTTTCACAGGCTATGAAGCATGAGAGAGCCCATGCACCATAAGTTTGTGGAGGCTTGAGAAGCAGACTCCTCTGTGTCCACTGAGGATTACAGTATCTGGAACTGCCTCCACCCAGCCTGGTACTACTCCCAAGGGTTCTGGGGATTGAAAACCATCTCTAAATGTTTGACGTATGTCTTTCTCTGCTTGAATGCCTCCAAAACTGCCAGAGTCCTCCTCCTCCCTCTCCTCTTGTGTATTCTGTGGTGTAGGAAGAATGGTGTCTGCATAAAGCGAGCCTTGAGAGGAAAGGAAGTCCTCCCATTTCTCCCATTGCTCTGCCTCGAGTGCCCTGTCCATAATGCCAGCAGGAACACAACAGGGATTGTGTCACTGATGCATGCATTGTCACAGCTCACCATCCTGGTGGCCTCCACAAATGGTGACAGTAGAGTGCATGCATCCTTTATCAGCAGCTATTGGTATGGGAAAAAAATCTTCAAGGTTGTTGTTCCATACTCACGCAGGTACTCGTTGACGGCCTTCTGCTGGATGTGCAGCCGCTGCAGCATTGCCAAAGTTGAGTTACCCCTGGTGGGTATGTCACAAATCAGGTGGTTTATGGGTAGGTGGAATTCCCACTGAATTTCAGCCAACAGAGTACTGGCTGTGTATGACCGCCTGAAATGGCTACAGACTCTTCTGGCCTGCAATAGCAGATCTTCCAACTCTGGGTACCTAGTTAAGAAATGCTGCACCACTAAACTGAGGACATGTGCCAGGCATGGCACGTGTCAATTTTCCCTGTCTAAAGGCGACAGGAGGTTTGTGCCGTTTTCACACACCACCATTCCTGGCTCCAGCTGCCGTAGCATGAACCACCTCTGGGCTTGCCCCTGCAGAGATGCAAGAATCTCTGCTCCGGTGTGGGTTCTGTCCCCTAGACACACCAACTGAAGGAGGAGGAGGGGGTAGAGCTGACAAATCTCGCATCCTCACCACTAGCTGTATGGGGACGTGGCGGCACAACAAGCTGCAGCACTGAGCCCTGTCCTGCATCCTTCCGAATTGCAAGCAGAGTTATCCAGTGTGCTGTGAGCGAAATATAGCGTCCCTGGACCACATATCAGTAGTGTTGAGCGAACACGGACTGTATTATTCGTGTTCGTACCGAATAATTGGATTTTTTGTACCCGAACACGGACACGGACACTTTACTGTATGTTCGGGTAAAAATCCGTGTTCGGTCGTTTTATTTCCGGGTTTTGCATGCTTTGGCGCTCTTTTCATGGCGGGCTTTCAACAGCCAATCAACAATCGTTTAACTGGTGTGCCTTAAGCCATCCCAGCCATGCCTGCAAGTGTCTCAGTAGCTGTGATTGGCCGTCTGAAGCATGTGACCAAGTCTTTATAAGTTCGAGGCAGCCGCAGCGGCGTCATTATGCTGCTTAGATTCAGGGACAGAGCACACATCAACGTGCTGGCTGCTGATTAGGGAAAGATAGGCAGGAAAAAACCATTTGTGTCCGGATAGAATTGAGGGACAGGTCGGAGTGTTTAGGCAGGGCGAGTTGTAGGCATTTTAGGGATAGAGTCTGCTGAATTATATAGGGTCAGTGTCTTCTACAAACTACAATCGATATTGCTGTGTGGGGGGTGGGGTCTGCACTCAATCCTGATCTACGATCTCTTCTCAATCCTGTTAGGGACAGAGTCTGCTGAATTTTAGGGAAACTGTGTTCTACAAACTACAATCGATATTGCTGTGTGGTGTGGGATTGGAGATAGGCAGGTGTCAGTGATCCACATCCATTTTTCTGTGTGTGAGCTGCAGTGAACACAATCTTTTTGGGCTGCAGTGAACACAATCTTTTTGGGCTGCAGTGAACACAATCTTTTTGGGCTGCAGTGAACACAATCTTTTTGGGCTGCAGTGAACACAATCTTTTTGGGCTGCAGTGAACACAATCTTTTTGGGCTGCAGTGAACACAATCTTTTTGGGGTGCAGTGAACACAATCCTTTTTGGTGTGCAGTGAACACAATCTTTGTGGGGTGCAGTGAACAAAATCCTTTGTGGGGTGCAGTGAACACAATCTTTTTGGGGTGCAGTGAACAAAATCCTTTTTGGGGTGCAGTGAACAACATCCTTTTTGGGGTGCAGTGAACACAATCTTTTTGGGGTGCAGTGAACAAAATCCTTTGTGGGGTGCAGTGAACACAATCTTTTTGGGGTGCAGTGAACACAATCTTTTTGGGGTGGAGTGAACAACATCCTTTTTGGGGTGCAGTGAACAAAATCCTTTTTGGGGTGCAGTGAACAAAATCATTTTTGGGGTGCAGTGAACACAATCTTTTTGGGGTGCAGTGAACACAATCTTTGTGGGGTGCAGTGAACACAATCTTTTTGGGGTGGAGTGAACAACATCCTTTTTGGGGTGCAGTGAACAACATCCTTTTTGGGGTGCAGTGAACACAATCTTTTTGGGGTGCAGTGAACACAATCTTTGTGGGGTACAGTGAACAGAATCTTTGTGGGGTGCAGTGAACACAATCTTTGGGGGGTACAGTGAACACAATCTTTGTGAGGTGCAGTGAACACAATCTTTGTGGGGTGCAGTGAACACAATCATTGTGGGGTGCAGTGAACTCAATCTTTGTGGGGTACAGTGAACACAATCTCATACTGAAGGTTTGAGGGTGCTGCCTGTTCCATACTCCCCCTACTCCTCATCTAGCCTTTTAGGGGTACAAACAATAGTAATTGGGGCCTAGTGTGGTTGTGTACGTGTGATATACATACACTTTTTTGGGATCATATTTTCTATTCCGCTATTTAATCAAAAACCTTTGGGGATCAGTTAAATTGGGGGATAGTCTGTGTTGGTACGTGTGAGAGAGATCCACCTTTCCAAGTTGTTGGGGTTCATCTCATACTTCTGAAGGTTTGAGGGTGCTGCCTGTTCCATACTCCCCCTACTCCTAGCCTTTTAGGGGTACAAACAATAGTAATTGGGGCCTAGTGTGGTTGTGTACGTGTGATATACATACACTTTTTTGGGATCATATTTTCTATTCCGCTATTTAATCAAAAACCTTTGGGGATCAGTTAAATTGGGGGATAGTCTGTGTTGGTACGTGTGAGAGAGATCCACCTTTCCAAGTTGTTGGGGTTCATCTCATACTTCTGAAGGTTTGAGGGTGCTGCCTGTTCCATACTCCCCCTACTCCTAGCCTTTTAGGGGTACAAACAATAGTAATTGGGGCCTAGTGTGGTTGTGTACGTGTGATATACATACACTTTTTTGGGATCATATTTTCTATTCCGCTATTTAATCAAAAACCTTTGGGGATCAGTTAAATTGGGGGATAGTCTGTGTTGGTACGTGTGAGAGAGATCCACCTTTCCAAGTTGTTGAGGTTCATCTCATACTTCTGAAGGTTTGAGGGTGCTGCCTGTTCCATACTCCCCCTACTCCTAGCCTTTTAGGGGTACAAACAATAGTAATTGGGGCCTAGTGTGGTTGTGTACGTGTGATATACATACACTTTTTTGGGATCATATTTTCTATTCCGCTATTTAATCAAAAACCTTTGGGGATCAGTTAAATTGGGGGATAGTCTGTGTTGGTACGTGTGAGAGAGATCCACCTTTCCAAGTTGTTGGGGTTCATCTCATACTTCTGAAGGTTTGAGGGTGCTGCCTGTTCCATACTCCCCCTACTCCTAGCCTTTTAGGGGTACAAACAATAGTAATTGGGGCCTAGTGTGGTTGTGTACGTGTGATATACATACACTTTTTTGGGATCATATTTTCTATTCCGCTATTTAATCAAAAACCTTTGGGGATCAGTTAAATTGGGGGATAGTCTGTGTTGGTACGTGTGAGAGAGATCCACCTTTCCAAGTTGTTGAGGTTCATCTCATACTTCTGAAGGTTTGAGGGTGCTGCCTGTTCCATACTCCCCCTACTCCTGGCCTTTTAGGGGTACAAACAATAGTAATTGGGGCCTAGTGTGGTTGTGTACGTGTGATATACATACACTTTTTTGGGATCATATTTTCTATTCCGCTATTTAATCAAAAACCTTTGGGGATCAGTTAAATTGGGGGATAGTCTGTGTTGGTACGTGTGAGAGAGATCCACCTTTCCAAGTTGTTGGGGTTCATCTCATACTTCTGAAGGTTTGAGGGTGCTGCCTGTTCCATACTCCCCCTACTCCTAGCCTTTTAGGGGTACAAACAATAGTAATTGGGGCCTAGTGTGGTTGTGTACGTGTGATATACATACACTTTTTTGGGATCATATTTTCTATTCCGCTATTTAATCAAAAACCTTTGGGGATCAGTTAAATTGGGGGATAGTCTGTGTTGGTACGTGTGAGAGAGATCCACCTTTCCAAGTTGTTGGGGTTCATCTCATACTTCTGAAGGTTTGAGGGTGCTGCCTGTTCCATACTCCCCCTACTCCTAGCCTTTTAGGGGTACAAACAATAGTAATTGGGGCCTAGTGTGGTTGTGTACGTGTGATATACATACACTTTTTTGGGATCATATTTTCTATTCCGCTATTTAATCAAAAACCTTTGGGGATCAGTTAAATTGGGGGATAGTCTGTGTTGGTACGTGTGAGAGAGATCCACCTTTCCAAGTTGTTGGGGTTCATCTCATACTTCTGAAGGTTTGAGGGTGCTGCCTGTTCCATACCCCCCCTACTCCTCATCTAGCCTTTTAGGGGTACAAACAATAGTAATTGGGGCCTAGTGTGGTTGTGTACGTGCGAGATACATACACTTTTTTTGATCATATTTCCTATTCCGCTATTCAATAAAAACCTTTGAGGATCAATTGAATTGCGGGATAGTCTGTGTCGGTACGTGTGAGAGAGATCCACCTTTCCAAGTTGTTGGGGTTCATCTCATACTTCTGAAGGTTTGAGGGTGCTGCCTGTTCCATACCCCCCCTACTCCTCATCTAGCCTTTTAGGGGTACAAACAATAGTAATTGGGGCCTAGTGTGGTTGTGTACGTGCGAGATACATACACTTTTTTTGATCATATTTCCTATTCCGCTATTCAATAAAAACCTTTGAGGATCAATTGAATTGCGGGATAGTCTGTGTCGGTACGTGTGAGAGAGATCCACCTTTCCAAGTTGTTGGGGTTCATCTCATACTTCTGAAGGTTTGAGGGTGCTGCCTGTTCCATACCCCCCCTACTCCTCATCTAGCCTTTTAGGGGTACAAACAATAGTAATTGGGGCCTAGTGTGGTTGTGTACGTGCGAGATACATACACTTTTTTTGATCATATTTCCTATTCCGCTATTCAATAAAAACCTTTGAGGATCAATTGAATTGCGGGATAGTCTGTGTCGGTACGTGTGAGAGAGATCCACCTTTCCAAGTTGTTGGGGTTCATCTCATACTTCTGAAGGTTTGAGGGTGCTGCCTGTTCCATACCCCCCCTACTCCTCATCTAGCCTTTTAGGGGTACAAACAATAGTAATTGGGGCCTAGTGTGGTTGTGTACGTGCGAGATACATACACTTTTTTTGATCATATTTCCTATTCCGCTATTCAATAAAAACCTTTGAGGATCAATTGAATTGCGGGATAGTCTGTGTCGGTACGTGTGAGAGAGATCCACCTTTCCAAGTTGTTGGGGTTCATCTCATACTTCTGAAGGTTTGAGGGTGCTGCCTGTTCCATACCCCCCCTACTCCTCATCTAGCCTTTTAGGGGTACAAACAATAGTAATTGGGGCCTAGTGTGGTTGTGTACGTGCGAGATACATACACTTTTTTTGATCATATTTCCTATTCCGCTATTCAATAAAAACCTTTGAGGATCAATTGAATTGCGGGATAGTCTGTGTCGGTACGTGTGAGAGAGATCCACCTTTCCAAGTTGTTGGGGTTCATCTCATACTTCTGAAGGTTTGAGGGTGCTGCCTGTTCCATACCCCCCCTACTCCTCATCTAGCCTTTTAGGGGTACAAACAATAGTAATTGGGGCCTAGTGTGGTTGTGTACGTGCGAGATACATACACTTTTTTTGATCATATTTCCTATTCCGCTATTCAATAAAAACCTTTGAGGATCAATTGAATTGCGGGATAGTCTGTGTCGGTACGTGTGAGAGAGATCCACCTTTCCAAGTTGTTGGGGTTCATCTCATACTTCTGAAGGTTTGAGGGTGCTGCCTGTTCCATACCCCCCCTACTCCTCATCTAGCCTTTTAGGGGTACAAACAATAGTAATTGGGGCCTAGTGTGGTTGTGTACGTGCGAGATACATACACTTTTTTTGATCATATTTCCTATTCCGCTATTCAATAAAAACCTTTGAGGATCAATTGAATTGCGGGATAGTCTGTGTCGGTACGTGTGAGAGAGATCCACCTTTCCAAGTTGTTGGGGTTCATCTCATACTTCTGAAGGTTTGAGGGTGCTGCCTGTTCCATACCCCCCCTACTCCTCATCTAGCCTTTTAGGGGTACAAACAATAGTAATTGGGGCCTAGTGTGGTTGTGTACGTGCGAGATACATACACTTTTTTTGATCATATTTCCTATTCCGCTATTCAATAAAAACCTTTGAGGATCAATTGAATTGCGGGATAGTCTGTGTCGGTACGTGTGAGAGAGATCCACCTTTCCAAGTTGTTGGGGTTCATCTCATACTTCTGAAGGTTTGAGGGTGCTGCCTGTTCCATACCCCCCCTACTCCTCATCTAGCCTTTTAGGGGTACAAACAATAGTAATTGGGGCCTAGTGTGGTTGTGTACGTGCGAGATACATACACTTTTTTTGATCATATTTCCTATTCCGCTATTCAATAAAAACCTTTGAGGATCAATTGAATTGCGGGATAGTCTGTGTCGGTACGTGTGAGAGAGATCCACCTTTCCAAGTTGTTGGGGTTCATCTCATACTTCTGAAGGTTTGAGGGTGCTGCCTGTTCCATACCCCCCCTACTCCTCATCTAGCCTTTTAGGGGTACAAACAATAGTAATTGGGGCCTAGTGTGGTTGTGTACGTGCGAGATACATACACTTTTTTTGATCATATTTCCTATTCCGCTATTCAATAAAAACCTTTGAGGATCAATTGAATTGCGGGATAGTCTGTGTCGGTACGTGTGAGAGAGATCCACCTTTCCAAGTTGTTGGGGTTCATCTCATACTTCTGAAGGTTTGAGGGTGCTGCCTGTTCCATACCCCCCCTACTCCTCATCTAGCCTTTTAGGGGTACAAACAATAGTAATTGGGGCCTAGTGTGGTTGTGTACGTGCGAGATACATACACTTTTTTTGATCATATTTCCTATTCCGCTATTCAATAAAAACCTTTGAGGATCAATTGAATTGCGGGATAGTCTGTGTCGGTACGTGTGAGAGAGATCCACCTTTCCAAGTTGTTGGGGTTCATCTCATACTTCTGAAGGTTTGAGGGTGCTGCCTGTTCCATACCCCCCCTACTCCTCATCTAGCCTTTTAGGGGTACAAACAATAGTAATTGGGGCCTAGTGTGGTTGTGTACGTGCGAGATACATACACTTTTTTTGATCATATTTCCTATTCCGCTATTCAATAAAAACCTTTGAGGATCAATTGAATTGCGGGATAGTCTGTGTCGGTACGTGTGAGAGAGATCCACCTTTCCAAGTTGTTGGGGTTCATCTCATACTTCTGAAGGTTTGAGGGTGCTGCCTGTTCCATACCCCCCCTACTCCTCATCTAGCCTTTTAGGGGTACAAACAATAGTAATTGGGGCCTAGTGTGGTTGTGTACGTGCGAGATACATACACTTTTTTTGATCATATTTCCTATTCCGCTATTCAATAAAAACCTTTGAGGATCAATTGAATTGCGGGATAGTCTGTGTCGGTACGTGTGAGAGAGATCCACCTTTCCAAGTTGTTGGGGTTCATCTCATACTTCTGAAGGTTTGAGGGTGCTGCCTGTTCCATACCCCCCCTACTCCTCATCTAGCCTTTTAGGGGTACAAACAATAGTAATTGGGGCCTAGTGTGGTTGTGTACGTGCGAGATACATACACTTTTTTTGATCATATTTCCTATTCCGCTATTCAATAAAAACCTTTGAGGATCAATTGAATTGCGGGATAGTCTGTGTCGGTACGTGTGAGAGAGATCCACCTTTCCAAGTTGTTGGGGTTCATCTCATACTTCTGAAGGTTTGAGGGTGCTGCCTGTTCCATACCCCCCCTACTCCTCATCTAGCCTTTTAGGGGTACAAACAATAGTAATTGGGGCCTAGTGTGGTTGTGTACGTGTGATATACATACACTTTTTTTGGATCATATTTTCTATTCCGCTATTCAATAAAAACCTTTCTAGGGCAAGATCTTAAATTACAGAAATATGAGGAGACCGTCAAATAAGGGCCGTGGCCTGGGTCGTGGTGCTGCTGGTAGAGCTCCTGTTGCAAGGAGAGGACATGGTCGATCTGTGCCAGCTACACGCACAAGTGAAACACCTTCCTCAAGTGTGAGTAGGCGACAGAACCTGCATCAGTATTTGGTAGGGCATCAAACGCCCCTAGAAGTGATGAGGCCAGAACAAGTTGAGGCGATAGTAGATTGGTTTGCTGCTGACAGTGCCTCCAGTTCCTTCACATTGTCTCCCACCCAGTCTACTGCAGAAAGGTCAGAGTTGGCACCTGCAGCCAATGTCCAACCGTCTTTCACCTCACCCCCTTGCAAATCAGGCCAGCAGTCTGAGCCCCAAGCCATACAGCAGTCTCTTATTCTTTTTGAGGACTCTGTCAGCAGGGTTTCCCAGGGCCATCCACCTAGCCCTGCCCCAGAAGTGGAAGAGATTGAGTGCAGCGATGCCCAACCACTTATTTCTCAAGATGAGTACATGCAAGGATCATCGCAGCACGTCTCCGATGATGACGAAACGCAGGTGCCAACTGCTGCGGCGTTCAGCATTGTGGAGACCGACAAGGAGGGCAGGGGTGAAGACTGGGTGGAAGATGATGTGGAGGACGATGAGGTCCTCGACCCCACATGGAATGAACGTCATGCAGGTGAACTGAGTAGTTTGGAGGAAGAGGCGGTGGTCGCACAGAGCCACCAGCACAGCAGAAGAGGGAGCAGGGTGCAGAAGCGGAGCGGCCGTGCCCTAGACACTACGCCCGCTACTGCCCAACGCAGCAAGGGAACGAGCGCACCAAAGTCAGCTCAAAGGAGTTCTCTAGCGTGGAAGTTCTTTAGAAAATGTGCTGATGACAGGACACGAGTGGTTTGCACCCTGTGCAATCAGAGCTTGAAGCGAGGCATGAACCTTCTCAACCTGAGCACAACCTGCATGATCAGGCATCTAAGTGCAAAGCACGAGCTGCAGTGGAGTACACACCTTCAAAACCAAGAAACGTCTCTGGCTCATCCTGCTTCCTCTTCTGCTGCAGTCTCGGCCGCTCCAGCCACATCTGTAGTGATACCGGCACCTGCCACCCCGCAAACAGACGATCTGTCAGCAACACCACCACCTGGGTCACCAACAACCATCTCCACAATGTCCCGTGGAAGCGTTCAGCTTTCCATCTCCCAAACACTTGAGAGGAAGAGGAAGTACCCCCCTACCCACCCGCGATCCCTGGCCCTGAATGCCAGCATTTCAAAATTATTGGCCTTTGAAATGCTGTCATTCCGTCTGGTGGAGACGCACAGTTTTAAAAACCTTATGTCGGTGGCTGTCCCACAGTACGTCGTGCCCAGCCGCCACTACTTTTCCAGGCAAGCCATCCCTTCCCTGCACAACCAAGTGGGGGAAAAAATCAGGTGTGCACTGCGCAACGCCATCTGTGCCAAGGTCCACCTAACTACGGATACGTGGACCAGTAAGCACGGTCAGGGGCGTTATATCTCCCTAACGGCACACTGGGTAAATGCAGTGGCGGATGGGCCTGAGGCGGATAGCAATTTGGCGCATGTCCTTCCACCACCGAGGATTGCAGGGCGCTTCAGTTTGCCTCCTGTTCCTAACTCCTCCTACTCCGCTTCCTCATCCTCTACCGCCTCCTCATCCGGACAGCGTAACACCTTCACCACCAACTTCAGCACGGCCAGGGGTAAACGACAGCAGGCAGTTTTACAACTTGCCTGTTTGGGGGACAAACCACACACCGCGCAGGAGTTGTGGAGGAGCATGGAACAGCAGACAAATGAGTGGTTGCTGCCAGCGAGCCTCAAGCCCGGCCTGGTGGTGTGCGATAACGGGCGAAATCTCATAGCAGCTCTGGGCCTAGCCGGTTTGACGCACATCCCTTGCCTGGCGCATGTGCTGAATTTGGTGGTGCAGAGGTTCCTTAAAAACTACCCCGATATGTCAGAGCTGCTGCAGAAAGTGCGGGCCGTTTGTGCGCACTTTCGGCGTTCTCACCCTGCTGCTGCTCGCCTGGCAGCGCTGCAGCGTAACTTCGGCCTTCCCGCTCACCGCCTCATATGTGACGTGCCCACAAGGTGGAACTCCACCTTGCACATGCTGGAAAGACTGTGCGAGCAGCAGCAGGCCATAGTGGAGTTTCAGCTGCAGCACGCACGCGTGAGTCGCTCTGCGGAACAGCACCACTTCACCACCAATAACTGGGCCTCCATGCGAGACCTGTGTGCCTTGTTGCGCTGTTTTGAGTACTCCACCAACATGGCCAGTGGCAATGACGCCGTTCTCAGCTTAACTATCCCACTTCTATGCCTCCTTGAAAAAACAATTCGGGCGATGATGGAAGAGGATGTGGCACAGGATGAGGAGGAGGAGGAGGATGAAGAGGTAACATTTCCAAGGCTTTCAGGGCAGTCATTCGCAAGGGGCTCCGAGGGTGGGTTCCTGCACACGCAAACGCCAGGGACGCAATTGTCCAGCAGGGGCACAGTTCTGGAGGATGAGGAGGATGAGGAGGAGGAGGAGCTGGAGGAGGAGATGGAACCATGTTCACAGCAGGGTGGCACCCAGGCCAGCTCATGGCCATCACTGGTGCGTGGCTGGGGGGATACAGAGGACACGGACCATACACCTCCCACAGAGGACAGCCTTTCGTTGCCTCTGGGCAGCCTGGCACACATGAGCGATTACATGCTGCAGTGTCTCCACAACGACCGCCGAGTTGCCCACATTCTAACTTGTGCTGATTACTGGGTGGCCACGCTGCTGGATCCCCGTTACAAGGACAACGTACCGTCCTTAATTCACTCACTGGAGCGCGATCGCAAGATGCGCGAGTACAAGCGCACGCTGGTAGACGCCATGCTGCTGGCATTCCCATCTGACAGCGGGGCCACAGTGGAAGCACAAGGCAGAGGAGGAGGAGGAGGAGGTCGCCAACGCAACCAGGGCACCGCCAGCACCTCAGAAGGCAGGGTTAGCATGGCCGAAATGTGGAAAAGCTTTGTCAGCACGCCACAACAAACAGCAGCACCAGCAGCTCAGATGGAACGTCTTAGCAGGAGGCAGCATTTTACCAACATGGTGGAGCAGTATGTGTGCACACGCCTACATGTAGTGAATGACGGGTCTGCCCCCTTCAACTTCTGGGTCTCCAAATTGGGCACATGGCCTGAGCTTGCCCTTTACGCCTTGGAGGTGCTGGCGTGCCCTGCAGCCAGTGTATTATCTGAACGGGTATTTAGCACGGCTGGGGGCGTTATAACAGACAAGCGCAGCCGCCTGTCCAGAGACAATGTGGACAAGCTCACGTTCATTAAAATGAACCAGGCATGGATCCCACGGGACTTTTCCGTACCTTATGCAGAATAGCAATGGATACCGACCTTACCCACCCATTGTTCCATTTTTGCTCTTTCTCACTCTTTTGGGGTGTACCCTCATTTAAAATTTGTGAAAAGAAGCAGTGTTGGCTACCTCGTCCTCCTCCTCAGGGCCAGATTAATGTAGGGGCTATTGGAGCTGCAGCTCCAGGCCCCTACCTTTTATATAGGCCCCGGGTTGGCCATATTCACTGTTACCGCTCTTCTGTCACTTGTAAACACAGAAGTCTGGCTTCTATGCTCGCTTCCCCAGGCAGCACCCTCAGAACCTCCCCACACAGCGTGAAGGCCGGACAAGGAGGGACAGTTGGCGATGCATGGATGTGTTTATGGGCTTCAGAGACAGCATCCCATGTTGAATTAGGCATGCATGGCTGCACCCTTCCTCCTCTGGGTGCATGGCAAGGCACGGACCTAAGGCCCTTCAAAATCCTCAGCACCAAGCCCATGATGCTGTTAATCCGGCCCTGGTCCTCCTCCACCGCCGCTTCCACCTACACCGCCCATAGGTGTGCGCAGCCTATTGCATTAAGGTGTGCACCCCAAAGTTGAAATACACATGCATGTGTTTGCCAGCAGGGAGAGTAATGTATCGGGGCCATGTACCTGTAGGCAAGGAGAAATAGAGCAGAGCAGGTCCCAGGGAGATCTTTCCCATCTCCTCACTGGCAATGCTATGTGCCCTAGGTGATTAGGGTGTGCCCAGGCACACCCAGCACACCCTGTGCACACGCCTATGTCACCGCCACATCCACCACCACCTCAACCTCCCTCCTACTCCATATGGGCCTCGTCCTTCAGAGATGAAGAAGAACATTGTTTTATTTTTCTGTTTTTTTTTGTTGTTTTAAGTTATTTCCCTATCCACATTTGTTTGCAGAGCACTTGCCATGCTCTTAATTACGTTTTGCTGCCATTTGCAGCACTCTAGCCCTTTCCTTTGGTGTTTTAGAGCCATTTTAGTGCCTTAAAGTTCGGGTCCCCATTGAGCGACTGGGAATCTCCCATTGTGGTACAGCACATTCTGCAAATTCACGAAAGGGGTCAGAATCCACCAGACAGAAAGGCAGAAGTTGTAAAGCCAGCAGCTTTGACAAGCTTGCATTTAGATGCTGGGCATGTGGGTGGCAGTGACTGTTTTTTTTTTTTTTCGCTGCAGCAGATGGGGCAGAGAAATTTTCTGACTATAGTCTACAGCTGATCGTGTGCTACTGGTAGATGTGCTAAAAGGACCTGGGACACCCTGCGCTTTACCAGTGAGTAAGGAGAAGAATTGCGTCCCTTTGTGTGGCTTTCAGTTGCTCTTGCCAATGGGTTGAGTGGTGGGAGGTTAAATGCCTTGTGAAACATGTGGTACCCAAATGGCTTGTGTTTTTGCCACACTTGATGTGCTTGAGACAAAGTTTTCAAACTGCAACAGTGTGATCAGCTGCACATGTGCTAAAACCGGTCTAGACAGCTGAGCTGTGGGCAGTAGGCCGGGAGATAACAGCTCCACAATGTGATGGAATAGGATGGCTGCTCTCTATTCTTCCATGATGGCTGCCTTGTTGGGGTTGTGCCTCACCCTCACTTTCCTCCTCTGCTCTATCTGGCACCCAAGTCATATCAGTGACCTCATCATCATCATCTCCTCCATCCTCATTTCCACTGGAGACAACTTGGCAATATGCTGTGGCTGGGGGAACATGACTGCCAATTTGTGTAAAAGTGTTCTCCCCTCTCTGTAGGCTCATGTTCTTACCTTCCTCAACCACAAAAGCCAACATCTGAATCAAGTAATGGCTGTGCATCATCAAGGAGCAAGTGGCTGACCCTGTGTTCAAATAACTCAGCTGACCCTGATGCTGGGGCTATGGCAGGAATAGCTGTGGACAATTAGGCAGATTTACCCACTCTGGCAGCTGCAGTGGACCACACACTAGTCTCTGCTTGGGTGACGGAGGATGAGGATTTAGGATGAGGTTTAGTAAGCCAGTCCACCCCCTCCTCTGCATGCTGTGCTTGGATAGAACAGGCAACATCACTAAACGAAGAAAATGATGCCCTGTCTGAGGACTGACCACATCCACCTTTGTCTGTGGACTCATACGTTCAATGGAAAGTGGTGTTTGGTAGGGATGATCGAACGGTTCGGGTCCACCATCGGTTCAGCCCGAACATTGGGTGTTCGAGGTTCGGCCGAATTTAGAACTTTTTGCCCAAAAAGTTCAGAATTCGGCATCCAGAACCGACCAAAATGCAATGCTTCAGGAAATGGGCTTTAAAAGCCAGTGATTGGACCAGAACCATTAGCAAAAGCCAATTGAGGGGGCAGGAGAATGCTAGGAATGTGATTGGAGTGACTAGGGGGTCCCTAGACCAATCATTAGTGAATACGCCCCCCAGTATATAAGATCGCCCCCACCAAATTCCTAGCATTCTTGTACGGGACATGGAAGAGAGTGGAATGCTGTTCTGTTCTAATGTGTTACAAAGTGTCATTTAGCTATTTTTAGTGTGAGGAAAGGGATATCTAGTGTAGTTAGAGTGCTCCTTTACACTTAAGTTAGCTTCAAAAATTTAGTTTCTGTAGGGAAAGTGTTAAGTGTAAGGGGACCGTAGTGTAGTGTAGGGTTAACTGACAGTGACTGCTATGGAAGGGTGACAAAACCCTTCCATAGCAGGGTGACCGCTATAGAGAAATGATCATTTCTCTGAGTTGCTTCGGGACAGGAATATGGCTTCTCACCAGCCAAGCATTTTCATGCTGCAGGGGCTGCCACTGCCAGTGCTTTTTTGAGGACATGTTTGATGTCAGACATGACATCTGAACATGTGTATAGGGGGTATATATAAACATATATGTCTATATATATACCCCTAGACATATATAGGTGTGATAGTAGCAGAAATATATGCTTGTGCTAATGAAATCATTTACAGTAATATATTTCTGCTACTATCACACCTATATATGGCTAGGTGTCTATATACATATAATTATGTGTGTATATATACCACTATACACAAGTTCAGATGTTTTGTCTGCCTCAAAAGAACCCAAAAAAATGCCAAAAAAATGCTAGCGTCAAAAAAAAATGCCCAGGTGTGTTTTTGCTGGCATTTTTTGGGGGGTTTTGGAGGCAGGCAAAACATCTGAACTTGTGTATAGTGGTGTATATACACACATACATATATTTATATACTCACCTAGACATATATAGGTGTGATAGTAGCAGAAATATATGCTTGCGCTAATGAAATCATTTACAGTAATATATTTCTGCTACTATCACACCTATATATGGCTAGGTGTCTATATACATATAATTATGTGTGTATATATACCACTATACACAAGTTCAGATGTTTTGCCTGCCTCAAAAGAACCCCAAAAAATGCCAAAAAAACGCTAGCGTCAAAAAAAAATGCCCAGGTGTGTTTTTGCTGGCATTTTTTGGGGGGTTTTGGAGGCAGGCAAAACATCTGAACTTGTGTATAGTGGTGTATATACACACATACATATATTTATATACACACCTAGACATATATAGGTCTGATAGTAGCAGAAATATATGCTTGCGCTAATGAAATCATTTACAGTAATATATTTCTGCTACTATCACACCTATATATGGCTAGGTGTCTATATACATATAATTATGTGTGTATATATACCACTATACACAAGTTCAGATGTTTTGCCTGCCTCAAAAGAACCCCAAAAAATGCCAAAAAAAACGCTAGCGTAAAAAAAAATGCCCAGGTGTGTTTTTGCTGGCATTTTTGGGGGGTTTTTGGAGGCAGGCAAAACATCTGAAGTTGTGCACAGTACCACTATACACAAGTTCAGATGTTTTTCCTGACTGCAAAGAACCCAAAAAATGCCTTCTATTAAACCGGCAAGGTGTGAAAACCGAGAAGAGAAGCCAACCCCCTGAGCTCAAAGTGTTCTAATACAAACAATCCTTTTTTTTATGGTTTTGGACATGCTACAGAGCTGAAACTTCACAGGTACACCTTTTAGACCCCCCAGATACGAAATCACACAAAAAAAGTTCTTTAAAATTGTCATTTTTTATAAAAAAGCCAATTATTGAAAAAATTAAAAAAAAAAAGAATTTTTTTTGATTTTTACTTTGGATTTCAGAAGTAAATTTCAGAAGAAGCATTTTTTTTTTTTTTGACGCTAGCGTTTTTTTGGCATTTTTTGGGGTTCTTTTGAGGCAGGCAAAACATCTGAACTTGTGTATAGTGGTATATATACACACATAATTATATGTATATAGACACCTAGCCATATATAGGTGTGATAGTAGCAGAAATATATTACTGTAAATGATTTCATTAGCGCAAGCATATATTTCTGCTACTATCACACCTATATATGTCTAGGTGAGTATATAAATATATGTATGTGTGTATATACACCACTATACACAAGTTCAGATGTTTTGCCTGCCTCAAAAGAACCCCAAAAAATGCCAAAAAAAACGCTAGCGTCAAAAAAAAAACATGCAAAAACATCAGAACTTGTGCACAGTACCACTATACACAAGTTCAGATGTTTTTCCTGACTGCAAAGAACCCAAAAAAATGCCTGCTCTTAAACCGGCTGAAAGTGTTCTAATACAAACAATCTTTTTTTTTATGGTTCTGGACATGCTACAGAGCTGAAACTTCACATGTACTCTTTTTAGACCCCCCAGATACGAAATCACACAAAAAAAAGTTCTTTAAAATTGTCATTTTTTATAAAAAAGCCAATTATTGAAAAAATTAAAAAAAAAAAGAATTTTTTTTGATTTTTACTTTGGATTTCAGAAGTAAATTTCAGAAGAAGCATTTTTTTTTTTTTTGACGCTAGCGTTTTTTTGGCATTTTTTGGGGTTCATTTGAGGCAGGCAAAACATCTGAACTTGTGTATAGTGGTATATATACACACATAATTATATGTATATAGACACCTAGCCATATATAGGTGTGATAGTAGCAGAAATATATTACTGTAAATGATTTCATTAGCGCAAGCATATATTTCTGCTACTATCACACCTATATATGTCTAGGTGAGTATATAAATATATGTATGTGTGTATATACACCACTATACACAAGTTCAGATGTTTTGCCTGCCTCAAAAGAACCCCAAAAAATGCCAAAAAAAACGCTAGCGTCAAAAAAAAAACATGCAAAAACATCAGAACTTGTGCACAGTACCACTATACACAAGTTCAGATGTTTTTCCTGACTGCAAAGAACCCAAAAAAATGCCTGCTCTTAAACCGGCTGAAAGTGTTCTAATACAAACAATCTTTTTTTTATGGTTCTGGACATGCTACAGAGCTGAAACTTCACATGTACTCTTTTTAGACCCCCAGATACGAAATCCAAAGTAAAAATCAAAAAATCTCTTTTTTTTATTTTTTTTAATTTTTCAATAATTGGCTTTTTTTATCAAAAATGACAATTTTTAAGAACTTTTTTGTGTGATTTTGTGTCTGGGGGGGTCTAAAAGGTGTACCTGTGAAGTTTCAGCTCTGTAGCATGTCCAGAACCAGAAAAAAAAGATCATATAGGTGTAAAAGGAGGGTCCCACATCCCTGTTCTACTGAAAAATTATCTTTTTTTTTTCATGGTTCTGGACATGCTACAGGGCTGAAACTTCACATGTACACTTTTTAGACCCCCCAGATACTAAATCCAAAGTCAAAATAAAAAAATCTCTCTCTTTTTTTTTTTTCAATAATTGCCTTTTTTTATCAAAAATGACAATTTTTAAGAACTTTTTTTGTGTGATTAATAGTTAATGGGGCATGACCCAGAAACCTAGGGACTTTTTAGGGGCATTTATTGGGTTTTAGGGCTTAAAAATTGTGTTTTTTGATTACCGAAGTTCGGGTCCCATTGATTTCAATGGGGTTCTGAAATCCGGGCCGAACTTTCGGGAAGTTCGGATGTTCTGGCCGAACCAAACTTTTCAAAAGTTTGATCATCCCTAGTGTTTGGTGCACTTTAACCTGAATATTCACTACACAGACACACTCCACTGACACACTACATTGTACTGCAGTAAAACTGCACTGACACACTGCAAGATACTGTGTTAAACGTGCAGTAATGCACTGAAATATACTGCATTAAATGTGCACTAACGCACAGAAATATACTGCATTAAACATGCAGTAACTCACAGAAATGTACTGTGTTAAACGTGCACTGAAATATACTGCGTTAAACTGCAAGTAACACACTGAAATATACTGCTTTGAACGTGCACTAATGCACAGAAATGTACTGTGTTAAACGTGCACTAACACAGAAATATACTTTGTCAAAATTGCACTTAACTATACTGCGTTAAACATCACGTAGTGCACTGAAATATACTGCGTTAAATATGCACTAACACATTAAAATATACTGGGTTAAACCTACTCGTAACACACTGAAATATACTGCATTAAACTTGCAGTACAGGTGGTCCCCGGGTTACAAACATCCGATTTACAAATGACTCCTACTTACAAACGGAGGGAGACAACAGGAAGTGAGTGGAAATCTAGCCCTAGGAAGGGAAATTCACTCTTGTAAGAGTTCTCATGGGAAAAAGGTATCTGCACTGAAGTTCTATCACTAATCCTTGTTTCTACAACAACCCAAAATTTTCAAAATCCAGTTGTCATAGGGACAGAAAGTGAGGTGACATCTTCTGAACAGGGGTACCGACAGCAAAACAAATGGTACAGGGATGTTAACCCTTCCCTATGCTATCCAAAAAACGTAAAGATTATTCTTTCGGCTGGGGCTACACTTAAAAAATGTACCTGTTCCGACTTACAAACAAATTGGACTTAAGAACAAACCTAAAGTACCTATCTTGTTTGTAAACCCGGGACCACCTGTAATGCACAGAAATATACTGCGTTTAATGTGCAGTAACACACTGAAATATACTGCATTAAACGTGCAGTAGCACACTATAGTATACTGCATTAAACATGCAGTAATGCACAAAAAAATATACTGCGTTAAATGTACACTAACTCACAGAAATATACTGAGTTAAACATGCATTAACACACTGAAATATACTGCGTTAAATGGCACGTAACGCACTAAAATATACTGCGTTAAAGGTGCACTAATGCACAAAAATATACTGCGTTAATTGTGCACTAATGCACTGAAATATACTGCATTAAACGTACAGTAGTGCACAGAAATATACTGCATTAAACGTGAACTTATGCACTGAACTATACTGCAGTAAACCTACCCTGACAAAATAAACTGACACTAATGTAAAAATGAATGGTCACTACACTCACACTGACTGAACTATCACTAGATTCACACTAAAGTGACACTAAAGTAAAAATCAATTGTCACAACACTTACACAGACTGAACTACCACTAGATTCACACTAAACTGATATTCTACACTGACAATCAATAGTACACTATAGCACACTAAATGCTCGTACACACGATCAGATTTTCGGCCGAATTTCTATCAGTTTTTTTGTTGCATGCTAGTCTCATATCGAAAGTGAAGAGGTTACTTTCATACAAAAATTCTCATATGACAGAATTCAATCTCAGAAGTGATGTCATGTATTGAATTGTTTTGTATGTATTCTTTCATTGCCGAGCATGAGTAGTCTTGCTCTTTCAATTTTTTTGGACGAAAACTGTACTAATTAAATGAAAATCGGGTGTTGTGTTCACTTATCATATAAATTGTATAGCCTGCACATTCATTTTTTGTTACGAAAATTCGTTATCAGCTGTCGAAAGCACCATTCTTACGATCTGAAATCGGTATACCATTAGTCGGACTAAATTTTTCTTCCGGTTTTCTTATCGTGTGTAGGGCCTTAACTTTCTAGTAGCATTTTCCAGCGGTAGTCAGCTGTCCAGTGCTTTCTATGTCTGTGATAGTGTTACACTGCTGGGAGATAAAGGCACTACTTCTTCACGCTGAAGTCCATTGTTACCGTTCTGGTGACCTGTGGTTCTTCAGCTTCTAGTAGTGTTGTGATTCCTTGAGAGTGCGCCTTACAAGCTTTACTTGTTTGGTGCTAGTTTGGGACTCATACAGTTAATCTTTATCGTGCAAGAAATGTGGCATATTTCATAGTGCCATTCCACGGAACCGATATTAAAGCATCTTCTGTAGTTCGACACTAAGCAGACTGGTGTATATGGGGAGGCAGGTAAAAACTGATTTAACTATTTGCTATATTTAATTTGTAATGTGTGATAAAAAAAAAAAAAAAAACCTTTCTAGTAGCATTGAACAGAGCCCTGTTCTATCTCTCTCCATGCTGATATCACACTACAAACAGCCCCTATTGAAAGAAAACTTTTATAGTGAGGGGCAGGAATAAGAGCAATGAGCCATGATTGGATAGAGTCATCATTACTTTCTCCAACCATGGCTCTGACCATGCTCTGTGCCCTAATTGGGCAAAGCTTTCATTGCTTCAGCTAATCAGGGCTTCCATTGCACTGTGAGGCAACGCAGTGCATTGTGGTCATTCGGCGGGCCTAACAAACAGTCGAAAGCCCCGATAATTTGGGTGTTCGTCAAATGGGCGAACAACCAATGTTCGGCCCAAACTCATGATCGGGCTGAACTGTTCACCCATCCCTACTGATTAACTTTAAAATTCTCTTGTGTGAATGTGACTAAGTAGTCCTATAAAGAATCTGCATCACCCTGTGTTATAAATTATTCATAATTAATGATGCATTATGCACAGAATATGCGCATTCAGCTAAAAGGGATACTTTTTTTCTTACTAAGCATTAACTCTTGCCGTGTTTGTTGAACAAAACATTAAAAATATATACTATGTTAAGTGTATTGGATTTTAAGAGTTGCAGTGAGTTTATTCTGTTTGATCTAATGTGCTGCAAGACAGGAAAGTTGGTTTATATAATATTGTTTTATACGTGCTATTCAGGATCTCTTGTACACTTCTTAAAAGCCAGTCGGCTCCATTCACAAAGCGGTATCTATCACTTTAAGAAATGCAGTGAAACACCGCTCAGCTTTTTTAACAATTTTTTTTGACATTCACAAAAAAACGCTACTAAAATACTGCATGTGATATTTTATAAAATAAAACGGTATTTTAGTAGCGTTTTTTGTGAATGCCAAAAAATGTTTTGAAAAAACGCTGAATGGTATTTTACTGCATTTCTTAAAGTGATAGATGAAAGCTGGGATAGGTTCCCTGCTGACACGGGAATGTAAACAAATCGGTCTGGTATGGATTTGAGGGGAACTTTATGCCAAAGTTTTTTTAAAAACGGCATGAGGTTCCCCCAAAATCTATACCAGACCATTATCTGAGCATGCAGCCTGGCAGGTTACGAAAGGAGGGGGCAAGCGAGCAGCCCCCCTCCTGAACCACACAAGGGCACGTGCCCTCAACATTATTGAACGCCGCCCACCGTCCCAAACAAAAAAAAATAAAGTGGTCCGTACCCGACGAAGACTCCCGCTGAATGACAGCTCCGCCTCCCGCTGCTAAATAAACAAAAGGGCAGGGCCTACTAGTGATGTCACCGTGTAACCCCTGCCCTGTATGATGCCATTAACTCTGCATGCCCCGGGGATACACCTGCCTAATGACGAATTATATGTAGTAGTTCTTTTTCTAGACATCCTTGTCCTTATAACCTCTTTAATACATAGATTTCATCATTAGGCAGGTATATCCTTTGTTTTACCCTTTACATGTATATTTCTATATTATTATCATATATTATTGTTTACTACTTATGTTCATTTAAACCTATTTTTAATTTTTATTTTATTGTTGCCCATTATTATTTTTTATTATTCTTTTCTGTCAGTATTTTTTGTCATTATTATTTTTTTATTATTAATAATTCATTTTAATTTTTCGATTTTTTTCATATATATTTTTTGTCATTATTTCCTATTTTTTATTTTTTTCGTCATTATTTTCTCACAAATAATATCTGTTATCCACTAGGCATTGTTATTCTTTTTTCATTATTTTCTTGCCATCTTCTCTGCTATTCTTTCATTCTGCATGTCCATGACATAACCAATGTTTTTATTAATGCATTGACATTGATGAAGTCAGCATTTTATCTCTGAGCGACATTGCGTACCCGGAAGTGCTGGGAGTCACTAGCACAGTTGGAACCAGCGAAGATTCCCCGAACCCTGCTGCTTGTCCTCCCACTGGAGTGGATGAACCCTTCACATGCCGGTTTTATCATGCCCATCCTGTGAGTTTGCATTTGTCTGTTGTTATTAAACGCATCTTTTATACTGTACTTAGATGGTGCTGCTCTCCTTTCTCTTTTGTCAGCCAAGACTGCACTCACAGTGCTGAACAGGAAGAGAAATTCTAACACAATGTGCACTTTCTAAAGAATATAGCAAGCTGAAGACAGCAGATATACCTGTAAAACTAATGTACGGAGATTTGTTTCATCTCTATGTATCATCTGAGGCTGTTCACTTCACTTGATATATGTGAGGAATTACATACACTTTAAGCTAGCAATAGAATATAAGTGGTGGTTTCCACATGTACATAAGTACACCTTTATACCCAGATAGGCACCTGATGAAGAAGAAACCCCAATTTGTAAACCTAACTCAGCATCATTTTAACCACTTCCATACCGCGTCATGTAAAATGACGTCGGCAAAGTGGTTGTGAGGACCCGGGCCGCCGTCATATGACGTCGCCCGGATCTCCCCTCTACTGCGCGCCCCCGGGGGCGCGCAGCGCGGCGATCGGGGGTGAGGCTCGTCCCTCGGACATAGCCCATCCCTGATCAAGGTAAACAGCCAATAGAAATTGGCTGTTTACCACGTGATCGGCTGTGTCAATCACAGCCGATCACATGAGCGGCTCCAGCACGAGCCGCTCGTTCTCTCTGCAATGCGCGCCCCCGGGGGCGCGCAGAGCAGCGATCGGGGACGAGGCTCGTCCCTCGGACAGAGTCGATCCCTGATCTAGGTAAAGAGCCAATGAAATTGGCTCTTTACCACGTGACCGGCTGTGTCCAATCACAGCCGGTCACAAATGTCAACAGAGAACACGGTAACAAGCTGTCACCGTGTTCTCCTCCTCACACACTGATCCTGTGTGAGGAAGAGTGTGGTAACAGCTAGTTACCAATCATAGTGCACCCCAAACACACTGATTGCCCCCCCCCCCCAATAAAGAGCACCTGTCACTAGCCCATCAAAGTACCCGAGTACCTGTCACCAGCCCATCAGGTACTCAGATGACAGGTACTCGGGTACTCTGATGGGCTGGTGACAGGTATTCGGGTACTCTGATGACAGGTACTCGGGTACTCTGATGACAGGTACTCGGGTACTCTGATGACGGGTACGCAGGTACTCTGATGACGGGTACTCGGGTACTCTGATGACGGTACGCAGGTACTCTGATGACGGGTACTCGGGTACTCTGATGACAGGTACTCGGGTACTCTGATGACGGGTACTCGGGTACTCTGATGACAGGTACTCGGGTACTCTGATGATGGGTACTCGGGTACTCTGATGATGGGTACTCGGGTACTCTGATGACGGGTACTCGGGTACTCTGATGACAGGTACTCGGGTACTCTGATGACGGGTACTCAGGTACTCTGATGACAGGTACTCGGGTACTCTGATGACAGGTACTCGGGTACTCTGATGACAGGTACTCGGGTACTTTGAGTACCTGTCAACGGAGTACCCGTCATCAGAGTACCTGAGTACCTGTCACCTACCCATCAGAGTACCCGAGTACCTTCCACCTGCTCATCAGAGTACCTGACGCCTGAAGTACCCGAGTACTTGCCGCCTGCTCATCAGTACCCATCACTACTCATCAGTACTCATCAGTACCTATCACGTATCAGTACTGATCATCAGTACCCATCAGTACAGTATCACCTATCAGTATCAGTACTACTCATCAGTACTTATCACCTGCCTGTCACCTGCCCATCAGAGTATCCGAGTACCTGTCACCTGCCTATCGGAGTACTCGAGTACCTGCCACTTGCTCATCAGTACCAGAGTACCTGTCACCTGCCCAACAAAGTACCCGAGTACCTATCACCCTTCATACAGCCACCATGTCCAAGTCCAAAAAGGTTTATATACGTCCTCCGTTTAAACCTAAATACCGGTGTTATGGCAGCAGATAGCTGCCATAACCCTGGTATTTTTTTAAACGATGGACGGTTGGCTTTCCGATAAGGGTGGTCCCAGCGGCGGATTCGCCGTGGGATCACCCTTCCGGGATGGCGGAAGAGGTGCCCCCCCCCCTGCCACGTTCCGGTCCTTTTCCCCGCTTACCGGACCCGCCGGCAGCGGGGAAAACGATACGGTCCCAGATCCTCACAGACAGGATGTCGAGTGAGGGCAAGCTTGCCCTCACTTGACTCTATGGTCTTGGAGGACCGGAGCTACGGAAAATGTTGTTGCCTAGCAACCGGTTTAAAGGTCCTTTTTTTTTTTTTCATTTTATATAATAATTTTTTTTTTTTTCTATCTTTTAGTGTACTTGTGAGATCTGAGGACTTTTTGACCCCAGATCTCACAAAAAAGAGGTCCTGTCGTGCCTATTTCTATTACGAGGAATGTTTACATTCCTTTTAATAGAAATAAAAATGATCAATTTTTTTTTTAAACGGTGTAAAAATAAAAAATAATAAATAAAATAAATAGTAAAAAAAAAAAAAAAAAATCAAAGCGCCCTGTCCCCGTGAGCTCGCGCGCAGAAGCGAACGCATACAGAAACCCCGCCCACATATGTAAACGGTATTCAAACCACACATGTGAGGTATCGCCGCGATCGTTAGAGCAAGGGGAATAATTTGAGCCCTAGACCTCCTCTGTAACTCAAAGATGGCAACTTGTAGAAATTTTTAAATTGTCGCCTATGGGGATTTTTAAGTACCAAAGTTTGTCGCCATTCTGTGAGCGTGCGCAATTTTGAAACATGGGTATCTATTTACTCGGCGTAACATTATCTTTCACATTATAGAAAAAAATTGGGCTAACTTTACTGGTTTCTTATTTTTTAATTAAAAAAAGTGAATTTTTTCCAAAAAAATTGCGTTTGGAAGACCGCTGCGCAAATACGGTGTGATAAAAAATATTGCAATAATCTCCATTTTATTCTCTAGGGTCTCTGCTAAAAAAAATATATAATGTTTGGGGGTTCTAAGCAGTTTTCTAGCAAAACAACTGATTTTAGCTTGTAAACACCAAATGTCAAAAATAGGCCTAGGCAAGTGGCTAGGATGCATGATGGTGCACCTTGGATGATGGGCCCCTCTATATGGCTAGGCTGTGAAAAAGTCTCCCACATGTGGTATTACCATACTCAGGAGGAGTGGCAGAATGTATTTTGGGGTGTCATTTTTGCTGTGTACATGCTATGTGTTAGGAATAGCCTATAAATTGACAACTTTGTGTAAAAAAAAAAAGTTTTCATTTTTTTCCCACATTTTCCAAAAACCAGTGGAAAAAAATGATATGTTCAAACGACCCATAATGCCTCATAGAATATACGTTGGAGTGTTTGCTTTCCAAAATGGGGTCATTTTGTGGACTTTTCCATTGTATTGGTGCTCTAGGGCCTTGAAAAGTGTGATAGGTAGTAAGAAAGTTTTATGTGTATTTATGCTCCTAGAACGCCTGAAGGTGCTTCTTGGACGTGGAGTCTCTTTTTGTGGCCAGGCTGTGTAAAAGTCTCACACATGTGGTATCGCCATACTCGGAAGGAGTAGCAGAATGTATTTTTGGGTGTAATTTTTGCTGTGTACATGCTATGTGTTAGAAATAGCTTATAAATTGACAACTTTGTGGGGAAAAAAAGAAAAAAAAATTTTTTTCTTCATTTTCCCAAGAATTGTGGGAAAAAATTACAACTTCAAAAAACCCACCATGCCTCTTACTAAATACCTTGGACTGTCTACTTTACAAAAAGGGGTCATTTGGGCGGTATTTGTACTGTCCTTCAGGGCCTCAGGAAAGGAGATAGGCCGTCAGTACATCTGGTGTGATCAGTTTTCAGTAATTGGTACCATAGCTTCTAGACTCAATAACTTTCACACAGACTAAATAATATACACTAATTTGGGTTAATTTTACCAGAGACATGTAGCAGTATACATTTTGGCCCAAATGTATGAAGAAAAATTAATTTTTTGCAAAATTTTATAATTGAAACTAAAAAAAAGTGTTTTTTTTTCAAAATTTTTGCTATTTTTTTGCATATATCACGAAAAAAACCCCAGTTGTGATCAAATACCACCAAAAGAAAGCTCTATTTGTGTGAAAAAAATGATAAAAATTTTGTTTGGTTACAGTGTAGCATGACTGAGCAATTGTCATTCAAAGTGTGAGAGTGCTGAAAGCTGAAAATTGGTCTGGGCAGGAAGGGTGTCTAACTGCTCTGTATGGAAGTGGTTAAAGAAGCTCAGGCCATGCAGAGAGTTTTATAAATCATGAAAAAACTCCCAATATTCTTTCACAAAGCGGCCAAAGGTTCAGTTTCTAATGGATGAGAAAATCAGAGATATCTTCAAAGAACAATTGGGAACTGTGGATATCTAGTCTAGTGGAAGGGTTGGAAGACTTTAATGCTGGTTAGATAAAGTGAATCTCCTGAACTTCCACTCACATCATCTCATTCGGTGTATGGTTATTTCGTTGGATACTAGCAAAAAAAGTTGAGGTGCCAAGTGCCTAGAAGCATTAGCCCAGGAAAACTAGACCTTTGGTGTGAGAAGGTGGCTTTGAACATTCTTGAACTGAGGTCAGCCTATCAAATGTTTATGGATAGCCAGCACATAATTAGAGAAAAATCCTCTAAATCTAAATTCTCAGAGGGAAGGTGCTGATTCTAGTGATTCTTCCTAAATGGCAGAGGTGCCTTTAGTATCTGCTTCCTCTTAGGTTGAACATTAGAGGATCCAGGAGAAGCCCCGCCTGAATACTAAAGGAAGAGGCTGCTTGGCTTAGGCTGTTCAGCCAAGGTTGTTGACACACCCATTATTGGTACTAAAGTAGTACCAATAAGACCTAAATCAGAGCGTGAAAGCAGCTTCAATTGTTTGCACCTTCTTAAAAATTTTCAGGTCTGGACCCACAGGTTCACGAGTGCTAGAGTTCCTTCAGAGGAGCTTGGATATGGGCCTCAGCCTTAGCCCTTTAAAGGGAAACAATTTAGCCACCTCAGCCATTCTAAGAACTGGTGGCCATCTGATAACTCAAATTTCCATTGTTTCAAAGTAGTAATAAAATTAAAACCAGCACAGAATCTTCTGTTCACAAAATGGGGACTGCCACCAGTTCTGAATTTCTTTACTCAATAGAGTTTTCCTCTAAAGGAGGATTTTCCCTGTGGCACATTACACTGAAAACTGCCTTCTTAGTCACCTTTACTTCAGAGTGAGTTAGGGATGATTGAACTTTTGAAAAGTTCGGTTCGACCAGAACACCCGAATTTCCCGAAAGTTCCGTTCGGATTCCCAGACCCTATTGAAATCAATGGGACCGGAACTTCGGGAATCAAAAAACACAATTTTGAAGCCCTAAAACCTAATGAATGCCCCTAAAAAGTGCCTAGGGTTCTAGCTCATGCCCCAGGGACTATGAATCAGGCAAAAAAAAAGTTCTTAAAAATTGTCGTTTTTGAGAGCCAATTATTGAAAAAAAATAGATTTCTTTGGATTTAGTGTCTGGGGGGGGGGGGGTCTAAAAAGTGTACCTGTGAAGTTTCAGCTCTGTAGCATGTCCAGAAACAGAATTATAGCATGCCAAACCTTCAAAAATGACTTTTTTGCTTAACCGCGCCTTTCTTTTGCTCCTAATCAACTGCACAGCCAATGATTATGATGGGGACATAATGCAGTGCACTGGGAACAAGATTAGAGTTTTTTTTTTAAAAAAAAAGGCGCTGTCTCTTTAAATGTGGATATAATTAACGGGTGTATTTTCACAATGGGGCTATTATTACCAAATGTTTTCAAGAAGTCAAAAGATGTATGTAGATGCACTTTATTTCATGTAAAATGGTGTTTGGTGCACTTTAACTTGAATTCTCACAAGAAACAGACATATATGCCCGGATACATTGAGGGTTAGGGTAGGGGTAGGGGCCACAATGTAGTGCACAGTGAACAAGATTAGAGATGTTATGGATGAATACTGCTGTCTCTTGACTTTGAATAGAAGTAAAGGATGCTTAAAAATTGGGCCTTTGGTGGTGCCAACGATGCTTTGACACAATAACCTTATGAAAGTGCTGGTCATGAAGGCAATAATTGCCCTTGTAAGGAAAAAAATTGCAATGATATGCATCTGTGAAACAGGTGCGCAAAAATTGTTATTTGGGTGTTGGCGCAGCCATACCACTGTAAGCCCAAAGAGCTGGTGTTGAAGTAGGCGAAAAAATTAAGATGTGTACCTGTGGATCAGGTGCGCAAACATGGTATTTTTGGTGTTGGCGGAGCCTCCCCACCGTAAGCCCAAAGAGCTGGTGTTGCAGAAGGCCAAAAAAAAAATAATAATCTTTTACTAGTGGAAACTAAAATGAGGTTCTGTGAACCTAAATAGAACGAGAGGAGGGTTGGAGTGTGGCACCCTGGTCCAGGCTTAAACTGAGGCTCAGCTGCCACATCGCAACAATAGACTAGTCTACAAGGTCTGCATCAGGTGCATCAAAGCTTGATATCCACAACTGATTCATTTTAATGAATGTCAAAAGGTCGACTGAGTCGGTGGAGAGTCTCGTTCGATGGTCTGGGACGAATCCTCCCACTGGGCTGAATGCCCGTTCCGATAGGACACTGGAAGCAGGGCAGGCCAACAACTCCATGGCATATTGGGCCAGTTCTGGCCAGTGGCCTAATCTTACGACTCAGTATGCCATTGGATCGGATTCGTCACATGAAAAGCCCTCTGTGTCACTTTGTGCCCCGACGTAATCGTCCACCATGTGATGCAGATGCTGTTGATGTAATGTGGCAGCTGAGAGGCCTGGGCGGTGGGGACTAAAAAAGACCGAAAGGCATCTTTTAACAGCACGCCTTCTCCAACGCTCCTCTCGTGACCCGCAGTAGAGTCCATGGTAGGTTGTCCCCGCCCCTGCACCCTACGGGAGTCAGGGAACGTGTTCACCAGAATCCTCTTGAGACTGTCCTCAAGGGATTTGATCCTGTGGACCTTCTGGGTGGATGGGAAAAGCTCAGAGACTTTTGACTTGTACCGGTGGTCAAGTAGGGTGGCCAACCAATCAGTTTCTTTAATGGCCTTGATTCTGGGGTCCTTTTGCAGGTTCTGAAGCATGATGTTTACCATGCATCGTAAATTTGCAAAGGCCTGAGAAGCTGACTCCTCAGGGTCACTCAAAGCGACACGATCTTGAACGTGCTCCTCCTCCTCCCAGCCACGTACTACTCCAAAGTGTCCCAAGGGAGTCAAACTGGGCCTTGCAGATTGCCGCATGTCTTCCTCCTCCTCAAAGCCTGCAAAAGTTCCCGAAGAATCGTCCTCCTCCTCCTCCTCTTCCACCCCTGGATCCTGCTCGGGCCTCTGGGAGCTAGGCATAATGGGGGCCAGGATAAAGGGGGCCTTGAGAGGCAAGGAAGTCCTCCTCTTCCTCCTGCTGCTCTGCCTCCAGTGCCCTGTCCATAATTCCACGCAGAGTGTGCTCCAACAAAAACCGTACCTGTCACGTACCTGGGAGGAGTCTGAGTTGACGAGGTTGGCCTCTCTTATATCTCCGGCCCAGACCCCACTGAAGGTGAGACAGAGGGTGTCAAAGGCCAGGAGGGACACGAGTGCCTGTGGTTGTTGATGGATCAGGATAGGCTGGTTGTCCGTTTCCTGGAAACGGGAACATGCAATGATGTATGGAATAGGTGCAGCAGATAGCCAGGCAAGCACTCGGGTAGCTCTGAGAGACAAGGTTTGAGACAGAGTCAGAGTAGTAGGAAAGCCAGGGTCATCAACAGGCGGTGCAGCGGGGTACCAAATCGTAAGCAGAGCCAAAGTCAGGGACGGAGCCAGGTCAGGTTTAGCAGAGAAGCAGAAGCAGAATCCAAGTCCAAGTTCAGAACAAGCCAGGTCAGCAACAGGGAAGCATACAGGTATCATCAGGTCACAGGAAACAGCTGAAGATCAGTCAGCACAGGAAACAGGATTGAACTTCCTTTAAATAGCCTGTCTGGCGCCACGCCCATTAGGCATTCTTCTGGGAATAGCCTGTGCACAGCCACGCCCCAAATGTCTCACAGGGATTCCCTGACAGTACCGGTAGGGTGTCACTGATGCATGTGCTGTCTCGGCTGACCATCCTTGTGGCCTCCTCAAATGGCGAGAGGACAGCGCATGCATCCTTAATCAAAAGCCACTGCCGTGGCAAAAAAAAGCCCAGGTACGCTGAGCCAGTGCTGGTGCTGTACTTGCAGAGATATTCATTGAGGGCCCTTTGCTGCAAAGTAATGCCGACTTGGCACCTGCCACTGTGTTAAACAACGTTTGTTGCATAGCCGATTGATTGTAAAGCTCCAGATCAGCAGAAGAGCAGTCAGCTTACCCAAAGATTGTCAGTGTAGTTAGAAATACAGCGAATGTGCTGTTTAAGTTAGAAAAAAATAAATAAAAATTTAAAGGGACAGTGTCAGTTAGAAATTATCTTCTGCTGTATGGAGCTGTTCTTTTAGTGTGAGGAAAGGGATATGCAGTGTAGTTAGCATCAGTGACAACTATACATAAATTAAAATTCAACACAAAAAAAAAACAGATTATTTTTTTTAGAATTTCAGTAGTACAGGGATGGTGTTACCCTCCTTTCATAAAGTGCAAATAAATAAAGTGCATAAATTGCATAAATAAACCAAAACATCCAACTAAGCAAGAACAGAGTCCTTCAAAAGTCTTTGTTTATGTAGTGCCAGAGCAATACACAGTGCCTTTAATGCAGGGTCATTGGTGTCAGTTATAGGAACCACCGTACAATGTCACCACTACCAGTGCTAGGAGAGATAGCTAAAATGCAGACTCACCAGAAAACTATGCCTAACCACTCTCATGGAATAGGCATATACAGCATGAACACCTCAAAACCTCCTCCTGGTATCTGCTGCTGCTGCACACCTCCTCCTCTCATTCACAGTATGTGGGAGATGTTATGGGGTGGCAATGCTCTGTTCCTGTAGACAGTATGTGGCTTCAAAGATGCAGCAAGAGATCAGCAGCACTGACTGTCAAGTTGTGGATGGTGTATGCAGCATGTGTCACCCAGGTTTCCTACTTACATGTGGTAGGTGAGACACACAAGCAAGTGTCTTCTTAATCCTGGAGCCCAGAGACTTAGTAGAGCTAACCAGGTAGGGCCGAATTTCGAACACCCAATGTTCGGGTCGAACCGATGGTCGACCCGAACCATTCGATCATCTCTAATGGGTATGTGAAACTGCTGATCTAAGGGCAAAGGGACCCTTTAGCACCTTTTTTTGCAGATAGAGGGGCCTTAGTCCTAATATTAGTACACTTCGGACTTTCATTTGAAACAGAATATCATCCTTCTTACATTTTCATAGTAAGAGCAATTAGAGCATTTTATAGCATGTCTCTGGATGCATGCAAATCCCTACAGGCATATATAGATGCTACAGCATCGATCAGGGCATCTGATAATCTATATATCACTGTGGGTTCAAGTAAAGGCAGGAAGGTGTCTAGTAAGGGTATCCCCTCCCGGCTGGTCATGACAGTTTTTATGGCCTACAGGAAAACTCTATAGGCTTGGCAGTGCTGGAGGGGGTCACAGCTAACTCCACGTGCGGTCTGCCAGCTTCCTGGGCAGAGGCTGCTCATGTGACTCCAAAGACAAAGCTTCCTGGTCCTCAATGCATACCTTTATGACCCATTACTGTGCTGAGCTGGCCTCTCTTACCACTGTTGGTTTTGGTTGGAGAGTTCTCTTTTCCACAAACACTGGTAATTAAATATCTCAGCATTCCCACTCTGTGTTGTCTAGTTATTTCCCATACTTATGCTGACAAGGAGCAGTCAGGAAAATAAGAACATTTATTTCATACTCACTGCAATTTTACTTTCTTGACAAACTTCATGGTATAGTGTCTCACCCAGTCAGAGAAAGCAAGTTACATAATACTGTTGAGGGGGGTGGTTCAAATTTAATGAGGCTGGGGGGGGGGGGGCTGCCTGCACATATGCTGCCATGGAGCTTGTCAGGAAAGGAAATCATGGTAAGTACTAAATCCGTTTTCTGATTTTTTGGTAGTTGTCTCCCTATCCATATACAAGCAATGATGTTTTTGTAACTGAAATATTAGTGCTTTAGATAGGATTTATTGCTAGGCTTCTAAAATAATAAGATAATCTAAGAAGTGCACTCTGAACCTCCAGCTAATCATGGTGTACACATACCACTGATTAAAAGGCTTTTTTCACCTCTTTCTGGGCCAATTCAATAATTATTTTCTCACACTAGATGGAGCTCAAGATTTAAAATATCTAACTGCAGCCAGCATGAGAATATAACTCAACCAATGTATAACAAAACTATATTTGCCAATAAATACCCAAAAAAAAAGTATTGACTTTATATACATTTCTTTTCTTCCATGTCTGACCTGTAGTCGATTAACATATTTTCATCTAGTATGTCAATAGTTTCATAGATATACATAAAAAAAAAAAAAAAGATATACATTTCCAGGATAGAACTCAGGAATGTAGATGATCTAAGCATTCGGAGCACATTGCTTTGGATTTACAGAAACTGCAACAAACTCTGGGTAAGGAGATTAAGCAAGTAATTAATGTGAGACCTTTTAAAGATGAATGCATAACGTTAAAGCTCAGTAGCTATTTCTTAATTGCACTGGGAAAGTGGCACATTTCTGTTAATAGAAAATGGGAAAACTTCAAGCTAGTCCAAAAGGAAAATAATTCCCTAAGCCTTGTTTCTCCATCTCCAACCAAGAAAATATCTTTGAAGTTATGTTTGTTTTTTCCTATTAGGTTATTAAAAGAAACCTTCCTAAATTCCAACACCACGTGCCATGTGGTCATAATTAGGGTTGAGCGGACACCTAGATGTCCGTGTTCGACGGGTTCGGCCGAACTTTAAAAAAAAGTCCGGGTCCGTGTCCCGGACTTTTACCGAACTTTTCCCGGACACCGAACCCCATTGAAGTCAATGGGGACCCGAACTTTAAGGCACTAAAATGGCTCTAAAACACCAAAGGAAAGGGCTAGAGTGCTGCAAATGGCAGCAAAACGTAATTAAGAGCATGGCAAGTGCTCTGCAAACAAATGTGGATAGGGAAATAACTTAAAACAACAAAAAAAAACAGAAAAATAAAACAATGTTCTTCTTCATCTCTGAAGGACGAGGCCCATATGGAGTAGGAGGGAGGTTGAGGTGGTGGTGGATGTGGCGGTGACATAGGCGTGCGCACAGGGTGTGCTGGGTGTGCCTGGGCACACCCTAATCACCTAGGGCACATAGCATTGCCAGTGAGGAGATGGGAAAGATCTCCCTGGGACCTGCTCTGCTCTATTTCTCCTTGCCTACAGGTACATGGCCCCGATACATTACTCTCCCTGCTGGCAAACACATGCATGTGTATTTCAACTTTGGGGTGCACACCTTAATGCAATAGGCTGCGCACACCTATGGGCGGTGTAGGTGGAAGCGGCGGTGGAGGAGGACCAGGGCCGGATTAACAGCATCATGGGCTTGGTGCTGAGGATTTTGAAGGGCCTTAGGGCCGTGCCTTGCCATGCACCCAGAGGAGGAAGGGTGCAGCCATGCATGCCTAATTCAACATGGGATGCTGTCTCTGAAGCCCATAAACACATCCATGCATCGCCAACTGTCCCTCCTTGTCCGGCCTTCACGCTGTGTGGGGAGGTTCTGAGGGTGCTGCCTGGGGAAGCGAGCATAGAAGCCAGACTTCTGTGTTTACAAGTGACAGAAGAGCGGTAACAGTGAATATGGCCAACCCGGGGCCTATATAAAAGGTAGGGGCCTGGAGCTGCAGCTCCAATAGCCCCTACATTAATCTGGCCCTGAGGAGGAGGACGAGGTAGCCAACACTGCTTCTTTTCACAAATTTTAAATGAGGGTACACCCCAAAAGAGTGAGAAAGAGCAAAAATGGAACAATGGGTGGGTAAGGTCGGTATCCATTGCTATTCTGCATAAGGTACGGAAAAGTCCCGTGGGATCCATGCCTGGTTCATTTTAATGAACGTGAGCTTGTCCACATTGTCTCTGGACAGGCGGCTGCGCTTGTCTGTTATAACGCCCCCAGCCGTGCTAAATACCCGTTCAGATAATACACTGGCTGCAGGGCACGCCAGCACCTCCAAGGCGTAAAGGGCAAGCTCAGGCCATGTGCCCAATTTGGAGACCCAGAAGTTGAAGGGGGCAGACCCGTCATTCACTACATGTAGGCGTGTGCACACATACTGCTCCACCATGTTGGTAAAATGCTGCCTCCTGCTAAGACGTTCCATCTGAGCTGCTGGTGCTGCTGTTTGTTGTGGCGTGCTGACAAAGCTTTTCCACATTTCGGCCATGCTAACCCTGCCTTCTGAGGTGCTGGCGGTGCCCTGGTTGCGTTGGCGACCTCCTCCTCCTCCTCCTCTGCCTTGTGCTTCCACTGTGGCCCCGCTGTCAGATGGGAATGCCAGCAGCATGGCGTCTACCAGCGTGCGCTTGTACTCGCGCATCTTGCGATCGCGCTCCAGTGAGTGAATTAAGGACGGTACGTTGTCCTTGTAACGGGGATCCAGCAGCGTGGCCACCCAGTAATCAGCACAAGTTAGAATGTGGGCAACTCGGCGGTCGTTGTGGAGACACTGCAGCATGTAATCGCTCATGTGTGCCAGGCTGCCCAGAGGCAACGAAAGGCTGTCCTCTGTGGGAGGTGTATGGTCCGTGTCCTCTGTATCCCCCCAGCCACGCACCAGTGATGGCCATGAGCTGGCCTGGGTGCCACCCTGCTGTGAACATGGTTCCATCTCCTCCTCCAGCTCCTCCTCCTCCTCATCCTCCTCATCCTCCAGAACTGTGCCCCTGCTGGACAATTGCGTCCCTGGCGTTTGCGTGTGCAGGAACCCACCCTCGGAGCCCCTTGCGAATGACTGCCCTGAAAGCCTTGGAAATGTTACCTCTTCATCCTCCTCCTCCTCCTCATCCTGTGCCACATCCTCTTCCATCATCGCCCGAATTGTTTTTTCAAGGAGGCATAGAAGTGGGATAGTTAAGCTGAGAACGGCGTCATTGCCACTGGCCATGTTGGTGGAGTACTCAAAACAGCGCAACAAGGCACACAGGTCTCGCATGGAGGCCCAGTTATTGGTGGTGAAGTGGTGCTGTTCCGCAGAGCGACTCACGCGTGCGTGCTGCAGCTGAAACTCCACTATGGCCTGCTGCTGCTCGCACAGTCTTTCCAGCATGTGCAAGGTGGAGTTCCACCTTGTGGGCACGTCACATATGAGGCGGTGAGCGGGAAGGCCGAAGTTACGCTGCAGCGCTGCCAGGCGAGCAGCAGCAGGGTGAGAACGCCGAAAGTGCGCACAAACGGCCCGCACTTTCTGCAGCAGCTCTGACATATCGGGGTAGTTTTTAAGGAACCTCTGCACCACCAAATTCAGCACATGCGCCAGGCAAGGGATGTGCGTCAAACCGGCTAGGCCCAGAGCTGCTATGAGATTTCGCCCGTTATCGCACACCACCAGGCCGGGCTTGAGGCTCGCTGGCAGCAACCACTCATTTGTCTGCTGTTCCATGCTCCTCCACAACTCCTGCGCGGTGTGTGGTTTGTCCCCCAAACAGGCAAGTTGTAAAACTGCCTGCTGTCGTTTACCCCTGGCCGTGCTGAAGTTGGTGGTGAAGGTGTTACGCTGTCCGGATGAGGAGGCGGTAGAGGATGAGGAAGCGGAGTAGGAGGAGTTAGGAACAGGAGGCAAACTGAAGCGCCCTGCAATCCTCGGTGGTGGAAGGACATGCGCCAAATTGCTATCCGCCTCAGGCCCATCCGCCACTGCATTTACCCAGTGTGCCGTTAGGGAGATATAACGCCCCTGACCGTGCTTACTGGTCCACGTATCCGTAGTTAGGTGGACCTTGGCACAGATGGCGTTGCGCAGTGCACACCTGATTTTTTCCCCCACTTGGTTGTGCAGGGAAGGGATGGCTTGCCTGGAAAAGTAGTGGCGGCTGGGCACGACGTACTGTGGGACAGCCACCGACATAAGGTTTTTAAAACTGTGCGTCTCCACCAGACGGAATGACAGCATTTCAAAGGCCAATAATTTTGAAATGCTGGCATTCAGGGCCAGGGATCGCGGGTGGGTAGGGGGGTACTTCCTCTTCCTCTCAAGTGTTTGGGAGATGGAAAGCTGAACGCTTCCACGGGACATTGTGGAGATGGTTGTTGGTGACCCAGGTGGTGGTGTTGCTGACAGATCGTCTGTTTGCGGGGTGGCAGGTGCCGGTATCACTACAGATGTGGCTGGAGCGGCCGAGACTGCAGCAGAAGAGGAAGCAGGATGAGCCAGAGACGTTTCTTGGTTTTGAAGGTGTGTACTCCACTGCAGCTCGTGCTTTGCACTTAGATGCCTGATCATGCAGGTTGTGCTCAGGTTGAGAAGGTTCATGCCTCGCTTCAAGCTCTGATTGCACAGGGTGCAAACCACTCGTGTCCTGTCATCAGCACATTTTCTAAAGAACTTCCACGCTAGAGAACTCCTTTGAGCTGACTTTGGTGCGCTCGTTCCCTTGCTGCGTTGGGCAGTAGCGGGCGTAGTGTCTAGGGCACGGCCGCTCCGCTTCTGCACCCTGCTCCCTCTTCTGCTGTGCTGGTGGCTCTGTGCGACCACCGCCTCTTCCTCCAAACTACTCAGTTCACCTGCATGACGTTCATTCCATGTGGGGTCGAGGACCTCATCGTCCTCCACATCATCTTCCACCCAGTCTTCACCCCTGCCCTCCTTGTCGGTCTCCACAATGCTGAACGCCGCAGCAGTTGGCACCTGCGTTTCGTCATCATCGGAGACGTGCTGCGATGATCCTTGCATGTACTCATCTTGAGAAATAAGTGGTTGGGCATCGCTGCACTCAATCTCTTCCACTTCTGGGGCAGGGCTAGGTGGATGGCCCTGGGAAACCCTGCTGACAGAGTCCTCAAAAAGAATAAGAGACTGCTGTATGGCTTGGGGCTCAGACTGCTGGCCTGATTTGCAAGGGGGTGAGGTGAAAGACGGTTGGACATTGGCTGCAGGTGCCAACTCTGACCTTTCTGCAGTAGACTGGGTGGGAGACAATGTGAAGGAACTGGAGGCACTGTCAGCAGCAAACCAATCTACTATCGCCTCAACTTGTTCTGGCCTCATCACTTCTAGGGGCGTTTGATGCCCTACCAAATACTGATGCAGGTTCTGTCGCCTACTCACACTTGAGGAAGGTGTTTCACTTGTGCGTGTAGCTGGCACAGATCGACCATGTCCTCTCCTTGCAACAGGAGCTCTACCAGCAGCACCACGACCCAGGCCACGGCCCTTATTTGACGGTCTCCTCATATTTCTGTAATTTAAGATCTTGCCCTAGAAAGGTTTTTATTGAATAGCGGAATAGAAAATATGATCCAAAAAAAGTGTATGTATATCACACGTACACAACCACACTAGGCCCCAATTACTATTGTTTGTACCCCTAAAAGGCTAGATGAGGAGTAGGGGGAGTATGGAACAGGCAGCACCCTCAAACCTTCAGAAGTATGAGATGAACCCCAACAACTTGGAAAGGTGGATCTCTCTCACACGTACCGACACAGACTATCCCGCAATTCAATTGATCCTCAAAGGTTTTTATTGAATAGCGGAATAGGAAATATGATCAAAAAAAGTGTATGTATCTCGCACGTACACAACCACACTAGGCCCCAATTACTATTGTTTGTACCCCTAAAAGGCTAGATGAGGAGTAGGGGGGGTATGGAACAGGCAGCACCCTCAAACCTTCAGAAGTATGAGATGAACCCCAACAACTTGGAAAGGTGGATCTCTCTCACACGTACCGACACAGACTATCCCGCAATTCAATTGATCCTCAAAGGTTTTTATTGAATAGCGGAATAGGAAATATGATCAAAAAAAGTGTATGTATCTCGCACGTACACAACCACACTAGGCCCCAATTACTATTGTTTGTACCCCTAAAAGGCTAGATGAGGAGTAGGGGGGGTATGGAACAGGCAGCACCCTCAAACCTTCAGAAGTATGAGATGAACCCCAACAACTTGGAAAGGTGGATCTCTCTCACACGTACCGACACAGACTATCCCGCAATTCAATTGATCCTCAAAGGTTTTTATTGAATAGCGGAATAGGAAATATGATCAAAAAAAGTGTATGTATCTCGCACGTACACAACCACACTAGGCCCCAATTACTATTGTTTGTACCCCTAAAAGGCTAGATGAGGAGTAGGGGGGGTATGGAACAGGCAGCACCCTCAAACCTTCAGAAGTATGAGATGAACCCCAACAACTTGGAAAGGTGGATCTCTCTCACACGTACCGACACAGACTATCCCGCAATTCAATTGATCCTCAAAGGTTTTTATTGAATAGCGGAATAGGAAATATGATCAAAAAAAGTGTATGTATCTCGCACGTACACAACCACACTAGGCCCCAATTACTATTGTTTGTACCCCTAAAAGGCTAGATGAGGAGTAGGGGGGGTATGGAACAGGCAGCACCCTCAAACCTTCAGAAGTATGAGATGAACCCCAACAACTTGGAAAGGTGGATCTCTCTCACACGTACCAACACAGACTATCCCCCAATTTAACTGATCCCCAAAGGTTTTTGATTAAATAGCGGAATAGAAAATATGATCCCAAAAAAGTGTATGTATATCACACGTACACAACCACACTAGGCCCCAATTACTATTGTTTGTACCCCTAAAAGGCTAGGAGTAGGGGGAGTATGGAACAGGCAGCACCCTCAAACCTTCAGAAGTATGAGATGAACCCCAACAACTTGGAAAGGTGGATCTCTCTCACACGTACCAACACAGACTATCCCCCAATTTAACTGATCCCCAAAGGTTTTTGATTAAATAGCGGAATAGAAAATATGATCCCAAAAAAGTGTATGTATATCACACGTACACAACCACACTAGGCCCCAATTACTATTGTTTGTACCCCTAAAAGGCTAGGAGTAGGGGGAGTATGGAACAGGCAGCACCCTCAAACCTTCAGAAGTATGAGATGAACCTCAACAACTTGGAAAGGTGGATCTCTCTCACACGTACCAACACAGACTATCCCCCAATTTAACTGATCCCCAAAGGTTTTTGATTAAATAGCGGAATAGAAAATATGATCCCAAAAAAGTGTATGTATATCACACGTACACAACCACACTAGGCCCCAATTACTATTGTTTGTACCCCTAAAAGGCTAGGAGTAGGGGGAGTATGGAACAGGCAGCACCCTCAAACCTTCAGAAGTATGAGATGAACCCCAACAACTTGGAAAGGTGGATCTCTCTCACACGTACCAACACAGACTATCCCCCAATTTAACTGATCCCCAAAGGTTTTTGATTAAATAGCGGAATAGAAAATATGATCCCAAAAAAGTGTATGTATATCACACGTACACAACCACACTAGGCCCCAATTACTATTGTTTGTACCCCTAAAAGGCTAGGAGTAGGGGGAGTATGGAACAGGCAGCACCCTCAAACCTTCAGAAGTATGAGATGAACCTCAACAACTTGGAAAGGTGGATCTCTCTCACACGTACCAACACAGACTATCCCCCAATTTAACTGATCCCCAAAGGTTTTTGATTAAATAGCGGAATAGAAAATATGATCCCAAAAAAGTGTATGTATATCACACGTACACAACCACACTAGGCCCCAATTACTATTGTTTGTACCCCTAAAAGGCTAGGAGTAGGGGGAGTATGGAACAGGCAGCACCCTCAAACCTTCAGAAGTATGAGATGAACCCCAACAACTTGGAAAGGTGGATCTCTCTCACACGTACCAACACAGACTATCCCCCAATTTAACTGATCCCCAAAGGTTTTTGATTAAATAGCGGAATAGAAAATATGATCCCAAAAAAGTGTATGTATATCACACGTACACAACCACACTAGGCCCCAATTACTATTGTTTGTACCCCTAAAAGGCTAGGAGTAGGGGGAGTATGGAACAGGCAGCACCCTCAAACCTTCAGAAGTATGAGATGAACCTCAACAACTTGGAAAGGTGGATCTCTCTCACACGTACCAACACAGACTATCCCCCAATTTAACTGATCCCCAAAGGTTTTTGATTAAATAGCGGAATAGAAAATATGATCCCAAAAAAGTGTATGTATATCACACGTACACAACCACACTAGGCCCCAATTACTATTGTTTGTACCCCTAAAAGGCTAGGAGTAGGGGGAGTATGGAACAGGCAGCACCCTCAAACCTTCAGAAGTATGAGATGAACCCCAACAACTTGGAAAGGTGGATCTCTCTCACACGTACCAACACAGACTATCCCCCAATTTAACTGATCCCCAAAGGTTTTTGATTAAATAGCGGAATAGAAAATATGATCCCAAAAAAGTGTATGTATATCACACGTACACAACCACACTAGGCCCCAATTACTATTGTTTGTACCCCTAAAAGGCTAGGAGTAGGGGGAGTATGGAACAGGCAGCACCCTCAAACCTTCAGAAGTATGAGATGAACCCCAACAACTTGGAAAGGTGGATCTCTCTCACACGTACCAACACAGACTATCCCCCAATTTAACTGATCCCCAAAGGTTTTTGATTAAATAGCGGAATAGAAAATATGATCCCAAAAAAGTGTATGTATATCACACGTACACAACCACACTAGGCCCCAATTACTATTGTTTGTACCCCTAAAAGGCTAGGAGTAGGGGGAGTATGGAACAGGCAGCACCCTCAAACCTTCAGAAGTATGAGATGAACCCCAACAACTTGGAAAGGTGGATCTCTCTCACACGTACCAACACAGACTATCCCCCAATTTAACTGATCCCCAAAGGTTTTTGATTAAATAGCGGAATAGAAAATATGATCCCAAAAAAGTGTATGTATATCACACGTACACAACCACACTAGGCCCCAATTACTATTGTTTGTACCCCTAAAAGGCTAGGAGTAGGGGGAGTATGGAACAGGCAGCACCCTCAAACCTTCAGAAGTATGAGATGAACCCCAACAACTTGGAAAGGTGGATCTCTCTCACACGTACCAACACAGACTATCCCCCAATTTAACTGATCCCCAAAGGTTTTTGATTAAATAGCGGAATAGAAAATATGATCCCAAAAAAGTGTATGTATATCACACGTACACAACCACACTAGGCCCCAATTACTATTGTTTGTACCCCTAAAAGGCTAGATGAGGAGTAGGGGGAGTATGGAACAGGCAGCACCCTCAAACCTTCAGTATGAGATTGTGTTCACTGTACCCCACAAAGATTGAGTTCACTGCACCCCACAATGATTGTGTTCACTGCACCCCACAAAGATTGTGTTCACTGCACCTCACAAAGATTGTGTTCACTGTACCCCCCAAAGATTGTGTTCACTGCACCCCACAAAGATTCTGTTCACTGTACCCCACAAAGATTGTGTTCACTGCACCCCAAAAAGATTGTGTTCACTGCACCCCAAAAAGGATGTTGTTCACTGCACCCCAAAAAGGATGTTGTTCACTCCACCCCAAAAAGATTGTGTTCACTGCACCCCACAAAGATTGTGTTCACTGCACCCCAAAAAGATTGTGTTCACTGCACCCCAAAAATGATTTTGTTCACTGCACCCCAAAAAGGATTTTGTTCACTGCACCCCAAAAAGGATGTTGTTCACTCCACCCCAAAAAGATTGTGTTCACTGCACCCCAAAAAGATTGTGTTCACTGCACCCCACAAAGGATTTTGTTCACTGCACCCCAAAAAGATTGTGTTCACTGCACCCCAAAAAGGATGTTGTTCACTGCACCCCAAAAAGGATGTTGTTCACTGCACCCCAAAAAGGATTTTGTTCACTGCACCCCAAAAAGATTGTGTTCACTGCACCCCACAAAGGATTTTGTTCACTGCACCCCACAAAGATTGTGTTCACTGCACACCAAAAAGGATTGTGTTCACTGCACCCCAAAAAGATTTTGTTCACTGCACCCCAAAAAGATTGTGTTCACTGCAGCCCAAAAAGATTGTGTTCACTGCAGCCCAAAAAGATTGTGTTCACTGCAGCCCAAAAAGATTGTGTTCACTGCAGCCCAAAAAGATTGTGTTCACTGCAGCCCAAAAAGATTGTGTTCACTGCAGCTCACACACAGAAAAATGGATGTGGATCACTGACACCTGCCTATCTCCAATCCCACACCACACAGCAATATCGATTGTAGTTTGTAGAACACAGTTTCCCTAAAATTCAGCAGACTCTGTCCCTAACAGGATTGAGAAGAGATCGTAGATCAGGATTGAGTGCAGACCCCACCCCCCACACAGCAATATCGATTGTAGTTTGTAGAAGACACTGACCCTATATAATTCAGCAGACTCTATCCCTAAAATGCCTACAACTCGCCCTGCCTAAACACTCCGACCTGTCCCTCAATTCTATCCGGACACAAATGGTTTTTTCCTGCCTATCTTTCCCTAATCAGCAGCCAGCACGTTGATGTGTGCTCTGTCCCTGAATCTAAGCAGCATAATGACGCCGCTGCGGCTGCCTCGAACTTATAAAGACTTGGTCACATGCTTCAGACGGCCAATCACAGCTACTGAGACATTTGCAGGCATGGCTGGGATGGCTTAAGGCACACCAGTTAAACGATTGTTGATTGGCTGTTGAAAGCCCGCCATGAAAAGAGCGCCAAAGCATGCAAAACCCGGAAATAAAACGACCGAACACGGATTTTTACCCGAACATACAGTAAAGTGTCCGTGTCCGTGTTCGGGTACAAAAAATCCAATTATTCGGTACGAACACGAATAATACAGTCCGTGTTCGCTCAACACTAGTCATAATCTTTCCAGAACCTGGACCAACTCTGTGACGTCAACAGACAGCGGGCTTTAGAACGATCTGCACTCCTGTGATCCACAGGAGACGTACAGCCAAATAAGCTTTGGATGTACTTCTCCTTTAACTTCTCTACACCTGACATATTATTTATTACAAGCAGATAATTTGGAAATTCATATGGATAGTTTACTAGTCACTTGACTAGGGTAGTTCAGATACCACCTGTTTAATTACCTGGATCAGTAACCAACCCCACCCCCCTTTACCTTTGAAAATCAACACTAACTCAGCATTGGTATTAAATGGCCGGTTTGACCTTTTATTAAACAAAACCATAAATAACAGAAAAACATGAAACAGTCAAACAAATCCAGATCAAATAATGGTTGCAGATCCTTGACGATACCATCTCCCACAACTTTGGAGTCTGTGGTACCATTAAGTACCATTAAGTTAGGTTCTGTCCCCAGACACCAAAACACCGCCTCGAGGACTATCCTAACAGACCACAGGCCCCTACCATCTTATACTATCCGGTCGGTCTAGACCAAACCAGACCATCCATAGGACTTCATACCTCAGATGGGTCCACCATTTTATCGTTCAACACCATGTTTTGGACCCTCGTCAAGGACCCCAACCGCCACAATGGCACCTTACACTTGTGCCCACCGCCACACCTGGAAAGCCCTTTGGATATCATCCTGCAATCCCAAGGCAAACCAATACCCTACAAATTGAGATGCACTCCATCCACTCTCAGGTACAACCATGTGTCCGTCTCCAGCTTCACATGCCTAGCCATTAATCCACCATTCCTAGCAATGAATCTGCCCACCTCCCTTTTCACCTTTAGCCGGGCATTATTCAACTTCTCCACTGACCTGGCCCCTCTCTATGCAGTGTGAACCACCATATCTGACCATACTATGATCATGTCAGGGAAGCAAGACCTAAGTCACAGGAAGTCCAGTTTCCCATCCCTAATGAGTTCCCTCATGAAACATAGACCTAAGTCGTTAGTCTAAGACTTGATCTTAAGAAGTGTAAGATCAAAACATCTGGTGGTCTGTCCAGCCGGGCAAATCGGTGAACCTCAGGTAAAACCCTCTGCCAGAGTATCCCTGGCACCCCAATCCATCTAACAATGCCCTCCTTTCTCGAAACTCCCAACTGCCATCCATTGGGCCTAACCTTCGCCCTCTTTGCACCTTAGAACACATAGGAGTGTCCCAGAATCCAGATGAGACACTGACACGATACCATCATTCACTGAGCCTCCTTTCGGATATGAGAGATGATGAATCATCCAAAATTTTCCTGGCTCCTTATTAGGAACTATGCCCAATGGGGAAACCACAAGCCGCGGAGGAGGAGGAAAGGAAATGGGACACTCACGTGACCCAAGGTCACTTCTTTCTGCAGCTTCTTTGACACAATCGACGGAGCGCCGAATGCAAATTATTGGAAACGGCAGGGACCTCCCGCAATGTACTTGGGATGCGTCCTTTCCAGCCTCACTGGCGTTGTCCCTTTTTCCAGAAGTGTCACTTGCATACTTTTTTCCTTGTCTAAAACAGCGAATGAGGCAATAATTAATTCCGCAGCCTGAACATTTGTGTTTGAAGCAGCAGGCGCTTCCAAACTGACACGTTCCGTCATTAAACTGCCAACAAATCCCTTGCTTCTAGAGGCATCGCCAACCCACCCCAGGAAAAAAAAAACTGACCTCCAGGCTGGGTAGATGTCATCAACGATGATTGCTACAGCTGTTTTTACATCAGCCGTCTGTCTTTCTCCCTCTCCTGAGGGAGATCGCGAGTGGCCGGTGGACATCGGAGCCACCGGTCACAAGTGCTGGCTAGGCAAGGAACGAGCGGGGGCAGGAGCGCGCCACCGCCGGCGCACGCTCGCCCCCTACAGGCTCGTTGGCAAACGACATACCCCTACATCACTTTGCCTGAAGGGGGCTGACTGTCGCAGTAAATAGTCATGCGGCAGTCGGCAAGTGGTTAATACCTAGTCTATATTTACAGATAACTTATTTAAAGCTCCTGAAGAGTGGATGCAAATTCCAAGAAACGCGTAGAGCTCTTTAATGCGAACACCTATCGGGATATGGATCATGGACTAGCCATGAAAAAATGATGAGCCATTGGATATGTAGACTTTTTTATATTTACTTTAATTTTTTTTTATTTCAATATTAATCATGTATTATGTAATTTATATGTATATGTGAGCCTTTGTATGATATTTTTCTACCTGCCAATATTTTTATTTTTATATGAATTGTGTTTATACATGATGTGATATGTCCTTCATCACTATTTCCATGTCCGTGCCCTTATTGCCTGTTTATTTATTTATTTGTTTTTTGACAACTATGTTTCATTCATTGACTTGTGCTGCGTGATTGTTCTTCATCATGTAGCAGTAAATTAACATTTTGAAACTATCTCTATTTAACCTGGTTATTTGAGACAGCATTTACCTCATTCAAAGTCCCATTATCCTCATTCCCCTTTTTGCATACAGTTTTAGGGATGGAGGTTTCTGCTGTGATGCCTCAGATCAATAATACTTTTTAACAAATGATGTGTTTCGTGATATGTTGCAGCAAAATGTAGAAGTCTATTTTAGCAAAATCTTAATATACTCGGACTCCATTGAATCACACTACCTGGCAGAGGTGGGGGACTCAAGTCACATGACTTGACTTAAGTCAAACTTAAGTCACCAGTTTGAGGACTTGAGACTTGCTTGACTAAAATTAATAAAAGACTCGACTTGACTTTGACTTGTTATTCATGACTTGAGACTTGACTTTGACTTGAGACATATGACTCAAAATGACTTTACTTTTTTAAGTTATTAAATATTTGCATTTTCTCAAGATGTGTTAAAGCAAAATGAATGTGCCTGTTATGTTTCTCACACTACAGTCACTTAAAACACATCAGTGTGTTCTGATTTTAAGGGCGCTGGCTGTTTAACAATGGAAATACTTAACATGTTTTTAGTGACTGTGGTGTTAAAACAGACCAAGGATTTTGAGCTGTTTGGGCATTCAAAGTGTTTCTTTAATATGCCAAGAAAAAAGCACTAAGCAGTTTTGTTAATGTTGAAAATAAAACAAAACCTTTCCTGACCACTGACTTTTAACTGATTTAAAGGTGAAAATTGGGGTAGATCAGTATTTTGACTTGATTTGTGACTTGACCAAAATAAATGACTTGACTTAACTTGCTTGACTTCTAGCAGGGACTCGACTTGACTTGCTTGCTTTTTGCCACAGTAACTTTGGACTTGCTTAAGACTTGAAGGTTAAGACTTGAGACGTGCTTGTGACTTGCACATGTGTGACTTACTCCCAATGTCTCCCATGTCTGCTACCTGGATGTCAGACTAGTGCTGCACCGGTTGCGTGAGAATGGACTTTTCTGTAAGCTTGAGAAATGTGAATTCCACCTGTCTCAGGTTTCTTTCTTGGGCTATATCATTTCTGCTGAAGGGCTCTGCATGGACCCTCAGAATAATTCAGCTGTTCTACAATGGGCTCGCCCTAGTGGTCTCCGTTTCATTCAGCATTTTCTTGGGTTTGCCAGCTACTATTGGAAATTTATCAAGGAACTTTTCGTCTTTGGCCAAACCTATCTTTGATCTGACTAAGATGGGCAGCAATCCCCACAATTGGATGCCTGCTGCCATCCAAGCTTTCGAGGCACTCAAGTCTGCTTTTGCTTCGGCTCCCATTCTGTCTCATCCCAATCCTGGTTAGCCCTTGGTTCTAGAGGTGGATGCATCTGAGACGGGAGTAGGCGCCCTCCTGTCTCAGCGTCGGACACCTGATGGACCCTTACTTCCTTGTGGGTTCTACTCCAAGAAGCTGTCTCTAGCTGAATGCAACTATGAGATTGCAGACTGAGAGCTCTTCGCCATTATCCTGGCTGGAGTGGAGACACTTGCTTGAAGGTTCTGTGGTTCCAGTTCTCATTCTCACCGATCATAAGAATCTGATGAGGCTCACACCCCATCAGGCCAGATGGGCCTTATTCTTGTCTTGTTTTAACTATGTGATTTGCTATTTGCTCCAAGAATGTTAAGGCTGATCCCTTTTCTCGCCAGTATTCTAAGTTGTCCAGGGAGTACTGCGTGCAGACACCAGTCATACCTTCGGATCATATCTTGGCTGCCATCCGCACCAACTTAACCTCTCCCCTTGGGGAACAGATTTTGGCTGCCCAACTTGATGCTCCCACTGAGAGACCTGCTGGCAAATGTTTTTTACCTGAGTGGTTGCACATTAGACTGTTGCGCACATACCACAATTCCAAGACTACCGGTCATTCTGGTAAGAACCAGTTGTCCTAGGCTATTTTCCGTTGGTTATGGTGGCCATCTCTCCACACTGATGTTGCTGGATATGTGGCTGCTTGTTTGGTCTGTGCCCAGAACAAATCCCTGTGGTACCTTCCCCTGGGCCTACTGCAACCCATTTCCAATGGGGAGCGTCCCTGGTCCCACCTGGCCATGGATTTTTTTGTGGAACTTCCCACGTCTCGAGATTACATGGTTATCCTCATGGTTGTCGACCGGTTCTCCAAAATGTGCCACTGTGTTCTGTTTAAGCGGCTGCCTACCACTCAGGAGCTTGCTCCAGTGTTTGCCTGGGAGGTTTCCGCTTACACAGGTTGCCTAAGGAGAAAATCAACCGTGAAGGTTGGCCCATGCCCCAAATTATATGCAGACATGTGGACATCTTACACTAACCTTGCCGTGTGTGGAAGTATTGATATTGATGAGATTGATTGACTATCAATACTTCCACACACGGCAAGGTTAGTGTAAGATGTACACAGAGGCTTTGATTTAGATGTGTTCCACAGTATGATCTTGTATAAGGAATGTAAAAAATGTAAATATACTGATATCATGTTATGTATACTATCTAATATTTTTTCTTTTACTGTATATGTATGTACTGCAGAAATATCGGTATTGCTCGGTCTCTCTGGCCCTGACGAAGCCTGATGCGAAACGCGTTGGATCATTGGGATCTTAAAACCGAATATCAACAAAGACTTCTTGCATCAACATCAGCTTGAAGCATGTATTGTTCCCTTACTAGGGATATATTTTTGTGCTGCTGTTTTTAATATGTTGGTGAATATATGAGGGAATTCTCCTTCTCATCTAGGTGTCCCTCATTTATACACTGTATTCTTTTATATACCTAAAAAATTGTTCAATTTTAAGTATTCGGTTTCTTGATTTTCCTTCTCCCAACTGGCCAAAAACCCCTACTTTTTCTGTATTTTGGTTGTTGCCTAAGGAGATTGTCTCGAACCATGGGAGTCATTTTGTCTCCAGGTTCTGGTGCGCCTTTTCCTCCCAGTTGGGTATTGGAATCTCTCCTTCTCCTCGGCCTACCATCCGCAGTCCAATGGTGCCACGGAGCGTTCCAACCAAGCTCTGGAGCAATTTCTCCACGGCTATATCCTTTAAAGCCAAGGAAGCTGTCATCTTAGCCTCTGTTTGATCTGCAGTTGACATGATTCTGCACATGTGAGCAGCTATGACACCAGCCATTTAATGGGTTGAAAGTTTGGTTAAGAGCTAACATAAGCACGCTACTAACCAGTGGCGATTTGTGCGTTGGGGGCGCAGGGGCACTGCCCCCCCTATCCAAGCATCCGGCCCCCTAATCTACATGTGGGGCACCGGACGCATGGAGTTCAATAGGGTTTTTTTTTCTGAATCACCTGATTAGAGCCAGAGGCTCTAATAGGCTTCACAAAAGGGTGGACCCGGGGCGCAGAGCACTGCGCCCTAGCCCACCCATTTGTGTGACAATAGCAAATGAAAATTCGCTATTGTCACATGGATCCTCCTTCTGGCCAATCAGGAAGCGGTCCTGAGACCCGCTTCCCAATTGGCTGAAAGGCGAATCCATGCCATTGGCCGAGGAGGAGGTGGGAGGACTCGAGCAGACGCGGGGGACTGAGGAGAAGCCGCCGCTGCAGGTAAGTGCACTGGTCCCTTTGCATTTTGAGGGGGGCACAGCACGCTAGTCACTCTGCATTGAAAGGGGGCATGGCACACTGGTCACTCTGCATTGAAAGGGGGCACGGCACGCTGGTCACTCAGCATTGAAAGGGGGCACGGCACGCTGGTCACTCTGCATTGAAAGGGGGCACGATGGTCACTCTGCATTGAAGGGGGCACGCTGGTCACTCTGCATTGAAGGGAGCACGCTAGTCGCTCTGCATTGAAGGGGGCACGGCACGCTGGTCACTCTGCATTGAAGGGGGCACAGCACGCTGGTCACTCTGCATTAAAAGGGGGCGCTCTGGTCACTCTGCATTGAAGGGGGCACGCTGGTCACTCTGCATTGAAGGGGGCACGCTGGTCACTGCATTGAAAGGGGGAATGCTGATCACTCTGCATTGAAAGGGGGCACGCTGGTCACTCCGCATTGAAAGGGGGCACGCTGGTCACTCTGCATTGAAAGGGGGCATGGCACGCTGGTCACTCTGCATTGAAGGGGGCACGATGGTCACTCTGCATTGAAGCGGGCACACTATAGATTGATTACTGAAGGCCCCTTTCACACTTGTGTAACCTCAAAGTCACGCAATTTTTTACAGCGTTTTTTGCCACAAGGCAATGCCTATTACATTTTTCTGTTTGCGCCCCCCCCCCCCCCCAAAAAAAAATTTGAGCACCAGCCGCCACATATACTAACTTTAACAGTTATTCACAGCATGTCTTGAATGTACCTGTTTTCGGAAAAAGTTAAATCGGTGGATTTAGCTCCACTTTAAGTGCAATGACTTTTCACTTTTTCCAAGTGTTTGCATTGATTTTTCTAGGTTCTCTGGATCTTTCCCCAGTCCAAAATAATTCTATTAGGTAATCAATGGTTACATGAATTCATCTTGTATCTGACAATCCTTACAATACAAGACCAAACAATATGCTATGGTTATTATAATATCTAATGTCATGTTCCCAGCTAAAAGGGCACCATTTTTTGACACAAGAACATGTATTGGATAGTTCAAAGAGTTTCCCAAATCCTCAGGAGCCCATTGCACCCTTAAAATCCACCAAAAGGACCCTAATTCTTTTTTTATTGACTCCAAAGTATTTCATAAAAAATGGTAAACATTTTCTAAAATGTGCAGAATGGTGAAATAAAAACTCTCAATTACACTCATCCCTGTTATGTACTAGTTTTGCATTGTAGCCCAAATTCGTCTGTATTTTAGAATTTTTTTTTTCCTAACTTTCTAAATAGAACAGGATGTTTCCTCACCCTTGGAAAAGATACCAAGTACACAAGATTATCAATGCAAAGAAATCCTGCACTAAAATGTCAATGCTAAATTCAACTAATTCACATCTAGTGTATAGATATTAGTAAAGGTATATATGGAACACCAAATGGTGGTCTTACCCATTTTCACCACCAATGTGCAGTGACATAAGCCTCAGGAATCTAACCCTTACAAATGTAGGCCTTGATCACAATAATCCTTTCACTGAGGCTCATGTGTTACGAAAGAAGAATCTTAACCGCCCTGACTACATTCATATGGTGGCAAAACCTCACAGGCGTGTGAGAAAGATGCCTATAAGAAATGAACTCTGTCCTCCACAATATAAAAAAAATATATATTTTTTTTCACTACAGCCTTCCCCCCACTGCCATTCTTACATAGGCAAGAATGACATGTACCTTACTTCTGCCTCTCCTGGGATGGCACACATTGTCATCAGGGTAGGGCTGCAACAAACTGGAAAAGGCAACTTCCGATTATGTCAGAGGGGAAGATGGTGGTGCAGGACTCAGACTGTTGCACCTGAGCAGTGGATTGAAGTAAGACAATGCTGAGTTTGCAGGACAGGTAAGTATGTGAATTGAGGACAACCTTGCATAATAGTTAAGTAGGGAGGAAATTTCCTCTTTAAGGTGGAATTCTGAACTAACCTTAAGAATGAAGTCTGGGGGAATATAGCCAACCAAAATCAAGGTTATTGCCATCAAGAAAGCCACATCCAGACTACATGGAAGAGGGAGGCTTATTTTCATAGGAACCCAAAGGGAGAACCCTAAAGGGCAGTGAAGACCACTTTTAAGGGTCTAAAGGAAGCAATGTGGGAAAATATTTGAATGAAGAATATGGTGGAATGATGTGAGGAATGGGATAAGAGAGGAGGCTTCATAATTAAAGTACTAAAAATGTATATATTATAGGTACTTCTATAGCACCGATAATTTACGCAGTGCTTTACATAAATATTGTTCATTCCCCTCAGTCCCTGCCCTCAAGGAGCCTATAATCTAAGGTCCCTAACTCATATTCATACATACATAAATTAGAGCTAATTTAGACAGGAACCAATTACCTTACCAGCATGTCTTTGGAGTGTGGAAGGAAAGCAGAGTACTCGGAGGAAACCCACACAGGCACAAGGAGAACAGGCAAACTCCAGGCAGGTAGTGCTGTGACTAAACCGACAACCCTAGTACTGCCAGTCAGAAGTGTCAACCACTTAGCTTTCCTGCTGCCTATAATCCTAAAAATCCTAAAACACCCGATGCCAGAAGCCATCCTAACACCAACTAGGGTTTACAAGATTTCATTATCATTTCCTTGAGAGAATATGGCAGTAGCAATTGACACTGTTGAAGGCAAGGTCTATAACAAGGTATGGAAAAAAGGGTAATCAATGAGCAGATTAAGATCTAGTAAGCACCAGGGAACATCTACCAGGACATTTATGATATCTGTAAGACTCAGAGAAAAAGGAGATCAAACTACTGTCTATTAAAAGATGATTGGAATTATATATCCTCCACTGTTGTTGATGTATCTGCTAAGTGTCAGTTACTGTTAACATGTAATCGCACAGTTACAACTCCTAATCCTTAAGGCAGAAAGCAGTTAAAAGCAAGGGGTAGCTCATGGACAGAATAGAAGGTTGTAAAGCAGAAGAATCTACTGTATTCCACTTTACAGGGGCTGAAGACTATTTCAACCATTTTAGGATAAGAAGTAGATGATTGTCCCCAGTGTCTAAGGACAATAATTAGTTACAAACAATGAAAAGTTGACCAAATGAGGAGACTGGTATTCAAAAAATGAGTACAAGAGTATGTAGACTGAAAAGCTGTGGCATCCCATGGGGGGAAGGCAAAGAAACAGGGGTTGGGAGCAGTGGTGCCACTACTGAATATAACCAGCAACTGAGGGGAAAAGACAGCATGGTGCAGAAAAGGTTCAACCCAACTGGTAAGTGACCATCCCGTGGCATACTATATTACTAAAAGTATTGAGATTCTTGCCTTTACATGCACGTGAACTTTAATGGCATCCCACTCTTAGTCTGTAGGGTTCAATATTGAGCTGGCCCATCCTTTGCAGCTACATCAACTTCAACTCTCCTGGAAAGGCTGTCCACAAGGTTTAGGAGTGTATGTGAATGTTTGACCATTCTTCCAGAAGCGGATTGATGTTGGATTTAAAGCCTGGCTCGCAGTCTGCGCTCTAATTCATCCCAATGGTGTTTCATCGGATTGAGGCTAGGACTGTGCCGGCTAGTTAAGTTCCTACACCCCAAACTCGCTCATACATGTCTTTATGAACCTTGCTGTGTGCAGTGGTCAAAATCATTTGGTGGAGGGTGGATTATGATGTGGGGTTGTTTTTCAGGGGTTGGGTTTGGCCCCTTAGTCCCAGTGAAGGGAAATCTTAAGGCGTCAGCATACCAAGACATTTTGGACAATTTAAAGTTGATGTAAACCTGATTCATGAAATTTGACCTGGGCACATCTATCTGCAGTATTTTCTCATATCTCTCAAAAGTCCTGAGTCTCATGGCTTTCTATTGCTCCATTCTTCTGTTATCAGCATAACTTCTGACAAGTTCTCCTTCAACTGAGATAAAACCAGGCTGAATGTTGTGTCGGGGTGGGGGCTGTAAATAGATTAGCAGAGAGCTGATCTATTCACAGAACATTCCTTCCTTCCTCTGCCTGTGTGAATTGGGGGTGTGTGCCTTTCCTCCAATCAGCTGTCACACAGTGTATACCTACACAACACTTTCAGCGCTGAACAGAAAGAGAAAATGTCTAACACGATGTGCACTTTCTAAAGAATATAGCAAGCTCAAGACAGCAGATATACATGTAAAACTTTTGTAGGGAGATTTGTTTCATCTCTGTTTATCATCTAAGGCTGTTCACTACACTTGGTATACGTAAGGGTTTACATCTACTTAATGCTCGCAATTTTGTGGGAACAGTTTGGGGTTGGCCTTCCTAGTCCAACCTGACTGTGCACCAGTTCACAAAGCATGGTCCATAAGGACATAGATGAGCGAGTTTGGGGTGGAGGAACATGACTGGCCTGCAGAGTCCTGACCTCAACCAGATAGAACACCTTTTGGATGAATTAGAGCTCAGAGTGCGAGCCAGGCCCTCTCTCCAACATCAGTGCCTGATCTCACAAATGCGCTTCTGGAAGAATGGTCAAACATTCCCATAGACACACTCCTAAACCTTGTGGACAGCCTTCCCAGAAGAGCTAAAGCTGTTATAGCTGCAAAGGGTGGGCCAACTCAATATTAAACCCTACGAACCAAGACTGGAATGCCATTAAAGTTCATGTGCATATAAAGGCAGGCATCCCAATACTTTTTGTAATATAGTGTCTATATCTGAAGCAAATGATATGTCTATTCCTATATAAGCAAATATTAGCCACTATTATGCACTGAGACAGAGATGCGAGCCTACAAACAAAATTTAAAAAAAAATGGGGCAGTTGCTGTAAGATAGCTTGAAACAAAAAGAAGGGGGAGTAGATTGGAAAGCAAGCAGAGGAGCTAGGGGTTGTAAATGTGACTCGCCAATTAATGCCTATGTTGATGATATGCCGACTGGGATAATACACCGGTTGAGTGTGCTGGGTTTGAGAGTCTATCTTCACTGATAGGGACAGGGACAAATGCTAGCACAGACTGAACAGCTAGAATCAAGAAAAAAAAACAAATAAATTACATTTAAAAAACAGATAAGGCACAGCTAAATTAAAAGGACACTTAAATAAAGGGTACTAGTATCTACCTTTCTGAAAGACTTAAACACTAAAGAGTCAGTGTTTAGTCATAGGCCACAAGGAACAAGCAATTTTCCACAGTAAGAAACCTCCTATGTGAATAATTAAAGATTATGTCATATGGAAATGTAATTATGATAGTCTGTAGGCTAACACACTTCAATTTCACATATTACCACTTCTGCAAACATTCAACAAGCTAATTGACTGACCTGGGGCAAAAACTGGGACAAACAGTTTGATGCATTCACAGTCACGTAAAAATGAACACACAGCATTTGACATCGAGTTTAAAGCATCCCTTTGAGATTCCTTATATAGCCACTTGCTGCTTTGATATGCAAATGAAACGTTCAGCTAATAAATGTTTTAAAAAAAATTCATGTTTGACCTTTTCAGAATATGGAACACTCTTGTCATATACAGATCACATATGGAATTTATGTTAATCATCGTAAGTATTTAGTATTTTTTAAAGGCTCCAATATACTTGGTTCTACATGAAAAGAAATTTTTTCAGTGGCAGAAATCATAATTACTAATCAGTTCTAAGACACTGATGTGAATAGAGGTTTACAAGCTAGCGTCAGGGGGTAAATGTGATCTTTGGTATGGAAGTCAAGAGTCTAATTTACTAAAGGCAAATAGGCCATTCCTTTGCAAGCGAAGTTATACTTTGTAAAGGAATTTGCACCAGAGATTAGTGAATGATGTAATACTGTGGTGATTTCCTTATCCATTTATGTGCAAACAAAAATCATGTTTTTTTCCCTTGCAAGTGATTGGGTATTCTTTGCAAAATGAAATTGCACTTAATTCACTAAGTTTAGGAGCAAATAAAGGCAACAGTCTAATTGCCTAATCCAGGCATCATTTTAGTGTTTGCACTGATATAATACCACTGATATCAATCCTATACCCAGATTCATTGAAAAACAATCACTGTCTTTTTTGTAACTGTGTTATTTAATGGGTACAATAATTTAATTTCTTATGAAAATGAACAATGTTGAGAGATATGATTAAATGGATTTAAGCTTTATTTAATAGGTAACTTCACTTTCCTGAAAAAAAATGAGCAAATAAAAAATATATAACATATATAGGTGCATTTTAAAAAATTAGAATATCACCAAAAGTTAATTTATTTCAGTAATTCAATTCAAAAAGTGATAATCAAATATTTTATATAGATGCGTTACACACAGAGTGATATATTTCAAGCATTTCTTCTTGTAATTTTGATGATTATGGCTTACAGCTAGTGCAAACCCAAAATTCAGTATCTCAGAATACTAGAATATTACATAAGACCAATAAAAAAAAGGATTTTTATTACAGGAATGGTGGCTTACCGAAAAGTATGTCCATGTACAGTATAGTATGCACTCAATACTTGGCCGGGACTCCTTTTGCATGAATTACTGCATCAATGCAGCGTTAGCATGGAGGGGATCCGCCTGTGGCACTGCTGAGGTGTTATAGATGCCCAGCTCGTCTGCATTGTTGGGTCTGGTGTCTCTCATCTTCCTCTTGATAATACCCCACTGATTTTCTATGGGGTTTAGGTCAGGCGAGTTTGCTGGCCAATCAAGCACAGTGATACCATGATCATGAAACCAGATATTGGTACTTTTGGCAGTGTGGTCAGGTGCAAAGTCATGCTGGAAAATGAAATCAGCATCTCCATAAAGCTGGTCAGCAGAGGAAAGCATTAAGTGCTCTAGAATTTCCTGGTGGAGGGCTGCGCTGGATTGGGACTTGATAAAACACAGTGGACCAACACCAGCAGATGACATGGCTCCTCAAATCATCACTGACTGTGAAAACAATGCAGACGAGCTGAAGGCCTCTATCAAAGCAACCTGGGCTTCCATAACACCTCAGCAATGCCGCAGGCTGATCGCCTTGAGTTTCACTTTTTGAATTGAATTAATGTAATAAATAAACTTTTTGATGATATTCTAATTTTATGAGATGCACCTTTACAATTGTTACATAAGCCATATTGTAATTTAATATAAAACAAATGAACCTTTTCAATCAGTAGCTTCTGTCATTTTCTCTAATATTCAATGCAATATGAACAAAAGTAGTAAGCAATAAAAAACTACCCACTCACCCAGCGCTAACTAAAACTAACGAATAAGATAGCAGCTGCTATAAATGAATAAATATAAAACAAGGTGTGAATGTAGCTCTCAGAGGGGCATCCCAATCACACTAGCAGCGCTCCAATGAATTCTTAAGGAGAATCTTATCCAACCACTACAATACATATATATAATACATGCAATGTATACAAGTGGAACGGTCCCCTATTGGTATGCTCCTAGCACAAAAACATTAGAATATAGATAATAACTCTCATTGATGCTTGTCAGAAAGTTCATATACAGTTCATAGGTTCAGATGCAGTGTAGCCTTCACCACAGTGTTAGCCTGTAACTGGCTGGACCACCTTCACCACACCAAAGAGTGTCCCCTTAGTAATGCACACTCACCGGACTAAAAAGTATATGAAGCCTTGTACAATGGAGCCCAGCAACTTATATCCGGCAATAGTGGTGGTCAATATGGCTCGCTCCAACATACATCGGACCCAAGAGTATGTACAGCCTTTCAGAATGGACCCAAGCAGCTCATATCCGACAATGATAACGGTCAATATGGCTCACTACAGCATCCACCAGCTTTGACAAACAGCAGACCGATTTCTATGAGTAATGTCAAAGCTTGAGAGATTGCATTTGTAACACGTTGGCCAAGCACCATGTCTGTCTGCTCTGCTAGATGGTATTTCCCTCTGTATGACCTTGGACCAGTGTTCTGAGGATGTAACTTGATGGATCCCTGTCTTCTTAACCTGGCTACATAACTTTGACATTACTCATAGAAATCGGTCTGCTGTTTGTCAAAGCTGGTGTATGCTGGAGTGAGCCATATTGACCGTTATCATTGTCGGATATGAGCTGCTTGGGTCCATTCTGAAAGGCTGTACATACTCTTGGGTCCGGTGGATGTTGGAGCGAGCCATATTGACCACCACTATTGCCGGATATAAGTTGCTGGGCTCCATTGTACAAGGCTTCATATACGTTTTAGACCAGTGAGTGTGCATTACTAAGGGGACACTCTTTGGTGTGGTGAAGGTGGTCCAGCCATTTACAGGCTAACACTGTGGTGAAGGCTACATGGCATCTGAACCTATGAACTGTATATGAACTTTCTGACAAGCATCAATCAGAGTTATTATCTATATTCTAATGTTTTTGTGCTAGGAGCATATCAATAGGGGACCGTTCCACTTGTATACATTGCATGTATTATATATATGTATTGTAGTGGTTGGATAAGATTCTCCTTAAGAATTCATCTGAGTGCTGCTAGTGTGATTGGGATGCCCCTCTGAGAGCTACATTCACACCTTGTTTTATATTCAATGCAATATGGCAACCTGGAAGCATTCTGTACATTGTTGGTGTTCAAGACGCCTCTGTCTGTGTCTGGGGATAAAGTTAGACAGAGGATTTTGGAGCATGCAGCTTCAGCTACTGTTCTGAGCTGTGACAGACATAGTGTAGAATACATAGCAGATCAGTCCTAATTAACCACTTAAAGACCAGGCCTATTTCTGACATTTGTTGCTTACAAGTTAAAATCAGTATTTTTTGCTAGAAAATTTCTTAGAACCCCCAAACATTATATATATGTTTTGGCAGAGACTCTGGAGAAAAAAATGGTGGCCGTTGCACTATTTTATGTCACACGGCATTTGCGCAGCGGTCTTTCAAATGCAATATTTTTGGAAAAAATACACTTCACTGAATTTAAAAAAACTAAACTGTAAAGTTAGCCTAATTTTTTTTGTATACTGTGAAACACGATGTTACGCCGAGTGAATAGATACCTAACATGTAACAAACAAGATATTGGGGGTACACCCTAAACACACATTTCTAAGGTTGGTGCTGCTATAAAGACCAATATTCAAATTGAACCATAGAGAACAGCGCACACATACACAAAAAAAAGTTGCTTTCAAATCTTGCAAGGCTACTTAAAAACACCTGCTCTTAATAAGTAAATATTGGGATTTAGTCACACCATATGGCCATATTGTGCTTAAGCCCACCATTGCGTCAAAGTACCCCATTTTCAGTAGGTCCTACACTATTCATAGAAAAGATAAATCCCACTTCTCAGAACCATGGGGCATACTCACTCCTTACATGGGAGAAGTTTGCTAGCTGCAGATTCCTCTGCTAAAACTGTAATATAAAGGGACCCCTTCTATAACTACTCACAGGTGGACAATGATAATGAGGTACTGGTGTGGGAGAGTGGGGTGCTCCAACCAGAAGTCTGGTCAGGACTAAACATGTAACAAACAAGATATTGGGGGGCAATTTGACGCAGTGGTGGGCTTAAGCACAATATGGTCATATGGTGTGACTAAATCCCCATATTTACTTAGTAAAAGCAGGTGTTTTTAAGTAGCCTTGCAAGATTTGAAAGCAACTATTTTTGTGTATGTGTGCGCTATTCTCTATGGTTCAATTTAGATACCTAACATGTCACGCTATAAAATTGCAAGCACTCGTGAAATGGCGACAAATTATAGTAATTCAATTTTTTTTATAGGCGATGCTTTAAAATGTTTTTTTAATGGTTACCAGTTTAATAGTTACAGAGGAGGTCTTTTGCTAGAATTATTGCTCTCGCTCTAACCATCGCGGCGATACCTCACATGTGTGATTTGAACACTGTTTACATTTGCAGTGTGGCATGGAGGGGATCAGACTGTGGCACTGCTGAGGTGTTATAGAAGCCCAGATTGCTTTCATAGTGACCTTAAGCTCGTCTGCATTGTTGGTTCTGGTGTCTTTCATCTTCCTCTTGACAATATCCTACTGATTCTCTATGGGGGTTTAGGTCAGGCGAGTTTGCTGGCCAATCGAGTACAGTGATACCATGATCATGAAACCAGATATTGTTATTTTTGGCAGTGTGGGCAGGTGCCAAATCATGCTGGAAAATGAAATTAGCATCTCCATAAAGCTGGTCACCAGAGAGAAGCATTAAATTCGGTAGAATTTCCTGGTGGAGGGCTGCGCTGGCTTCGGACTTGATAAAACACAGTGAACCAACACCAGCAGATGACATTTCTCCCCAATTCATCACAGACTGTGGAAACTTCATAATGGACCTTATGCAACTTGGATTCTGTGCCTCTCCACTCTTCTTCCAGACCCTGGGACCTTGATTTCCAAATAAAATGCAAAATGTTCCACAGTCCTTGATGATTTTGGGAGCCATGTCATCTGCTGATGTTGGTCCACTGTGTTTTATGAAGTCCAAAGTCAGCACAGCCCTCTATCAGAAAATTCTAGAGCTCTAAAAAAATGGTATCAGAGTAATGCCTCTAGCTGCAGGCATCACCCTGGTACAACCACTTCCTCAAAATGACGTACAAGTACGTAATTTTGCCGGAAGTGGTTAACAAAGGGCTTGCGTTTTTTTTGTGTATTAAAAGCAGCACCTGCTCCATTTTCTAAGTTTAGAAGAAATGTGTTAATTCCCCCCCCCCCCCCCCGAGAGTGCACCAGCTGATTATAATGAACCAGTCCCTCCAATTTAGATTCAGTATCCAAAGGATATATTAGAACAAACAGCTTTTTCTTCAGAGCACAAAAAAAGTTAGGACTCGGCAACACAGTTTGTTAAAATCTCTGAGATGTACATTGATCCCACACAGAGGAGTTGTTTTTTTTCTCAACAAAAGTGGAGTTTGGGAAGTAAAAGCCTCCTCCTGCCACATGATTAAAAAAAATAATTAAAGAATGAACTATTGGATATAACATGTAGACCAGAAGCAAGAAAAAATACAAATATTTATGTTTTCCTAAACTACAAAGAGTTTGGTTCACTTACTAAAAACAGCCAGAAATGTCCATAGGTTACCAGCTGCACTGCTCCATGAGGGCCCTGGTGGTCATTTGAACCTTCAAGAAAGGTTGTAAATGACCTAGCAGTTTCATGATAAATTCAACCCCAGCGCCAAATCTCTTTTTTTTTTTAGTTTTAGATATTCTTGGAAAAATGTAAAAGTTATGTCATATTTGTATTTCTTTACTTGACCCCACTGGGAAGAATTTACTGCATGTCCTGCCCCTTTGACACCAAGAGAAGAAATAGGAGAAGTGGTTGTCACTGAGACAGGAAGATAAAAATGTAATAAATAACTGACAGAGGCTTGAAACCTTCCCCATTTTACTGAAAAATAAATGTTTTGTTGGAGTCTCTGTTTTGACTTGAGACATTGCCCATCAATTGCTGTCCAGACAGGAAGTTGAGTTAATATCTCCATTGGGGACAGATACAGCAATATGTCCCAACAGAGGTTCCAACTCTTCCCTATTCTTTCCAAAATGAAAAAAAAATGTTTTAGCACAAGTTATGCTTAAAAGAACTTCAGACATGAACTATGAACAAAGCATTTCCTTCTATAGTATGTACTTGTCTCAATTAAGAGCACTAAGGGTCATTTCTGTCTGCTGTTTTATTTTTTTGCTATCAGCATGAATGACTTCTGACAAGTTTTCCTGACACCAAGAGAAAAAAAGGTGACAGGGGAGGGATTTCCAGCTGATTGACAGCCTCAGCTCTGTTCCTGTGTGTTGTTTATAGGGGGTGTGTCTCTTCCCTCCAATCAGCTGTCAGTGCTCTCTTCATTGAGCTCTGCAGTGTGTAATTTCAGCTCCCCGCTCCTTGCATTCTGACAACTCAGACAAGCTTTATAAATTCTGGACTTTGAATGGATGTAGAGAAGAGAAGACTGCAGATAAACAGACACAACTTATGTAGGAGGATTTGTTTCACCTGAGGCCAGTCACTTTACGGGGTATATGTAAGGGCTTACACCCACTTTAAGCAAGATATAATGGTTAAACTAGATATTCCCACTGGTATTAGGATAATCGCATGGCTTCCTAAAGAGTATGTGCTGCAACAATAATTTATACTCTGTGACTCTCCAATATGTGTTTGGACAACAATACAACAGAACTTACTTTCCTCTGGTATGTCATATTCTTCTGCGTCTCTCTCCATTTGTTGACACCATCCTTCCATCCTTTCCACTTCTGCCTGCAACATCTTAATGAACCACTCCCCATCACGATGACAAGGAGATGCTCTTCCAGAGTCTGGCAGGCTGCGAGTAGCTCTGTCAATCCAAGATTCTTGTCGAGCTTCTTCTGCTGTATCATACTGCATTTGATAGTCCTCTCTGTATGCCCACTGGCCCTGTGTGTGCACTGTCTTATACACTGAATACTGCTGGCTGGTGTCTGAGGGCTCAGAGGAATGACGCTGAAATGAACAGCCAAATTGCAGGCCCTTGTCTTCAGTGGGAACAGTTAGTCCTGGGAAGCCTTCAAGCTCCAAGTCAGCTTGCACTCCTGCTGTCACACTGTTAGAACGCTTAAACCTGGCTTTCCTGGTGATAAATAAAACAGAAGTTAGGAAAATATAACTTAAAACATGCAAATTATTTGTAAGGCACTTGTTATCCTTTTTGGAAATATAAAAATTATAATCCATCTACTTAATAAGGCACATCAATAAAATGTCCACTTCGGTTTCAGCATTTGTGCTTTTACAAAGTACATAGGCTATTGATTTTGTTATTAGATCAACTTTACTAGTAAAATCTGAAAAATAACAGGAAGACAGGAGATAAATTTCGCCCTGTAAAGCAAAGGATAATTCTTTGTATCTCTTCCTCTACAAATCCTTTCTTTACTGATTCAGGGTTATTGCATGCTCTATATGTTTGTAAAAGGCTTAGTTGAGACCTGGCTGGTTGAGCTGGCTGTATACAGTAGAGGAAGCTTAACCAAATATTATCTCAAATGTATGCATTCTTTTAACAGAGTGTCAAATCTGCTAATGTTTTCTGAACATTTGTATGAGCATATAGGGTATAGATCGCTGGCTTTCAGTGGCAGATGATAGACATTGGTATATTTACATTTAAATGTCATTACTGTGAGGATTTGGCTCAATGGCTGCTAGCGCAGCATAGAATAGCATTGAGATCAGGCATTAGGCACTTCATTTATCTGTTAAGGGTAGAGTTGAGCGGACACCTGGATGTCCGTGTTCTGGCGGTTTCGGCCAAACTTGAAAAAAAAGTCCGGGTCCGTGTCCCGGACTTTTTCCGAACTTTACCCGGACACCGAACCCCATTGAAGTCAATGGGGACCCGAACTTTCAGGCACTAAAATGGCTCTAAAACACCAATGGAAAGGGCTAGAGTGCTGCAAATGGCAGCAAAATGTAGTTAAGAGCATGGCAAGTGCTCTTAAAAAAATTCCCCTTTAAATTAATTTTTTAATAGCAGATTAGAACAGCAATCTGTAGTGAAATATAGCTGAACGCTGCACACAACAGACTGATAAAAATAGATTTTTTTTCTCCCTCCTCCTCCTCCTCTTCCTCAGTGGGCTCAAGTGAGGGCAAAAAGATTGTTCACTGCACCACCCCCCACACAGCAAAATCGATGTAGACTGTCCCTGCCTAATCTCCAGCCTGTCCCTAATATGCTCAATAAGATTGTTCACTGCACCACCCCCCACACAGCAAAATCGATGTAGAAGACTGACCCTGCCTAATCTCCAGCCTCGCCCTAAAATGCTCTAATAACTTTCCCTGCCTGCACTCCGACCTGTCCCTACATTCTTTTCGGACACAATTTTTCACAGAATCACTGTCTGTCCCTAATCAGCAGCCAGCACGTATGATGTGTGCTCTGTCCCTAAACTACAGCAGAATGACGCGGCGCGATGGGGCTCTCAAACTTATAAAGACATGGTCACATGCTTAAGATGGCCAATCACAGCTACTAATACATTAGTAGGCACGGCTGTGATGGCGCACACCAGTTAAACGCTTGTTGATTGGCTGTTGAAAGCCCGCCATTAAAAGCGCGCCATTACATACAAAACAGGAAATAAAATGACCGAACACGAATTTTAAACCCGAACATACAGTTTTCGGGTCCGTGTTCGGGTAACAAAAATCCAATTATTCGGTACGAACACGAATAATACAGTCCGTGTTCGCTCAACACTAGTTAAGGGTTAAGGTGGGGGTCATGCTTTATGCAGTTAAAGTAGAAGCAACTGTGGCTTTCCAAAATGGCACAAATTCATCATATATATGGAAGACTTACCAACAACACTATACCAAAGAGATGAAAAAATTCACAAAACATAGTATTAATGTACAGACTTTGTACACTCTCAAGAATATAAGCAGCTCTTTATGGTTAGTCACAAAATGTACCCCACAGAAATCTACTGGGGCAACCATGTTTAACATTACCTTCATATTTTTTGCCATACTCTCTTTCCCCCATCTCCCCCTCTTTCCTAGTACTCCCTTTTCACTATGTCTCCCACCTTCCTCTCTTCTTTTCCATTCTACCTCAAAATAGATACTCCCTCTTGACAATTTTTAGTTTTAATACATTTTTATTAAAGTTTCATAAGAAAAAGTACATAGTAGTCACCATAACGCGGATGATTTCCAATAGCAAAGAAATAATCAAATTGTCACATTAACATAGTATATGTCTCTATTCAGCGCAAAACTTTAACAGGGATAACAATTGCAGACTAAACATGGCTGCGGCATCCCCCACCAAGACACCGCAACTGGGAAAATACTGCGCCATATGGTGGGAGGTACCACCTCTGCCTGACTTCACACTTCAACTTATCAAATATAGAAACCTGCATGTGGGGACTTCAATAAGCCTCTGACATGTCTAGAGCTTCGTGCATTAAGCATTGTCCCCATTATGATGCAAGAAATATACACTCTTGACACTTTTTACCTAGTGAGCTATATTTAAACGAAAACTGTATGGGAACCTGTCGCTGAGATGATACACAGATGCACTTGTCTTGTTCCTTCCTTGTCTGGACTGACTCTGCATCTGGTTTGCAACTAGCATTCAATACTTATAATGTCATTATGTTGTATAGGTATCAGTTTAATAATAGAAAGGTCAAATAAATGGAGTTTAAGCTATTGTTTTTTTTTATTATTCTTTTTTCATCTCCAGATATGTATCTGTGCGACTCCTGAGGAAGTTTTGTCTTGTGAAACGCGTAGAGAAGAGAAAGTCAGTACAGATTATTCAATTGAGGAAAGGTTTCCATTTTCTATTGTCTCAACGTTGTTTCTCTATGTACTTAAACTGTTTAAAACCATGGACGACAATATGCTTTTAAGTGTTTGTAATATTTTGCGTTTTGTACAATACACTTTTCTTATATATCTCAAATTTTTGTGGTATGTCTCTATAAAAGTCCCCTGGCAAATGAGTTTCTTTTTTGTATGCATAATTTAGGACCGAGACACACCTATATCCCATGCATAACAGCTTTATCTATGTCATTTTTTGCCATGTGTATCCCATTGGGGAGAGTCTGCTTCACTTCCATAGCCAAAACAGGAAGTGATAGAAACTTCCTCCAATGTGAGGAAATTCCTGGTTGCAACTAGGATTATCAGAATTATTATTTTTTTTTCAATAAAAGGTTTTATTGAGAATTCAGTGCAAACATTAACACAAATGGTGTAAACATCATAGTTTAACAAGAAGTTAAGGATCATAGACATTGAAATAAAAGACCAGAGACCAGAGAAAGGGTGATCTTATGTTGTGACCAATAAAGTTACATAAGTGTATGAGGTATCAACATGGGTGTGGATTCAAGTGACAACCACGCCCTGGTAGTCTATGATCAGCACGATATATAAACAAACATGAGGTGTGGTCCTAGGAGAGGACCAACCACAGCTATTGGTCATAGGGACCAGTAAGAAAGAAGTATAGAAGGAGTAGAAGAAGAGAGAGAGATGAAAGAAGAGGGGTCAAGTGGGTGAGGAAGAGTAGGGGGAAGGGGGGGATATACGGGCTCAATTATACATAGAACAATTACCAAGGAACAAATAATGTATTCAAGGGTTGGGCATAGTGTATCGATAGTGACCATCAAGGGTGAATAATGTGTTATTAGTTTTGGATAATCATCGGAGAGTGTAAATATCGACCAAGATCTCCACATTTTGTGGAAAGAGACATAATTTTTCAGCCCAAGGATTATCAGAATTAATGTCCCGATTGGAAAATTTACCCTCTATTCTTGTTACAAGTGACAATCTAAATTTGGGGATTTTCTTTCACTTTTACTCTTGGTGATAACGGTAAACAGTATAAATAGAGAGGGTGAATGTCCCTAATGGGGACATATTCAGCAATAAAAACTTGACAGCTGTTCTAATCTCTATCCATCTTATCCAAACCTAAAAAAAACTTGTCTTTAGTTACATTTTAAGGCATCTGTTTATGAGAAATTTGCATAGCTAATTATCCATCAAATTTGCATCTAGTAGCCATGAAGGAGTATTCCAAATGCAGATTTAATGAACGAGTGGCAAATTTTCCATAAAACAAACGTCAAGTGTTAGATGGGAGGTTTGGAGTTTAGAACTTACCTCAGGGATTAAGTTAAAGGTTAATGTGATGATTAAGTTAGGTTGAGGTTTAGGTGATAAGGGTTGTTTTGGAGTTAGGTATTATTTTATGGGTTAGCTTCAGTGTTTATTGTTTAGTTAGTGGGACAAGTTTAGAGTAGTATTAGAGGAATAAGTAATCAAACTTAGGGTCTAGTTTACAATTGTGTTCATGCACGCACGTTAAACCAGGTTACATCTCCATCAACATGCAATGAATTAATGCAACTCATTTATTTTGCCAACACATCTAATCACAGCCAAACCTGTACCTTAACCTTTTTTGGGAATGCAAATCACGGTAGAGTGTTGCTTAGTTTTGCAGCCCACAGCAGGGCAGGTGCATTGCTTTCTTGTATTAAGGGTAATTAATGGCACCCCAGCATATTAATGCATGTAATGTGTGTTACTGCAGTGGAACAGTATCGTGCGACACTGTACCCAAATACAATTGATGTCCTTTTTTCCCCAAAAATAGAGCTTTCTTTTGGTGGTATTTGATCACAATTTTTATTTTTTGCGCTATAAACAAAAAAAAAAGCGACAATTCTAAAAAAAAAAAAACAATATTTTTCACATTCTGCTATATATCATTCCCATTTAAAAAAATTTAAAAATCTACATTTTTCATCGCCAATTAGGCCAATTTGTATTCTGCTACATATTTTTGGTTAAAAAAAAATCCCAATAAGCATATTTTGATTGGTTTGCGCAAAAGTTACTGTGTCTACAAACTAGAGGAAAGATTTCTGTCATTTTTAGTTATTTATTTATTTTTTTACTAGTAATGGCGGCGATCAGTGATTTTTAGTGGGACTTTTACATTGCAGTGGACAGCTCAGACCCCTAACTGACATTTTTTTAATTTTTCAGAGGGGGTGACATTACTACAGTAATCAGTGCTAAAGAATATGCACCGCTACTGTAAAAATAATAAAGACACTGATAGGGATGGGGTTAACTCAGGGCGATCAAATGGTTAAGTGCATGCCTAGGGGGTGTTTTCTAACTGTGAGGGGGATGGGCTAGTGGAATCAACACAGAGATCTGTGATGAATAGGAGGATCACAGGCGCTCTGTGTTAATTCCTGAGAGAACAACAGTCTGCTGTGTTTACAAAAGCAGACCGCTGTTCCCTCTCCAAAGGGAGTGAAAACGGGTGCCCGGCGGAAATCGCGGCCGCCGGCCCCATGAACCAGCTTCCCTGCTGGCTAAGGGGGGCGACCCCAGGATCGCTTTTTCAGATCGCCGTAGCCGAGCCAGCCTGCCGCAGTATTTCTGCAGTAGGTGGTCGGCAAGTGGTTAACTTGTTTTCAGTGCCAACAGATCTGCACTGCAAACTACGAGAGCCAGTCTCCTGATGCCATAAAATAAAACTGATATACAGTTTTACACATATACCATTGCATAGTCAGAGGTTTTCTGATTTTAATTATAAGTAATTGTATGAATTCAGAAGGAGATATGCAGAAAAAGCTCGGACTGATCGGGCTGATGATTTGCAAGAGTGGAGTGCAGCCCTCATGACTAAATCAATTAATGCCCTGGCTTCAGGGGCAAGTCCAGCGGGTGGTGATAAATGGGGAGTACTCGGATTGTTCTGGTGTGGAAAGTGGGGTCCCCCAAGGATCTGTCCTGGGACCAATCCTGTTTAATTCATTCATAAATTCTCTAGAAGATAAGATAACCAGCACAATCTCAGTATTTGCAGATGATACTAAGCTAAGCAGGGCAATAACTTCTACACAGGACGTGGAAACCTTACAAGAAGACCTAAACAAATGAATGGGGTGGGCAACTACATGGCAAATGAGGTTTAATGTTGAAAAATCTAAGGTAATGCATTTGGGTGCCAGAAAAACCAACGCAAGTTATTCGCTAGGGGGGAGAACCTCTGGGGGAATCTAAGATGGAAAAGGACCTGGGGGATCCTAGTAAACAACAAGCTCAGCAATGGGATGCAATGCCAAGCTGCTGCAAGCAAAGCCAACAGAATACTGGCATGTATAACAAAGGGGCTTCACTCCAGAGATAAAATGATAATTCTCCCACTCTACAAGACTGTGGTCCGCCCGCATCTCGAGTATGCCATCCAGTTCAGGGCATCGGTCCTCCGGAAGGATGTGCTGGAACTGAAGAGAGTCCACCTTATAATGTGTTATGTGATTACAATGTAGATATGGTCCTGTGAGGTGAGCCAGCTTTGTCAAGGGGTGAGAATGTCTCGGACTCTGCATCATTTAATGTAATGGAAAAGCATCAAAACCTAGGTCTGAATAGTATGGAAACCACATTGTTATTGCCATTTGAAAATAATGCTTAATAGTTATACCCTTAATGCACCACAAGATGGCGTTTTGCCATAGGTTGTTTTTTAAATTACCCGGAGGACAATCTGAAGGAACGTCTGCAGCCATGTCAGCTGTGACTAGTTACCAATCACGAAATTCTCCTTTAAATTGCCCTGCCGTACAATGCAATGACGTCCTGACGAAGCGTGCGTCACGCATGCGAAACGCGTTGACGTCACACGCCGGCCGCACACCCACCGGAAGAGCCACGCACATGGCATCAGATCCAGCCATCTGTGTCCATCAAACCGCCATGTGCGGTAGACGGAGCCGGCACTCGGCGGGTTGAGGAGGCTGTTCTCGACTATTGACCACCATCCCAGGAGCAGAATGAGGTGCACATTACCCGAAGCCAGGTACATTTGGAGACATGGTGAGCACTGAGCAGTTGATAGGGATTGAGAAAGGGCAGTGAACACACGGTGGTTAGTACACTGGGACAAACTATTCCATCCAGCAGAGGGTCATACGGAAGGTACATTCCCGTTTCAAATACCCTGTACTACAAGTTAATATCTATATCCATAAGTACTTGACACCGGTGTGAGCCTGCGCAGTAGTCAAGGCTACTTGCGTCTCTCCCAAGCTCCCATTCCAAACCATGGTTGTCTGGAGGGTCTGCACTTAAATTCCTAGGATGGCCTAAAAGGTCCGAAATTGTCCAGAAATTTCTGAGTAGGTTACCATATTGGCCGCATGATTTTACCACACTGTGGACCATATCACCACTCTTCAATTCAGGATTGATAGTGTGCTTTCATCTCCCTCTCTGTGGACATTCAATTTGTGATTCAAGTTAAATATCATCAGAGTTGACTCTATGAATTCCTAATCCATCAACCTATACGGTCATCACAATTGCCCACACCCACAAATTTGATACATCATTTCATCTGTCTGCCCCCTTCTAAGATCAGGCTACAGTTCCTGTGGGTAATCAACCAGGTGCAGACGTTCCTTTTGATCTAGATATTATTGATCTGTGATATGAGGTACATGACTGGTGCACTCTCATCTATCCTCAATTTCTGTCAAATTGTATCAGCATCCCATGTGGGTGAAACACTTGGTCAGCAATTTCATTAATCATTATTCCTAATGTGGCATGCTGATGCACGGTTGAGCCCATTTTTGAGCTATATGCTGCGGGTGACTGACACCGTGTATCCATTCTTCTGGTGTGTGTGTGGCCGGCCATGTGTGAGTGAGTCATTGTTTTTGTAATTGTTTTTAGTTGCACATGTTATTTGACACCACAATCATATCTGTCTGTGTATGTCCAATTTGTTTGGGATTCCCTCTTGATAGGGGACATTTTACATTCTGTGTTTTTCAATAAAGGTTTTTTGCAATTTCAAAATTAGCAGGTGTGATCTTGGGAGGTGATCCTTTATTTCCTCCTTACACATTTTTCATATCCATAGCTTAGGTTGCGGTGGCTCCCTGTTACAGCACAAGACCATTAGGAATTCCTATTGGGTCTTCTCGATGGTTGGTGACCGGTTGAACACTTCTCCCGGACACATTGGTCTCTAACATAGGTGTCTCAGCTATGGAACTGAAGAGAGTCCAGAGAAGGGCAACAAAGCTAATTAGGGGACTGGAGGACTTGAGCTATGAGGATAGACTACAAGTATTGAACTTATTCTCTCTGGAGAAGAGACACTTGAGAGGGGATATGATATTAATGTACAAATACCGTACTGGTGACCCTAGCATACGGAACAAACTTTACAGCAAAAGGAATTCAAAAAGATATGCGGCCATTCACTAAAATTAGGTAATCTTAAACTGCGTAAAGGGTTCTTTACCATCAGAGCGGTAAGGATGTGGAATTCTCTTCCACAAGCAGTGGTATCAGCAGGGGGTATCGATAGTTTCAAAAACCTATTAGATGGGCACCTTAAAGACCACAACATACAGGGGTATATGATGTACTATTAACAGCAAACACACACACACTCATCATAGGTTGGACTGGATAGACTGGTGTCTTTTTTCAGCCTCACTAACTATGTTACTATGAAAAGGAAGGGCCATAAACCTGTTAGTAACCTGTTAGTAAAGCCAGGGTATGTGCCATTGTCACATCCCAAAACTGGGATTGTGAGGATGTGCTCTTCTCAAATAATAGTGAGGATGAGGAGATAGAGTTTGATGTTTCTGATGATGATGATCATCCAATGGGAAAGAAAAAGTATGCCAGACTTCTCATTACTAAGGGCCCATACACACTATAAGATTTTCTGAAGACTTTTTCCTTTAGATTTACCAAAACCATATAATATGAGGTCAAACCTAAACACTTTCAATTTGTATGCAATCTGGCAGGCCCTTGCACTACATAGAAAAGGTAAATCTGAAGGAAATCTAACAACAAAAGTTGGATAGTGTGTATCCAGCTTAAGCATAGGAAAAGGCAACACGATAGAGAGGATATGGCAGATAAGGAGGTGCATTTTTGCAACCCCAGAGATGTAAGGGAGTTTACACAAACTAAACTCAATGAGCTACCAAAAAAATTACAAACAGAGGTCCGGAGAACCCCTATTGAGTTGACTCCTACATTTGTGGGATCAAGGGGTGGACAGTGTTGTTTTGTAAGGTAAGGAAGCAATGGCTATGGGAGTTTTAACCCATGATCCACAATTGGGTAAGGCCATGCGAAAAGCCCGAGAGTTTAGTGTGAATTTTTCACTGTTAGACCTCATGAGAGATGGTATAGTCTGAGTATACACTAGTCCTAGTGACCTGGAAAACACATACACATGGAGAACAATAGAAGAGGGTAAGGTATGTTAGATGGGCTGTAAAACCAGATTAAATACATTTCAACATGGGTCCAGATATCGAACCCTACACACCTGTTCTGCTCTCTAAGCTGATGAAGTATGCGCCATTTATTCTCAGGGCTCCATATTCATTTTGAGCCATTGTGCATCATTTGGAGCTGTGTCAATACCATCCCCATTATGGGCATGAGCTACCTCATGCTCCTTTGTATACACAGAGCTGAACAAGGTATTCAATACATTTGCCTTCTCTTTGTCCCCAGTCACCAACTCTAAAGTATTTTGTAAAGGGCCTACATGCTCCGACCTGACCTTTTTACAATAAATATATTTGAAGAATTTTGGGGGGTTTGTCTTACTATCTTTTGCAATCTGGCGTTCCTTCATTTTGAATTTTTGCAGCCTTGATTTTCATTTTACATATTCTGTTGTATTCTTTGTAACATATAAACAATGATAGTGTTCCTTAATTTTTATATTTTTTAAAAGTTATTTTCTTGTTATTTATAGCTTTTTCTTACATTGGCCATGAGCCACATAGTTTTTTTTTTTTTTTTAGCCTTTTATACTTATTGGCCATGGGAATATATTATGAAGTGTGTTCACATACAGTCTTTTTTAAGAATTCCCATTTCTGTTCTGTGTTCATTGATGCCAATATTCCCTCCCAGTCTAAGACTTGGAGAGCAGCCCTCATCCTCAGAAAATTAGCTCTCTTTAAGTTAAATGTTTTTATATTTCCCGTACATGTTTGTTGCTTACAGCTAACATTAAATGAAATCATGTTATGGTTAGGGTTGAGCGAACACGGACTGTATTATTCGTGTTCGTACCGAATAATTGGATTTTTGTTACCCGAACACGGACCCGAAAACTTTACTGTATATTCGGGTAAAAATCAGTGTTCGGTCGTTTTATTTCCGGGTTTTGCATGCTTTGGCGCGCTTTTCATGGCGGGCTTTCAACAGCCAATCAACAAGCGTTTAACTGGTGTGCCTAAGCCATCCCAGCCATGCCTACAAATGTATCAGTAGCTGTGATTGGCCGTCTGAAGCATGTGACCAAGTCTTTATAAGTTCGAGGCAGCGCCGCTGCGGCGTCATTCTGCTGATTAGTTCAGGGAGAGAGCACACATCAACGTGCTGGCTGCTGATTAGGGACAGACAGGAAAAAAAAAACATTTGTGTCTGGATAGAATTGAGGGACAGGTCGGAGTGTGTTAGGCAGGGCGAGTTGTAGACATTTTAGGGAGAGAGTCTGCTGATTTTTAGGGTCAGTGTGTTCTACAAACTACAATCGATATTGCTGTGTGGGGTGGGGTTTGCAGTGACCGATCTACGATCTTATCAATCCTCTTAGGGACAGAGTCTGCTGATTTTTAGGGTCAGTGTGTTCTACAAACTACAATCGATATTGCTGTGTGGGGGGGGGGGGTTTGCAGTCACCCGATCTATGATCTTATCAATCCTTTTAGGGACAGAGTCTGCTGATTTTTAGGGTCAGACAGTGTGTTCTACAAACTACAATCGATATTGCTGTGTGGGGGGGGTTTGCAATCACCCGATCTACGATCTTATCAATCCTTTTAGGGACAGAGTTTGCTGATTTTTAGGGTCAGACAGTGTGTTCTACAAACTACAATCGATATTGCTGTGTGGTGTGGGATATGAGATAGGCAGGTGTCAGTGGTCCACATCCATTTTGCTGTGTGTGGGCTGCAGTGAACACAATCTTTTTGGGGTGCAGTGAACACAATCTTTTTGGGGTGCAGTGAACACAATCTTTTTTGCCCACTGAGGAGGAGGGAGAAAAGTATTTTTCTATCAGGCACTGTGTGCAGCATTTTTCCTTCAGCTGTGCTGTGCTGAGTGACTGATCATACACTGCTGTGTTCAGTTCACATGTGCTATTGAGTGGTTTCAAAAATCATACACTTTTTTTCTATTCCACTATTCAATATACAGCCTTGGGTTAAAAAAAATTTAATTGTGCCCTGCAGCAGAGCTGAATGATATTTGGGGTTTTTGGGGTTCATCTCATACTTCTGAAGATTTGAGGGTGCTGCCTGTTCCAAACTCCTCCTACTCCTCATCCAGCCTTTTAGGGGTACAAACAATAGTAATTGGGGCCTAGTGTGGTTTTGTACATGTTTGATACATACACCGTTTACTCATAATATTTTCTATTCCGCTATTCAATAAAAACCTTTGGTGATAAGTTAAATTGCGAGATAGTCTGTGTTGGTACGTGTGAGATCCACCTTTCCAAGTTTTTGGGGTTCATCTCATACTTCTGAAGATTTGAGGGTGCTGCCTGTTCCATAATCCTCTTACTCCTCATCCTGCCTTTAGGGGTACAAACAATAGTAATTGGGGCCTAGTGTGCTTCTGTACGTGTGAGATACATACACTTTTTTTGATCATATTTCCTATTCCGCTATTCAATAAAAACCTTTGGGGATCAATTAAATTGTGGGATAGTCTGTGTTGGTACGTGTGAGATCCACCTTTCCAAGTTTTTGGGGTTCATCTCATACTTCTGAAGATTTGAGGGTGCTGCCTGTTCCATACTCCTCCTACTCCTCATCCAGCCTTTTAGGGGTACAAACAATAGTAATTGGGGCCTAGTGTGGTTTTGTACGTGTGAGATACATACACTTTTTTTGATCATATTTTCTATTCCGCTATTCAATAAAAACCTTTGGGGATCAGTTAAATTGCGGGATAGTCTGTGTTGGTACGTGTGAGATCCACCTTTCCAAGTTTTTGGGGTTCATCTCCTACTTCTGAAGATTTGAGGGTGCTGCCTGTTCCAAACTCCTCCTACTCCTCATCCTGCCTTTAGGGGTACAAACAATAGTAATTGGGGCCTAGTGTGGTTTTGTACGTGTGAGATACATACACTTTTTTTGATCATATTTTCTATTCGGCTATTCAATAAAAACCTTTGGGGATCAATTAAATTGCGGGATAGTCTGTGTTGGTACGTGTGAAATCCACCTTTCCAAGTTTTTGGGGTTCATCTCATACTTCTGAAGATTTGAGGGTGCTGCCTGTTCCATAATCCTCCTACTCCTCATCCTGCCTTTAGGGGTACAAACAATAGTAATTGGGGCCTAGTGTGGTTTTGTACGTGTGAGATACATACACTTTTTTTGATCATATTTCCTATTCCGCTATTCAATAAAAACCTTTGGGGATCAGTTAAATTGCGGGATAGTCTGTGTTGGTACGTGTGAGATCCACCTTTCCAAGTTTTTGAGGTTCATCTCATACTTCTGAAGATTTGAGGGTACTGCCTGTTCCATACTCCTCCTACTCCTCATCCAGCCTTTTAGGGGTACAAACAATAGTAATTGGGGCCTAGTGTGGTTTTGTATGTGTGAGATACATACACTTTTTTTGATCATATTTTCTATTCCGCTATTCAATAAAAACCTTTGGGGATCAGTTAAATTGCGGGATAGTCTGTGTTGGTACGTGTGAGATCCACCTTTCCAAGTTTTTGGGGTTCATCTCATACTTCTGAAGATTTGAGGGTGCTGCCTGTTCCAAACTCCTCCTACTCCTCATCCTGCCTTTAGGGGTACAAACAATAGTAATTGGGGCCTAGTGTGGTTTTGTACGTGTGAGATACATACACTTTTTTGATCATATTTTCTATTCCGCTATTCAATAAAAACCTTTGGGGATCAATTAAATTGCGGGATAGTCTGTGTTGGTACGTGTGAGATCCACCTTTCCAAGTTTTTGGGGTTCATCTCATACTTCTGAAGATTTGAGGGTGCTGACTGTTCCATACTCCTCCTACTCCTCATCCTGCCTTTAGGGGTACAAACAATAGTAATTGGGGCCTAGTATGCTTCTGTACGTGTGAGATACATACACTTTTTTTGATCATATTTCCTATTCCGCTATTCAATAAAAACCTTTGGGGATCAGTTAAATTGCGGGATAGTCTGTGTTGGTACGTGTGAGATCCACCTTTCCAAGTTTTTGGGGTTCATCTCATACTTCTGAAGATTTGAGGGTGCTGCCTGTTCCATACTCCTCCTACTCCTCATCCTGCCTTTAGGAGTACAAACAATAGTAATTGGGGCCTAGTGTGCTTCTGTACGTGTGAGATACATACACTTTTTTGATCATATTTCCTATTCCGCTATTCAATAAAAACCTTTGGGGATCAATTAAATTGCGGGATAGTCTGTGTTGGTACGTGTGAGATCCACCTTTCCAAGTTTTTGGGGTTCATCTCATACTTCTGAAGATTTGAGGGTGCTGCCTGTTCCATACTCCTGCTACTCCTCATCCAGCCTTTTAGGGGTACAAACAATAGTAATTTGGGCCTAGTGTGGTTTTGTACGTGTGAGATACATACACTTTTTTTGATCATATTTTCTATTCCGCTATTCAATAAAAACCTTTGGGGATCAGTTAAATTGTGGGATAGTCTGTGTTGGTACGTGTGAGATCCACCTTTCCAAGTTTTTGGGGTTCATCTCATACTTCTGAAGATTTGAGGGTGCTGCCTGTTCCATACTCCTCCTACTCCTCATCCTGCCTTTAGGGGTAATTGGGGCCTAGTGTGCTTCTGTACGTGTGAGATACATACACTTTTTTTGATCATGTTTCCTATTCCGCTATTCAATAAAAACCTTTGGGGATCAATTAAATTGCGGGATAGTCTGTGTTGGTACGTGTGAGATCCACCTTTCCAAGTTTTTGGGGTTCATCTCATACTTCTGAAGATTTGAGGGTGCTGCCTGTTCCATACTCCTCCTACTCCTCATCCAGCCTTTTAGGGGTACAAACAATAGTAATTGGGGCCTAGTGTGGTTGTGTACGTGTGATATACATACACTTTTTTTGATCATATTTTCTATTCCGCTATTTAATCAAAACATTTGGGTATAAACAATTAAATTGCGTGATAGTCTGTGTCGGTACGTGTGAGATACACCTTTCCAATTTTTTGGGCGCATCTCATACTGCCGAGGATTTGAGGGTGCTTCAGTCTGCCTCCTGCCTGTTCCGAACTCCTCCTACTCCTCATCCTGCCTTTAGGGTAGAAAAAATTGTAATCGGGGCCTAGTTTGTGTTTGTACGTGTGAGATACACCGTTTTGTAAAATTTGTCCTATTCCGCTATTCAATATACACCCTGTTTGAGTGTAAAAAATTAAATTGCGGGATAGTCTGTATCGGTACATGTGAGATACACCTTTTAAATTAGTTTGGCGCATCTCCTTCCCCCGCCAAGGATTGCAGGGCGCTTCAGTTTGCCTCCTGTTCCCAACTCCTCCTACTCCTCTTCCTCATCCTGCCTTTAGGGTACAAAAAATTGTAATCGGGGCCTAGTCTGTGTTTGTACGTGTGAGATACACCGTATTATAAAATTTTTCCTATTCCGCTATTCAATATACACCCTTTTGGAGTGTAAAAAATTAAATTACGGCATAGTCTGTATCGGTACGTGTGAGATACACCTTTTAAATTAGTTTGGCGCATCTCCTTCCCCCGCCAAGGATTGCAGGGCGCTTCAGTTTGCCTCCTGTTCCCAACTCCTCCTACTCCTCTTCCTCATCCTCCCTTTAGGGTACAAAAAAATTTAATCAGGCCTAGTCTGTGTTTGTACGTGTGAGATACACCGTTTTTTATCCTATTCCGCTATTCAATATACACCCTTTTGGGGTAAAAAACATTAAATTGCGGCATAGTTTGCATATTTGACTGTGAGATACACCCGTGCGATACTGTTGTTGTTTTGTTCCGCTATTCAATAAACACCTTTCTAGGGCAAGATCTTAAATTACAGAAATATGAGGAGACCGTCAAATAGGGGCCGTGGCCTGGGTCGTGGTGCTGCTGGTAGAGCTCCTGTTGCAAGGAGAGGACGTGGTGTATCTGTGCCAGCTACACGCACAAGTGAAACACCTTCCTCAAGTGTTAGTAGGCGACAGAACCTGCATCAGTATTTGGTAGAGCATCATACGCCTCTAGAAGTGATGAGGCCAGAACACAGAGAGGCGATAGTAGATTGGTTTGCTGCTGACAGTGCCTCCAGTTCCTTCACATTGTCTCCCACCCAGTCTACTGCAGAAAGGTCAGAGTTGGCACCTGCAGCCAATGTCCAACCGTCTTTCACCTCACCCCCTTGCAAATCAGGCAAGCAGTCTGAGCCCCAAGCCATACAGCAGTCTCTTGTTCTTTTTGAGGACTCTGTCAGCAGGGTTTCCCAGGGCCATCCACCTAGCCCTGCCCCAGAAGTGGAAGAGATTAAGTGCAGGGATGCCCAACCACTCATTTCTCAAGATGAGTACATGCAAGGACCATCGCAGCACGTCTCCAATGATGACGAAACGCAGGTGCCAACTGCTGCGGCGTTCAGCATTGTGGAGACCGACAAGGAGGGCAGGGGTGAAGACTGGGTGGAAGATGATGTGGAGGACGATGAGGTCCTCGACCCCACATGGAATGAACGTCATGCAGGTGACCTGAGTGGTTTGGAGGAAGAGGCGGTGGTCACACAGAGCCACCAGCACAGCAGAAGAGGGAGCAGGGTGCAGAAGCGGAGCGCCCGTGCCCTAGACACTACGCCTGCTACTGCCCAACGCAGCAAGGGAACGAGCGCACCAAAGTCAGCTCAAAGGAGTTCTCTAGCGTGGAAGTTCTTTAGAAAATGTGCTGATGACAGGACACGAGTGGTTTGCACCCTGTGCAATCAGAGCCTGAAGCGAGGCATAAACCTTCTCAACCTGAGCACAACCTGCATGATCAGGCATCTAAGTGCAAAGCACGAGCTGCAGTGGAGTAGACACCTTCAAAACCAAGAAACGTCTCTGGCTCATCCTGCTTCCTCTTCTGCTGCAGTCTCGGCCGCTCCAGCCACATCTGTAGTGATACTGGCACCTGCCACCCCGCAAACAGAGGATCTGTCAGCAACACCACCACCTGGGTCACCAACCATCTCCACAATGTCCCGTGGAAGCGTTCAGCTTTCCATCTCCCAAACACTTGAGAGGAAGAGGAAGTACCCCCTACCCACCCGCGATCCCTGGCCCTGAATGCCAGCATTTCAAAATTCTTGGCCTTTGAAATGCTGTCATTCCGTCTGGTGGAGACGCACAGTTTTAAAAACCTTATGTCGGTGGCTGTCCCACAGTACGTCGTGCCCAGCCGCCACTACTTTTCCAGGCAAGCCATCCCTTCCCTGCACAACCAAGTGGGGGAAAAAATCAGGTGTGCACTGCGCAACGCCATCTCTGGCAAGGTCCACCTAACTACCGATACGTGGACCAGTAAGCACAGTCAGGGGCGTTATATCTCCCTAACGGCACACTGGGTAAATGCAGTGGCAGGTGGGCCTGAGGCGGATAGCAATTTGGCGCATGTCCTTCCACCATCGAGGATTGCAGGGCGCTTCAGTTTGCCTCCTGTTCCTAACTCCTCCTACTCCGCTTCCTCATCCTCTACCGCCTCCTCATCCGGACAGCGTAACACCTTCACCACCAACTTCAGCACGGCCAGGGGTAAATGACAGCAGGCAGTTTTAAAACTTGCCTGTTTGGGGGACAAACCACACACCGCGCAGGAGTTGTGGAGGAGCATGGAACAGCAGACAAATGAGTGGTTGCTGCCAGCGAGCCTCAAGCCCGGCCTGGTGGTGTGCGATAACGGGCGAAATCTCATAGCAGCTCTGGGCCTAGCCGGTTTGACGCACATCCCTTGCCTGGCGCATGTGCTGAATTTGGTGGTGCAGAGGTTCCTTAAAAACTACCCCGATATGTCAGAGCTGCTGCAGAAAGTGCGGGCCGTCTGTGCGCACTTTCGGCGTTCTTACCCTGCTGCTGCTCGCCTGTCAGCGCTGCAGCGTAACTTCGGCCTTCCCGCTCACCGCCTCATATGTGACGTGCCCACAAGGTGGAACTCCACCTTGCACATGCTGCAAAGACTGTGCGAGCAGCAGCAGGCCATAGTGGAGTTTCAGCTGCAGCACGCACGCGTGAGTCGCTCTGCGGAACAGCACCACTTCACCACCAATAACTGGGCCTCCATGCGAGACCTGTGTGCCTTGTTGCGCTGTTTTGAGTACTCCACCAACATGGCCAGTGCCGATGACGCCGTTCTCAGCTTAACTATCCCACTTCTATGCCTCCTTGAAAAAACAATTCGGGCGATGATGGAAGAGGATGTGGCACAGGATGAGGAGGAGGAGGAGGAGGATGAAGAGGTAACATTTCCAAGGCTTTCAGGGCAGTCATTCGCAAGGGGCTCCGAGGGTGGGTTCCTGCACACACAAACGCCAGGGACACAATTGTCCAGCAGGGGCACAGTTCTGGAGGATGAGGAGGAGGAGCTGGAGGAGGAGATGGAAGCATGTTCACAGCAGGGTGGCACCCAGGCCAGCTCATGGCCATCACTGGTGCACGGCTGGGGGGATACAGAGGACACGGACGATACATCTCCCACAGAGGACAGCCTTTCGTTGCCTCTGGGCAGCCTGGCACACATGAGCGATTACATGCTGCAGTGTCTCCACAACGACTGCCGAGTTGCCCACATTCTAACTTGTGCTGATTACTGGGTGGCCACGATGCTGGATCCCCGTTACAAGGACAACGTACCGTCCTTAATTCACTCACTGGAGCGCGATCGCAAGATGCGCGAGTACAAGCGCACGCTGGTAGACACGATGCTGCTGGCATTCCCACCTGACAGCGGGGCCACAGTGGAAGCACAAGGCAGAGGAGGAGGAGGAGGAGCAAGAGGTCGCCAACGCAACCAGGGCACCGCCAGCACCTCAGAAGGCAGGGTTAGCATGGCCGAAATGTGGAAAAGCTTTGTCAGCACGCCACAACAAACAGCAGCACCAGCAGCTCATATGGAACGTCTTAGCAGGAGGCAGCATTTCACCAACATGGTGGAGCAGTATGTGTGCACACGCCTACATGTAGTGAATGACGGGTCTGCCCCCTTCAACTTCTGGGTCTCCAAATTGGGCACATGGCCTGAGCTTGCCCTTTACGCCTTGGAGGTGCTGGCGTGCCCTGCAGCCAGTGTATTATCTGAACGGGTATTTAGCACGGCTGGGGGCGTTATCACAGACAAGCGCAGCCGCCTGTCCAGAGACAATGTGGACAAGCTCACGTTCATTAAAATGAACCAGGCATGGATCCCACGGGACTTCCGTACCTTGTGCAGAATAGCGATGGATACCGACCTTACCCACCCATTGTTCCATTTTTGCTCTTTCTCACTCTTTTGGGGTGTACCCTCATTTAAAATTTGTGAAAAGAAGCAGTGTTGGCTACCTCGTCCTCCTCAGGGCCAGATTAACGTAGGGGCTATTGGAGCTGCAGCTCCAGGCCCCTACCTTTATATAGGCCCCGGGTTGGCCATATTCACTGTTACCGCTTTTCTGTCACTTGTAAACACAGAAGTCTGGCTTCTATGCTCGCTTCCCCAGGCAGCTCCCTCAGAACCTCCCCACACAGCACGAAGGCCGGACAAGGAGGGACAGTTGCCGATGCATGGATGTGTTTATGGGCTTCAGAGACAGCATCTCATGTTGAATTAGGCATGCATGGCTGCACCCTTCCTCCTCTAGGTGCATGCCAAGGCACGGCCCTTAAGGCCCTTCAAAATCCTCAGCACCAAGCCCATGATGCTCTTAATCCGGCCCTGGTCCTCCTCCACCGCGGCTTCCACCTACACCGCCCATAGGTGTGCGCAGCCTATTGCATTAGGGTGTGCACCCCAAAGTTTAAATACACATGCATGTGTTTGCCTACATGTATATGGCCCCGATACATTACTCTCCCTGCTGGCAAAGTGAAATAGAGCAGAGCAGGTCAGAGGGAGATCTTTCCCATCTCCTCACTGGCAAACAGAGCGATAATGCTAATGTGCCCTAGGTGATTAGGGTGTGCCCAGGTACACCTGGCACACCCTGTGCGCACGCCTATGACACCGCCACATCCACCACCACCTCAACCTCCCTCCTACTCCATATGGGCCTCGTCCTTCAGAGATGAAGAACATTGTTTTATTTTTCTGTTTTTTTTTGTTGTTTTAAGTTATTTCCCTATCCACATTTGTTTGCAGAGCACTTGCCATGCTCTTAACTATGTTTTGCTGCCATTTGCAGCACTCTAGCCTTTTCCATTGGTGTTTTAGAGCCATTTTAGTGCCTGAAAGTTCGGGTCCCCATTGACTTCAATGGGGTTTGGTGTCCGGGAAAAGTTCGGCAAAAGTCCGGGACACGGACCCGGACTTTTTTTTAAACTTCGGCCGAACCCACCGAACACGGACATCCAGGTGTCCGCTCAACTCTAGTTATGGTCAATGCTACCCATGTTCTTTTATATAAGCCCTGCATGGTTTGAAATTACCAGGGCCAGCAGAGCATTATTCCTAGTCGGGGCCTCTATGAACTGGACCATAAAATTGTCTTGTAGTGGGACAATTGCTGACTTAATTGTTAAAACTTCCTGACAACATTTATACATTTTATATACTTACACTTTTAATGTCATATGACAGATTAAATAAAAAGCAAAGTAAAACAAGTAAGTTTACCTGACACAGTAGTGATGTAGAGGTCAGCAGGAAGAACTACTGACATTCTGTCAATTTATTTTACAGAATATTGATGTTGGAACATTTTACACCCACTGACAGGGTCACATTAAAACAGGGGTAGCCAATACATTTTCCAAAGAGGCCACATGAGAAAGGAAGGTTGGATTTAATGTTTCTCAATATTCATTTTGGACTTGGGAAGGACCGTAAGTATGTAAACATATTGAAAACAAACAATAGGCACTAGGAATAATAGGTACAACTGCTCATGAAATAGGTATCATTCAGTCAGACAGTGGTAAAAACGGGAGACTGAGTCATGATTTTACCACCCCCAGCCACCCACCCAAACTGTTAAATAACAGCTGCATGGGACTGTTTACATGTGGTCTCTGCATTTTTACCTCAGGGTGCAAATTTTGACAAGCGGCACTGCTAGTCAAACGTGCCCACTAAGTGCAAAGCACGGGATTGCACAGCAGTAGTGAGACATTATAAGGTTAAATCAGGTGGTATGGAGGTGATAAACCACCTCCTCACTGCCTAATAAATACCCTCTAAAAAGCACTGACACTGTAAGGAGAGAGCCTAAGATCAAAACAGCAGAGATTTTTGTAGACCCTGACCTGGAGTGAACAACAGGAGCACAGCTCCTGGGGTTTGCAGAATTCAGGCTTTAACATAGGAAGAACTTGGTTGGGTAGATGAATGGCAGGAGATGTCTTCTAGACGATGTTCTCCTGCTAGAACTGAGCCTCCAAGCTGTACCGATAAGATCCTCAGGCTCTCTCCTTCCACTTCTTGCAGCTCTCCACATGGACAGGCTCAGAGAGGTAAGCTGACAGTAGAGGCATCAAGGGCTGGAAGGGACAGTCAAAGGGCCAGATATGGCTAGGAGGCTTCAATTTGCCCAGGTCTGTGTTAAAGCATATCTAGCAGTGCTGTATCTTGGCCTAGGCCAACAAGGCCCAGGCCTAGGGCAGCACTTTGCAGGGGGGGCAGCAAAAAAAGCTTCTCCCCGCTCTCAAATGAAAAGGGTCCCCGCTGGCTTGTGCTACACTTTTAGTATAGGGCCAGTTGAATTTTGCCGGAGGGCAGGGTCCAGGAGGAAAATCAGTCTGACACTCCCATAAAGTGGTCACACTGCTACCTGACTGCATGATATTACCGGCCGGTGAGCACATTTGGACAGGCCGCTGACCACACCTAATACAACTGGCCCGACGTCCGCCAATGCTAATAAGTGTGGCACATAAGGTGGGTCATATTTAAATTAGGGGGTGCACAAGTTTAGTCAGGCCTAGGGCAGCACAAAACCTAAATACCCCACTGATATCTAGAGTCAATTTATCTTATTTTTGATAGACTAGAAAATGTTTAAAACCTGTCAGTTGTGTTGTCTCTCTGTGTCCTAATGTTGTACAGAAACAGACAACCCCATTAGAAGATTTTTCTTACTCCTGTTCCAGTGACAACCTTTTTGGATTTATCATCACTCTGCTGGCAATAATCACAAGTGCAGATAGAAGGGGTGGGTACACAGACAGCAATAACACCATATTACAAAGACATGCATTTTAACTTGAATAAATGATCATTTATCAATTTTCTTTTTTCTGTGATCTGACATTTAAAAAATCTGACCCAATTTTATGTGAATATGCTGTATTGTGCAAATAGCAACCAAACCTTTAAACTATTTAGGAAACCTTACACAGCAAATATGTTGAGTCGGGAAGAAGATTTCTTCAGTGAAATATATAGAAATAAATGATTTATTGTATAATAAATTAAATCAATATATCCCTCTGGTTTTATTTTTTGGAGTAAGAAACATCTAAAAACTGTACATAATAGCCTCAGCTGTAGTCTAGCTCCAACCCAAAACAGATCTTCATTAGACATGTGCAGTTCGTTTTGTTCCAAATAAATATTTGGACAAATTTTTTGTTACTTGGAGATTCGGATATATCCAAATCCCTGAATTACAGTACAAAATAATTTTACTGAACTCTCCAAATAACGAAAATAAATTTGTCCGAATTTCCGAAATTTGAATTCTATTCAAATTCAAACTGTAAACATATTGTTGAAATCAAAGACTGTGTGTGTTGTTAGTGTATCATTTCAAAATAATGCTGTTTTTGTTAAGCCAAAGGTGATTTAAATAGTCATTGTAATCATTTGATAAATATTTTTCTTTTGTTTGTTCACTTTGCAAGTGTACAATTGATAAAAAAGAAACCAGTAAAATATAAATATTTAAAAGCATTTGTTCCTTACATAATTTTTTCTCAGGTGGCTAAAACAGTACTGTATTGTACTGTATTGTACATAGTAAAATGTTAAAAGTAAAATTTAATGTTCTAATTAATAAAAATAAGACTTTTATTAACCACTTCAGCCCCACCCACCGTAGTTTTACTGTGGCAGGCAGGCGCTCCTGGGCAAGTACTACGTCGCTCGCTCAGGATACTCTGGGGAGCTAGCGCGTGTGACTGGCGACTCCGATGGCCGCCGGCCACTCGTGATCTCCCGCAGCAGAGAGAGAAGGACAGACGGCTTATAAAAGAGAAAGAGAGAGGCCTATGCGCTGCTATTCAGGTATAGGATATGAGAGCAGTGGTAAACTAGTAAATAATGAATCTACCCAGGTAAAAGAATCCAAAAGGGAAACAAGCAGCCAATTCTGTATTGTCACAAATACTAGTAATGATCAAGGTATAAGAAATGAATCAGCGCTAATTTCAAGGAAAACTAAAAAGTATAAAACTGGGTATCATAGAAAAATGTTTTTCCCTGAAATTAGCGCTGATTCATTTCTCATACCTTGAAGGACAGATGGCTGATGTAAACACAGCCGTCTGTCATTCTCCCTGAAGTGATCACAGAGACTATGTGATCCTGCTATATAGGATCGCATGTCTCTGTGATTACTTCACAAGCCACGCCCCCTGAAAGTTAGAATCATGCCCCTAGGGACACATTCAACCCCTTGATCAGCAGTACAGTTAACCCCTTCCCTGCCAGTGTCATTTTTACAGTAACAGTGCATATTTTTAGCACTGATTACTGTAGTAATGTCACTGGTACCCCCAAAAGTGTCAAAAATGTTAGTTAGGGGTCCAATCTGTCCACCGCAATGTTGCAGTCCCGCAAAAACAAAAATTGCAGATCGCCACCATTACTAGTAAAAAAAAAAAAATGACTTAAATCTTTCCCGTAGTTAGTAAACGCAATAACTTTTGCGCAAACCAATCAAAATACGCTTATTGCGATTTTTTTTTTTACCAAAAATATGTAGCAGAAAACAAATTGGCCTAAAATGTTAAAAAATTTTGATTTTTAAATTTTTTTGAGAATTTCAAAAAATGTGAAAATTATTGTTATTTTTTTCAAAATTGCCGCTCTTTTTTTGTTTATAGAGCAAAAAATAAAAATCGCACAGGTGATCAAATACCACCAAAAGAAAGCTCTGTTTGTGGTAAAAAAGGACGTCAATTTCGTTTGGGTACAGCGACCGCGCAATTGTCCGTTAAAGTCACGCAGTGCCGAATTGCAAAATAGGACCTGGTCATTGAGCAGCCAAATCCTCCGGGGCTAAAGTGGTTAATTAGAACATTTTGCATATATTGAATAAATGTAATATTAATGCAAACAAGATCAATGTGTATAAATAAAAATCAGATGTTTGGTTACTCGGCAGCCGCATTCAAATAGAAAAAAAATTAGATTTGACCGATTTGAAATTTATCAATTTGAACGTTTTGAATTGAAAAAAAAATCTGTATATTCTAAGAAAATTCTAAAAATACATAGGACGATTTCTGAATACGAAGTCCGAATATGAATACCAAATACGAATTGAACAAATCAACCAAATTTAACAAAACTAAATATTTAGATTAATGAATCTAAACTAAACGAAACACATTTTTTTCATCCTTGCACATGTCTAATCTTCAAATGCTGAATAGGAATTGAATTGCAATAAGCCCTGTAACTGAACTGACCATGTATGGTGCTTTGCAAAGTAGAAAACTGGAAACTAAATAAGATTTAACTAAGATAATTTAGACAACACCTTAAATGTATTTTGTTTTTACAGATTGTGATGCATTAACCTCCCTGGCGGTATGATTCTTTCCGATTTTAGGTGCTGAAAGCGGTACCATTATTTTGCATGTAATTCTTAAGAATGAGAAGCCCAAACCAACTATTTACATATGATTTTTTTTTTCTGTGCGTTCTTCTTTATAACATCTCGGGTATGATAAAGTTTGAAAGACAAAATCATAAATGATAATATATTAAATAACTATAAATAAGCTAAAGTATGTATGTATATATATATATATATATATATATATATATATATATATATATATATGTGTGTATATATATATATATACACACGTATATATATATACACACGTATATATATATATATATATATATATATATACATATATACACACACATAAAAAGTACAGTAAAACTGCAGGAGAGGGCACTGGAGGGCAAACTAATGATGTGAATTTATTTCATTTTGCAATGTATCAGTGTGTTTGGTGTGTTTTACTTTTGAATTTGCCGCTGGTTCCACCCCCCTGTGAACGTCACAGGAGACGGAAGCCGGGGCACACAGAGCATCGTGAGGAAGATCCGCCGCCGCACACCACCGCGATACATCGCTGGATCCCGGTGACAAGGTAAGTAACCCCTCTACCAGGATCCAGCGATCTTCCTAGCAGTACCCCGAGTGTGGTTTGGGGTTACCGCTTTTGGCACTGAAATTTATACCCGAGCCACACTCAGGAATACCGCTAGGAAGGTTAATTAAACAAAAAAACAGGCATTTGATGACTGCATAAATATTGCTTCCACCGCACCATTTGGCAAAACCATCATTTGCTGCATTTAGAACTGCAAATCTTTTGGGTTAATCAGCTTGGCATATCTGCATCATGCATACCTTGTCTATTCTTCTAGGAAGAATTGTTATTTCTTTGCAAGTTAATAGAGGACATTGTATCTTCAGATGTGTGTTTGGAGTTACTGTCCTTCTAGAAAGTCAACATCTGAGCAAGTCTCAGGTCTCTTGCAGAATGGAATGGGTTTTTCTCCAAAATTGCCCATACTTACTCTCCTTTCTGACCAGTTTGCTAGTCCACAGAGAGAAAAAGAGTTCCCATGTTATGATGCTAGTACCACAACAATGCTTTATTGTCAATAAGGTGAGCATTGTTGGAGTTAGACCACACATGTTTGCTGTATTTCATATATGTCTTCTGGCAAGCCTGAAAGAGGATATGATATGGACTTCTCAGCTATGACTTCTGATCATTACTATTTTATAATGTCCAGCATGGTATATTTGTCTAAATCGGACAATTTCTCTCATATCATTGGCTCATAGGTGTTTTTTTTTTCTTTTATTATGTTTAGCGCTCCCCTTTACTTGTTTCTATGGTTATTACCTTACTTATTTGTCATTGAGTTTTGGTAGTCAGCCTTCACTAAGCAGGATTGACTGCTTAGATATTCTTTTCATTTTTCAGCAACAGATATAACAATACTCTAAGAGATGTTTATAGAGTAGAATATTGTTTTTATACCTCAACCATGATTGGCACTTCTTCATTTCATCAAGGACTGCTTTTGAAAGCTCCTTTGTCTTCATGGTGCTGTTTGTTTATATATATTTTAAAGCTGAACCCCAGGCAAACAGCTAAATATGCAAATTAAATAAATAAACTATACTAACAAAAGTATTGGAACCCTTGACTTTACATGCACAGGAACTTTAACGGCATCCCACTCCTAGTCCGAAGGGTTGAATATTGAGTTGGCCCACCCTTTGCAGCTATAACAGCTTCAACTGTTCTGGGAAGGCTGTCCACAAGGTTTAGAAGTGTGTCTATGGGAATGTTTGACCATTCTTCCAGAAGTACAGGTGTGAGGTCAGGCACTGATGTTAGATGAGAAGGCCTGCCTCACAGTCTCTGCTCTAATTCATCCCAAAGGTGTTCTATCGGGTTGAGGTCATGACTCTGTGCAGGGCATTCAAATTCCTTCACCCCAAACCCATCCATGTCTTTATGGACCTTGCTTTTTGCACTGGTGCGCAGTCATGTTGGAACAGGAAGGGGCCATCCCCAAACAGCAGGAGCATGAAATTGACAAAAATGTCTTGGTATGCTGACGCCTTAAGATTTCCCCTCACTGGAACCAAACCCAACCCCCGAAAAACAACCCCACACCATAATCCTTGACTGGTCTACACAGAGTGAATTAGAGGGGAGACTGCGAGCCAGGCCTTCCCAGAAGAGTTGAAGCTGTTATGGATGCAAAGGGTGGGCCAACTCAATATTGAACCCTACGGACTAAGACTGGGATGCAACTAAAGTTCATGTGCATGTATAGGCAGGCGTCCCAATACTTTTGACAATATAGTGTATATCAAACCTGGTTTACCTTTCAAAGGAATTGTATTTCTATCCATTCAATCCAAAGAGTTGCACAGTTAAGCCCCACAGCACAGCTCTGTCTTGCAGGGGAGGAGATCTGAAAATATGCTTCTGCAATTTCACTTTCACCTACAGGTTCCCTTTCCCACTCACACCCTGTCACTGGATAGTGAAGTGAAAAGCAGAACACTTATTAGCTCATCTCTCTGTCACTCTGCTCTCTCCTGCTATCAGCATCACCTCATTGGCTCCTTGTGCTGCTTCCCGCCCCTTCTCTGAGCCCTGCTGTACAAACTGCACAGTAAACTGCAAGGCTGAAACCAGTTCAACCTTAGCTCTAGTTCTGCGGCCTTGCAGAAATCACGTGACACTTACATTACAAACTGCTAAACTACATTTAACTAATTATGTATCTTTTGAAAGTGGCACAAGATTTTTTTTTTTTTATTTCATAGTAAAGAGAGTGAGCACTTACTGTATGAAGCTAAGGCTTTTAATGTATTATTATTATTAGAAGATAATATTGATTTTTTTTTACGTTGGCAATATGCAATAAGATAAGATCAGTAACATAAATTCCCAAATAAATCATTTTGATTCCGGATTGTAATAAAATAAAAGTCCACAAAGGATAAATATAGAAAGCACTATAACATCATTTAAAATATCCCCAAAGTGGTTTTAGAAGGACAAGGGGCATTGATGACCTTGACTGTAAGGATAGATTAGTTAAAGTGAGTTTTTTTCATGAGTAGGTATACGCTCTCAGTTCAGTCCAAACATGAACAGATCGGACCAAACTTTGCTTGTTTGTGCATTTCACATTTTTATAGTCAGCCAAAGACACTGACCAAATATGACCATATTTGGTCAATGTCGTTATTGGGTATAGCCGCCTCTTTGTATACTTTTTGCATCATGGACTGGAGCTGTCATTCTCAGTGAGTATAGTAACAGGATTATTTATGTCAGTCAGTCGATGAGCTTTTTTGGTGAATCAGTGGGAATCATCCTGGTTGATTTTGGTCTGTCTTAGGCCCCTTTCACACTTTTGCCACTTGTCCTGCGACTTGGGACTGCAAAATCGCATGACAAGTCATACGCCATGACTTCCAATGAGGGGCATTCATATCTGTGCAACTTTAAGTCGCAGCAACTTCAAAGTAGTCCCTGCACTACTTTGGTCTGACTTTGATGCATTTTGAGGTCCACAGACCTCAAGATTACACAGGCATTGCTTCAAGTCCAGTCAAAATCACGGCAAAAAATTGTGGAAAAAACACACAGCTTTTAGGTCACACAAGGGTGAAAGGGGCCTTGCTTAGATTTTGGGGGAACCCCATGCTTTTTTTTACTTTCTTACTTATTTACTGTATGTGGTTCCCTCTAAAATCCATACCAGACTCGAAGGGTGTGAGAGAGAATTTGAGGGGACCCATGTGGGGTTCTTGCCATTGTGGGGTCCCCCTTTAAACAGTTGCTGACCACCCGGCAGAGATTTACTGTGGCAAGGTGGCTTGGCTGCATGAACCCGACGTAACTGTACGTCGGTCGTGTGCGGGGCTAGAAGACGTGCGCTCGCTGTCCACGCTATGTGCTGATTCGGTTTGGAACTGATCAGTCATAAGGTCCAGCCAATGATTTTTGGCCTGGACCTGGTGACCAAATCTGACTAATTGCAGAACATCCTGTTTCTGTGTAATGTAAACACAGGCACAGAAAATTATGCAATCTCTTGGAGCCCTTTTCAGTTCCAACGTGAGAGAAGAGAGCGACAGTGAGTACACAAGCACTACATTGACACCAGTACACAAAGGCACACATTAAACCCCCTGATCACCCCCCCCCCCAGTTAACCCTTTCACTCCCTGTCACAGTGTCACTATATACAGTGTACAGATAATTTACTGATCCCTGTATTAGTGTCACCTGTGACTTCAGTTAGTGTGAGAGACAGTTAGTGGTAGTTAGCGGCAGTACCAGATAGGTTTAGGGTACCCACCATACATCCCTTAATAAAGATTTAACCCCCTGATCACCCCCAGTTAACCTCTTCATTGCCCTGTCACAGTGTCCTTATTATAGTGTACAGATCTTTTTTCTGATCCCTGTATTAGTATCACAAGTGACATAAGTTAGCGTTAACGTTAGTGATAGTGAGTGTCAATACAGGAATCAGATTCAGCACCTGAATTTCAAGGAGAAGTATGGCCAAACTTCTCTGCAAGGTCATAGGAGTGCACATGCTTTCACTCTCCTGTGACCAAGAATCAGCTGATGGTGGGCTTTAGGTTACAGAGCTGTTGGGATCCAACAGGATCTATATCAGCCTCTCAGTGCACCGCTGAAAGCCAGAGCCATCTGCTTCAGTCCCCTCCCCTGCCTGATGCTCCAGTTAGCACTGGAGAGGCACAACAGAGAGTGGTAGCTGATAGTCAGCTCGGTCTGCTCCAATCAGGCTAAGAACCGAGCGGCTAGGACAGCTGCAGCAACCCAGTCCAGGTATGGTCAGCTCACCTGTAGTATTCAGTGATAAACTTTACACATTTAGACCTCATGAACAGGGGTGGTTTGGCCCATCAGCATTAAATCCTGGCATTTTTTTAAACCCAGGAGACACAGGTGCAGAGCTAAGCCCCCCTCTCAGCAGCCTGTACAAAATCTGTGATTTGATATGATGATAAGAATTCCTATCTTTGGGACCTAGGTCCCAGAATACATACGGCCATAAGCCCGAAACTGTTCAGTAAAGCGTCCAGTCACTGAACATTGTCATATATTTTTCACTCGCTGCCTGAAGCAGTGCTGGACCTGATGGGCCAAACTACTTGTGTGTATATTACCTTACTGTCGTTTTGCACGTTTGTTAAATAAACAGAGCAAACAGCAAAGAGTTAAGTGCAATAATCCAGAACAATAGGAATTCACCTCACTGAAGCTACACTATTACATGATTATCCTAACTGGTTGCTAAGGGTAACTGCACTTTGTTCCATGCACAGTTATTTGTTTATTTCTGTGAAGATCCATCTAACAAGCTTTACTGGACTGGTTATCTATCTGTAGCACAAATATAAATGATTATACAGGCAATTAAAAAAAAACATGCCCTCTCTACCTGCCCTGTGGTTTTTCACAGACCAACTCAGATCCTCCTCTTCTGGGGTCCCCTGATAGTGCTCCTGGTTCCCCCATGCCGATTGCCCCCATAGCAACCCATTTGTTCTGGGGGCACTTATGTGTGGTCGCTCCCAAGCTGGCTTGGTGTGTCCATTGACAGAGAGCATGGCTTAGCCCCACCCCCTGCTCTGTCCTTACAGGCTGTGATTGACAGCAGCAGGAGTCAATGGCTCCTGCTGCTGCCTTTCTGTCCAGTGAAGAGGGAGAGAGACTCTCCTCTTGTGCACATCCCTGAATCAAGATTGGGCTCAGGTAAGCATTTAAGTGGGGCTGGGGGGAGCTGCATGCAGAAGTTTTTTCATATTAATGCATAGAATGCATTAAGTTAAAAAACGTGTACCTTTAGAACAATTTTAAGGTTTCAGTGCACCTATCTTAATTCTGGCCTTCACTGTAATTCTGAGAATCCAGGGTTAATATTCAGCATTTGTTAGGCAGGTCTGATACTTTCTTTCCCAGCATTCTCAGGGTGATTTGTTGCCATGGTAACTCATGCCAGAGGTGTGCTATGAGAATAGTGCATCAAATGGACATTGTTAGAAAAGTACCCCATGGAGACAGACAGATACAAAGAACTCTGCAGTATATCACCTTCTGCTCACATCATTGTCATTCATTATCTTTGTATTCCCTTATACAGAGTTCCCTTTACATCTTCATTTTATTGGTATCAAACTGCAAAAGAAATGTCTGCATTATATAACATTATATTGAATATCCTTTTACATGGAGTTATTTTGCTTTACATCAAACTACCTTGAAATGCTTGTTATTAAAGCTCTCTGTTCTACAACTGTAAGCACGCTATTATACTTGCCTGTGTCCTTAGAAAAAGTAACCTGGTGTGTGATTATACCTTACTGCGTATTAGTATTTGACTCTATTACTACATTGCTTTCCATATCACCATGGATCCTCATATTTTGTTATTACACAAGATTCAATTACGATGATTGCATTTCATTCTGTTAGTAGATTATACATCTTTTATATTAAAAAATATTTTCCACCTATTGCGGAAAGGAAAATACAACCCTTTTAATCCTATTTCTGCCTCAATAACTAAGTTTGCCACTTGATCTACTAAATAATGTTGATCTTGTTTCCACCTGTCCTGATTCTGACCTATTTAAAAAGGGGATGATAAAATGCCTGGAAGGTATTTAGTGAACATTTGGTCATATGGAAAAGGGGATAATTTATAAATAAATAATAAACAGATGGTTCAGGAATCAGGATCCTCAACATTTTTAACATCTTTAGAACTGTACCCCAGTCTTTTTGATCCTAAACTGATGATTACACAATAACACGTGGTGGCAACTCCATATGAAGTTTAAATTATAATCTGATACGGGAATTAGAACTTATTAAGCTTCTAAAGCCATGGTATAAAATTCTTTATATACTGGAATACTTCATAGAATAAGATACACAGTAACGTAAGTCACATAGGGGTTTATTTACTAAAGCTGGAGAGTGCAAGATCAGGCTCACTTCTGCATAGAAACCAATCAGCTTCAAGGTTTTATTGCCAAAGCATAATTGAACAAGCTGAGGTTAGAAGCTGATTGCTTTCAATGCAGAAGTGAGCCTGATTTTGCACTCTCCAGCTTTAGTAAATAAACCCCATACTACATAGTTACATAGTTACATAGTAGGTGAGGTTGAATAAAGACAATAGTCCATCCAGTTCAACCTGTGTAGGTGTGTGTGGCTGTAATCATCTCACATAGCCCTTAATGTCCTGATCCTTGAGATGTAAGTCTAAGAGTCTTTTGAAAGCCACCATACTACCCGCAGAAACCACCTCTTGTGGTAGACAATTCCACAATCTCTCCCTCCTCGTTGCCTGAGGTTAAAATGCTTCTCCTCTAATCGCATTGTATGTCCTTGAGTCCTCATGCAGTTCCTTCAAATGAACAGCTTTTTTTCTAAGCTGAGATCCCCATTAAGATATTTATAAATTGCTATCATGTCCCCCCTCAGACGTCTCTTCTCCAGGGAGAATAAATCAAGCGATTGCAGCCGCTCTTCATAGTTAAGGTCCTCCAACCCCCTAATCAGTTTAGTTGCCCTTCTCTGGACTCTCTCCAGCTCCAACACATCCCTCCTGAGGACTGGCGACCAGAACTGGACAGAATACTCCAGATGCGGTCGGACCAGAGTTTTATAAAGTGGAAGGATTATAGTCTTATCTCTGGAATACATCCCTTTCTTTATGCATGCTAATAATCTGCTGGCTTTGGCAGCTGCCGCTTGACATTGCATGCTGTTGCCTAATCTATCATCAACCAAGACTCCCAGATCTTTCTCCATTTTTGATTCCCCCAAGGGTTCCCCTCCGAACATGTATTGTGTTTTTATGTTTTTAGTCCCCAAGTGCAAAACCTTAAACTTCTCCACGTTAAACCTCATTTGCCATGTCATTGCCCACTCTGTTATTTTGTCCAGGTCATTCTGTAGGATATCTGCTTCATGCTGTGCAGTTATTGCCCTGGCCAATTTAGTGTCATCTGAAAAACTGATAACGAACTACTGATCCCGTCCTTAATGCTGTTTATGAATAAATTGAACAAGGTTGGTCCCAGGACTGAGCCCTGGGGCACCCCGCTAACTACCTCAGACCAGTCTGAGTATGCGCTGTTTATTACCACCCTTTGGACACGGCCTTTTATCCAGTTCCGTATCCAAGAGCAAACCCTGCTGTCGATACCTGCAGACCTTATTTTATAAATTAAGCGCTTGTGGGGAACTGTATCAAACGCCTTAGCGAAATCCAAGTACACCACATCCACTGGTCTGCCCCTATCTAGCTCACAGCTCACCTCCTCGTAGAATGTTAAGAGATTGGTTTGACAAGAACGCCCATTTGTAAACCCGTGCTGATTACTGCTGATGATGTTGTTGTCTTTAGCATACTCTACAATATAGTCCCTTATCATCCCCTCCAGAAGTTTACATATTATTGATGTCAAACTGACAGGCCTATAATTTCCCGGGATATGCCTCTGGCCCTTTTTGAATATCGGAATCATGTTAGCCTTCCTCCACTCCCCTGGTACATCTCCTGTCCTAATACTGTCAGCAAAGATCAGGAACAGTGGTCTAGATATAACCTTACTGAGTTCCTTGAGTACTCTCGGATGTACGCCATCCGGGCCTGGTGATTTATTTGTGTTAAGTTTATCCAGCCTTTCCCTGATTTCACCCTCTGTTAGCCATAGTGGCAAGTCCTTTGTATTACTACTAACCAAACAGTCATGGTCAGTGTACCCCTCCTTTTCCTGTGTAAAGACGGACGAGAAAAAAGCATTCAGCACGGTTGCTTTTTCAGTGTCCTCTGTAACCATCCTCCCATCATCGTTAATTATGTGTGCAATATGCACTGCCCTAGTTTTTTTGCTGTTGATATATTTAAAGAATACTGTGTGGGAAACTCAAATAAAACCGAGAGAACAACAGTAGTTGGGAATATACCGTTTCATTTTGGGGGCAAAAGTGGTTTTCCTTGGGTAAACAACTGCACAGTAAAATCTGTATATGTTTACTGTAATACTTGCCAAAAGGTTCATAATTGGTTCAGCCAATCTTGCTTTTAACCACTTAAGCCCCGGAAGATTTTACCCCCTTCCTGACCAGGGCCTATTTTGCGATTCGGCACTGCGTTGCTTTAACGGACAATTGCGCGGTCGTGCGACGCTGTACCTAAACGAATTTGAGGTCCTTTTTTTCCCACAAACAGCGCTTTCTTTTGGTGGTGTTTGATCACCTGTGCAATTTTTTGATCATGCGCTATAAACAAAAAAAGAGCGACAATTTAGCAAAAATAACAATATTTTTCACATTTTTTTATATGAAATTCCACCCAAAAAAATGTAAAAATCAAAATTTTTTAACATTTTTGGCCAATTTGTTTTATGCTACATATGTTTGGTAAAAAAAAAAATCACAAAAAGCGTATTTTGATTGCTTTGCGCAAAAGTTATTGCGTTTACTAACAAAGGGAAAGATTTTTGTCATTTTTGTTGTTTTTTTTTTTAACGAGTAATGGCGGCGATCTGCGATTTTTTTTGCGGGACTGCGACATTGCGGCGGACAGATCGGACCCTTGACTGACATTTTTGACACTTTTGGGGTTACCAGTGACATTACTACAGTAATCAGTGCTATACATATGCACTATTACTGTAAAAATGACACTGGGAGGGAAGGGGTTAACTTTATTGGAGAAGGAGGGGTTAAGTGTGTCCCTAGGGGCGTGTTTTTAACTGTGATTGGATTTGGCTACTTGTGTAAGTACAGAGATCAATGGTCCTACATAGTAGAACCGTGTGATCTTCATTCTTACACAGGGGAGAATGACAGGCGGCTGTGTTTACATTAGCCGCCTGCCTTTCTCCCGCTCTAACGGACGATCGTGAGTGCCCGGTGGACATCGGGTCCGCCGGGCACATGCGCGGGGGGGTCCGTGAGCAAGCGGGAGCGCGCCTCCGGCGGCGCGCGCTCACTCCCCAGAGCCTCACAGGCTAGCGACATAGACCTACGTCACTTTGCCTGTGAGGGGCTGACTGCCGAAGTAGATCTACGTTAGGCGGTCGGCAAGTGGTTGAACACATCAGCTATACTTCACAGATAGACGGGTGTGATTTTGAAGTATGTATTTACAGTGGGTACGGAAAGTATTCAGACCCCCTTAAATTTTTCACTCTTTGTTATATTGCAGCCATTTGCTAAAATCATTTAGGTTCATTCTTCTTCCTCATGAATGTACACATAGCACCCCATACTGACAGAAAAACACAGAATTGTTGACATTGTTGCAGATTTATTAAAAAAGAAAAACTGAAATATCACATGGTCCTAAGTATTCAGACCCTTTGCTCAGTATTTAGTAGAAGCCCCCTTTTGATCTAATACAGCCAGGAGTCTTTTTGGGAAAGATGCAACAAGTCTTTCACACCTGGATTTGGGGATCCTCTGCCATTCCTCCTTGCAGATCCTCTCCAGTTCTGTCAGGTTGGATGGTAAACGTTGGTGGACAGCCATTTTTAGGTCTCTCCAGAGATGCTCAATTGGGTTTAAGTCAGGGCTCTGGCTGGGCCATTCAAGAACAGTCACGGAGTTGTTGTGAAGCCACTCCTTCATTATTTTAGCTGTGTGCTTAGGGTCATTGTCTTGTTGGAAGGTAAACCTTCTGCCCAGTCTGAGGTCCAGAGCACTCTGGAGAAGGTTTTTGTCCAGGATATGCCTGTACTTGGCCGCATTCATCTTTCCCTCGATTGCAACCAGTCATCCTGTCCCTGCAGCTGAAAAACACCCACACAGCATGATGCTGCCACCACCATGCTTCACTGTTGGGACTGTATTGGACAGGTGATGAGCAGTGCCTGGTTTTCTCCACACATACCGCTTAGAATTAAGGCCAAAAAGTTCTATTTTGGTCTCATCAGACCAGAGAATCTTATTTCTCACCATCTTGGAGTCCTTCAGGTGTTTTTTAGCAAACTCCATGCGGGCTTTCATGTGTCTTACACTGAGGAGAGGCTTCCGTCGGGACACTCTGCCATAAAGCCCCGACTGGTGGAGGGCTGCAGTGATGGTTGACTTTCTACAACTTTCTCCCATCTCCTGACTGCATCTCTGGAGCTCAGCCACAGTGATCTTTGGGTTCTTCTTTACCTCTCTCACCAAGGCTCTTCTCCCCCGATAGCTCAGTTTGGCCAGATGGCCAGCTCTAGGAAGGGTTCTGGTTGTCCCAAACGTCTTCCATTTGAGGATTATGGAGGCCACTGTGCTCTTAGGAACCTTAAGTGCAGCAGAAATCTTTTTGTAACCTTGGCCAGATCTGTGCCTTGCCACAATTCTGTCTCTGAGCTCTTCAGGCAGTTCCTTTGACCTCATGATTCTCATTTGCTCTGACATGCATTGTAATCTGGAAGGTCTTATATAGACAGGTGTGTGGCTTTCCCTAATCAAGTCCAATCAGTATAATCAAACACAGCTGGACTCAAATGAAGGTGTAGAACCATCTCAAGGATGATCAGAAGAAATGGACAGCACCTGAGTTAAATATATGATATTTCAGTTTTTCTTTTTTAATAAATCTGCAACAATGTCAACAATTCTGTGTTTTTCTGTCAGTATGGGGTGCTATGTGTACATTCATGAGGAAGAAGAATGAACTTAAATGATTTTAGCAAATGGCTGCAATATAACAAAGAGTGAAAAATTTAAGGGGGTCTGAATACTTTCCGTACCCACTGTAGCTGTAACATATCAACTCTACATCATATTGTAAAAAAAGTAAAATTATGACATCAATTTATGATTTTAGATTGTTCTAACTTTACAACTTCAACCCTGCCTACTTACCAGCTTGTTCCTCTGTGTAAGCCGACTACCAAAGTAAAGCACCATCATGGCACAACGAGAGTGAACCCTGCCAATATATTCCATTTAACCTCAGGATCACTTCATAAATAAGTATTTTATTGGAAATAATCCTTTAAATACAAGCCAAGCGCAACCAATACTGGCCTGACTGGTTTTGTTTGAATGGCATATACACTGTCAGGAGTGGCCAGAACACCTGAAAGGGTATACACCTGAGGGTGTTCTGAAATATACCAATTTCCAGGGTCTATTGCTTTTTTAGCCTGGCCCTGCCCTTTATCATAGCCTAAATATCACTACTGGCTTATTTCTACAATAAGTAGCCTTACCGTTAGGAAGGGAATAGGTGGGGCCAGGCTCCCAACCCAATTGACTCAGGAAGGGAGTGTATTTTAGAGCACCCAGACATTGTGAACACTCAACGTGCTTACACTTAAGAAGGACATATTATGAAGAACACAGAAGTTGCTGTTTTGTGTTACCAGCTCTGAAATAGATTGGTATTACACATTCCAGACATGCTTTACTTAGGACCATGAGATCTCTTTAAAAACTGGACAAGTAGAAATTTACTTAGGGAAGCATAATAGTTTGGGGTTTATTTGATTTGATTATCTAGCTAACAGTCCTCATGGAAGGCATCATATGACAACATGTGGGCAAAAAATCAGGAGTTCGAATTTCCTTTGAAAGCACTTAAAAATTCAGAGTTTTAAAGTGTTCTGCTTGCTTCTGTGTTTATTGGGTAGAAAGAAGGAACAGACTGGTTATATGGGGGTAGGCTTTAAGGAACCAAAAGCCCTCCATCAATCCGCTACTAAAAACAGCAGAGGAAAACTAAAACAGAATCATTTGCCATCATTTCCATCACAAATTCAGAAATCAAGTGGTTAATTCTGCATGGTTAGTGGGCACTATTGATGGCCATCTAGCCTAAACAAATTCAAGGAGTAAAGAATAAATAGTTTTAGAACATTATATTCAGTATTACTGTAGTACAAACCATTGTTTGCAGATGTACTGTTGGGCCAAGGCATAAATTAAACTATGCTTACATAAAGTGTAAACCTCTTGTATTTTGAGTTTGTGGTGGAAGTGCTAATATCTAAGCACCTTATTTTTTAAGAAGGCACCACTGAGCTCTACAAATAAAATAAAGTTCTTTAAACTTAAGTGGGGCATACAAAACAACAGTGGACTTGATTATTCTGAGTAAAACATGATGGACTACTAAAGAAAAGTAGTTACACTTGAAAACATTCCACTGTCTTATGCTCATTGTTCATTCTGAAAGTACATGTATCATACTGTAAATTGCCAGTATCCCGCCCCTAGGATTCGATAGGACATGAATGTGTCTTGAGGAAAATAGATTAGCTGACCTACACTTATAAAGCACAATGAAGCTGAAAAAGAAAAGTTTATCAAGATCTTAAAGTAAGGAACATGGAAGAATAGTCATCATGTGATTCATATTTGTATTTGTAAATACAGTATCTCACAAAATGTTTAGAGCTCCAGTGGAGGGTGTGCTCTTCTGTATTCTGTTTATGCCAGTATTACCTTCATTACAGAGTGAGCAAAAGTTAGGTGGTTCTGGATTCAGTACATGGGACAGTTTAATTAGGTGATAAAAGAGTGTTGGGCCTACTAATGCAAAAGACAAGATATAAGTGAAACTGCTTTACTGCAGATATCCTAAAAAAATGAATTCCTCATTATGAAAGAAGATGACCTTTACTTTAGAATTCAAAATGGGTTTTTCTTTTTTTTTCTCCAGACTTAAAAATTGCTGTATGAAACCAATACAATACATACAGTATCTCACAAAAGTGAGTGCACGCCTGACATTTTTGTAAATCTTTTATTATATGTTTTCATGTGACAACACTGAAGAAATGACACTTTGCTACAATGTAAAGTAGTGAGTGTACAGCTTGTATAACAGTGTAAATGTGCTGTCCCCTCAAAATAACTCAACACACAGCCATTAATGTCTAAACGGCTGGCAACAAAAGTGAGTACACCCCTAGATTGCCAAGACCCTGAAACTGAGCTGCAGCACACCCTCCACTGGAGCTCTAAACATTTCAACAAAATCAATTGTATATACTGTACAGGGCCGCTGATAGGGGGGCACCAGCCCTCTTGTAGGGGGCCCTAGCACACAGGGGGGCCCACACAGAGAGGGGGATTAGTGATGTACAACAATTACAGAAATCTTCCTCCAGCACCTGAATCTGATCTGTCCCTCTCCCTGCTATCAGCTTTTATCTGTTCAGAAAGAGACAGTCATCCCTCCCTTGTGTAGGCCCCCCTCCCAGCACTTATCTCTGCTCAGGAGTTTATTTGTAAATTGTAACTTTGTTTCTCTCTCTCTGTCTCTCTGATTACTGAGCTCCAACTGCCCTGCCTGTATATTTTTCTTATCTCATCTTCTTTTTTATTTAACATCGTTTTTTTTTTTTTTAGATTTAGCAGGAATTATGCGAGTTATGTTATATTTGTGTCTGATAATAGTGATTTTGTTGCAATTTTAGCTAAATATATCTTTAATATTTTCTTGAGGGGGCCCTGCCAGGTGGTCTGTATGGGGCCCTGCAATTTATAACAGCAGCCCTGATACTGTATATAAGTGGTTTTGCAAATTTTTATGTTTGGGCCTTGCCTGGGGTTAGTAAATTAACCCAATCATATGCAAGGCCATTCAAAAAAACATTTGAGGGAGAATCTGTTTGGAACACTTAAACACCCCTTCACCATCCCTATCAGACCTTTTGATTGGTTCTGTTACTTCTTTAAATGCCCTCTTTAGGGACCAGAAAATATTTCTGCATTTACAGCTCAGCAGTTCTCACCAGCATCAAAATTATCAAGAGTCAATTGTCAAGAGTCATTTATGTGAGTTGATGATTCTGATGCTTCAGATTGCATGAAACCAAAGACTTGGCAAACTTTTGTAAAGTACTTTTTATTTTGAATCCTGTTTTTTTAACTGCTGTAAATTGTCTGTTTTGTAATACATTTTCTGTACATATTTTCTTGAACTATTTTTCTTCATATTAAATTTATATCTTAAATCTCTAATCTGAAACTCTAAATGTTCTGAAAGTAAGCACATTCGGAAGATTTACCCCCCATTTTTATATTCTAGTGGGACTGCATTAAAGTAATGCAGTCCCATTCTATATGGCACTGCATTACTTTAACTGACAATTGCGCTGCTGTGCAATGCTGTATCCAAATAAAATGTATGTCCTTTTATCCCTCAAAGAGAGCTTTCTTTTGGTGGTATTTGATCACCTCTGTATTTTTGATTGTTTGCACTATAAACAAAAACAACCTTTTTTACTTTCTGCTACAAAACATATCCAATAAAAATCTGATTTCTTCATCAATTTCAGCCAATATGTATTCTGCTACATGTTTTTGGTAAAAAAAAAAATCCTGCATATTGATTGGTTTGCGTAAAGTTTATAGCGCCTACAAACTACGGGATACATTTAGGGAATTTTTATTTATTTTTCTAGTAATGGCAGCAATCAGCGACATATAGCAGGACTCCAATATTGCAGCGGACAAATCGGACACTAACTGACACTTTTTAGAGATCAGCGACACTAATACTATGATCAGTGCTAAAAATATTCACTGTCACAGTACTAATGACACTGGCTGGGAAGGGGTTAACATTGGGGGTGATCAAAGGGATAAATGTGTACCTTGCCTGTGTTTGTGTACAATGTAAGAAATGCTTTTACTAGGGTAAGGCATGAATCCATTTTTCTTGCTTTGCAGGAACAAGGGATCCATGTCTCCTCTACTGACAGAACAAAGATCTGCCTTTTTTACATAGGGAGATCACTGTTCTGGCTCTCTGCCTAATAAACGGCGGGTGCTGGCGGACATCGGGTCCATGGTACCCGCAGACTAGCTCCCGCTGTGTGTAATCACAGCAGAAGCAGCCTGCTAGTGGCATGCATTCGCGCCCCAAACCCGGAAGTCCAGGATCACATACTAGATACGTGGTCCTGAGCAGCAGAGCCGCCTTGCCATCGTACATGTAAGTAATACAGTCAGCAAGCGGTTAAAGTTCACTTCATGGACAGTATGCACTTTCCTTTCAGTGAAGAAACTTTTAGGGCCTATTCACACCATTTCATTGTGGTAAGGCGCTCATTACCACAATGCATAGTAATGCATGCTACATGCATTTTTGGGATGCTATTTATTGTGAATGGCACCCCAATATACCTTAGAAACGCATGTGTATTGCAACACACCACAGCAAAATACCACACACACAGTGTTCTATACATTACTCTGCACTGTGGGGAAAAGCAACCTGTTCCATTTTTTAATGTGTTGTCATGCATTTCAGCCCAGACATTTTGGATGTGCTGTTTAACGCACCACAACACAACATACGTGAACAAATGACAACGCCTGTGTTCCCCAAATGATTGTGTCATATTCAAGTCACATCAACTTCTTTTAAGAAGCCCCATCGCCAATGTTTATAAATGTTATACACTTTTTATTGTAGAGCTCATAGGGTCAGTTCTGGTAAAAAAGTTGTTGCTACCAGTAATATTCTGAGAAGATAAAGGAAGTAGAAACACAGAGATACAGGGAATAAACTTCAAGCACTACTGTCAAAGAAATAGGCATGCTCACTATTTACTAAACAACCTATATTTTTAGGTCTGTACTCCACTTTCCTGTTACAGGCAAATGTGCAGGAAGTTTAAATATGACTGTCCTGTTCAGTATGTACTAGAAATAAACCCAGTGCATTTTGTAATGTCACAGATTTCTGCAATACAAGACTGTCAGAGGACAATGATGGATTTGTCTGTTATTCAGTTATGCCAGCATAGAGTACTGTAGTGTGAGGACAGGCATAATTTTCAATTAAAGCGGAGTTCCAGCCATTCACTCACCTGTCCAACGGTCCAGCGATGCGGCCGCCCGAAGCCTCGATCCTCTCCCTCGGCGCCGGCATCACTGCTGTGGGCACCCGGCTGTGACAGTTTGCGGCTTCACAGCCTGGTACCCACTGCGCATGCGCGAGTCGCGCTGCGCATGCGCGAGTCACGCTGAGCGCCGTGATTTTCCGGCAATCTTCTGGGACCTCTGACGTGTCCCAGAAGATTGCAGGGAGGGAGGGGGAGAGGAGAACTTCCGTTCAGGGCGCCGCGGCGCTCCGAGCGGAAGTGGGAGCGGGTACCTGTCAAAACTAGGTACCCGCTCCCCCCCCCCAAAAAAAATGACATGCCAAATGTGGCATGTCAGGAGGTCAGGACTCCCTAAAGCGGAAGTTCCACTTTTGGGTGGAACTCCGCTTTAAGTATCTCAAGGTATTTCTTAGCAGAAATGTGTCAAATTATAACATGCATGGGGTACAGGACTTTAAAACCTATACAATAGTGTGAGACTACATTTGGGCTTTGAGGTGATGTGCATCTAGAAACCATATGACATTTCCCATGTAGTTTTGTAACTTTGTAACATGTAATTTTTCTGATTTTTTAATGGAACTCCATCTCCTGTAGCACTTCAGGAATAATATTAATAACTGTACAGGTAAAACTTAACTATCTTGGGAAATTAGAAATATAGGTACCTTCTGTCATCTTCCACTTGTACCCCTATAGAGTGAAACTCCCTCCTGTTCTTTCCTTCTGTATCTGAGTCTGAGATGGTCTCAACCTGCAAAAGTTGAAAGCAGTTAAGTCATTCATCAACTGCATTTTTATAAATTACAGTATTTGCTGCCATAAAGTTATTTATTCTAAACTAGCCCCTCCTTGCACAATATTTTCATGCAGAAATATCGAACAACTTTGAGAAACATAACAGCAAACTAAGTTTTCACATTGGAAGAAAAATGAATTGTAGTTACTTGTAGTTACTATGCACCCCGAAACCACCAACTTTTCCAAAGAACCTATTATTATTTATTATAACCAACTATGCACAAAACTGAAGGTAGACTAACACCACTTAGAGAGAAAACCTTGACAGAAAATGGTTGGTCCCCTGGAATTGCTAGTGATGCGTTTAGGGCTGTAAAAAGAAAATAATATAATGTTGCAAAGCTCCAATGCTCTGATTCAGTTAGAATAAGGATGATGACTAATGCATGGAAATTAGTTTTCAACCGTTTACATTTGACAAAATGAAATGTACTGAATTTAGAACTGAAACTCTTGCACAAGTAAAAGTAAAGGAATATAAACTCATAATAACAATTCTACAAGACATAAAGTGGGAGGGGAATGGACAATTCCAAACAGGTGATTATAGAATGCAATACAATGGTGGTAATAGCAGGGAATTAGAGACAGGCTTCCTGCTGCATAATATATAGAAACTGACTGTGCTGGACTTTGTGTGAGCAGATAAAAGAATATGCATATTACATCTAAACGGGTGAATAAGGAATATTACTATTATTTGCGATTACCGGTATATGCCTAACAAGAACATGTGGAGGGAAAGTGAAGAACAATTTTTACAACACATTGAGAGCTTTAAATGCAGGAATGTCAAAGCATGAGATTAAGATAGTAGTAGGAGATTGGGAGATAGAGATGTACTAAAAAAAAATGTAAGCATTCAACTGTTAGGAAAGCTTATCTGAATATAGTATTAATAATGATATAGATAGTAGCAGTCATATTCAAATGTACGTAGTTCATCAGTTCTAATGAGTGTCAGGAACATAAATGAAAAAAATTGTGAAAGCACACAGTTCTATTTAAGCAGTGTCTTCAGTGAGTAATGCATTTAGATTTGCAGTTAGTACATGCGTAAGGGTCACCGATCCACAGGAAATGTGGAGGTGCAATGAATCTAACACCTCCAGAGAATAGAGGGTAGCCATATACTAGAACAATGAGAGCGTAGAGCACACAGATCTCATGCAATAAATATTATACAATTATTAGACTTAAAAAACAAATTAGCAACTCACAATCTTTTTCAAAGAAATAACGTATTTGAGGCCACAAGAAAACACTTGGTAGCCTGCATGCCATGGCCAATGGCTGGAGTACAGCTTTTGGTGTCTGTCAGTTCATCCAACAGGACTTACTCCAAAGATCTCAGGGGAAGTGGCCATCTCTGTATTCTGATCCATCTCTGATCCATCTGATACATCTCTGTATCTTGATGTATCTCTGGGAGAAAGGGGACTGAGCAAAGCGGTTCAAAGATATAGTCATAATTTTCAAGCTTCAGGAGACAGAGATAGGCACTTAATTTAACCTCCCTGGCGGTATGATTCTTTTGGATTTTAGGAAAGCGGTACCATTATTTTGCATGTAATTCTTGTGAATGAGCAGCCCAAACCAACTGTATACATTTATTATATATATGTATGTATACATATATTATGTATATATATATATATATATATACATATATATATATATATATATATATATATATATATATATATATATATATATATATAATGTATACATTTGGTTTGGGCTGCTCATTCACAAGAATTACGTATATATATATATATAAATATATATATATATATATACATATATATATATGTGTGTGTATATATATATATATATATATATATATATATATATATATATATACTGTATGTGTATATATATATATATATATATATATATATATATATATACACACATAAAAAGTACAGTAAAACTGCAGGAAAGGGCACTGGGGGGCAATGTAATGTGAATTTTTTTTTATTTTGAATGGTATCAGTGTGTTTGGTGTGTTTTACATTTGAATTTGCCGCCGGTTCCACCCCCCGGCGGACATCACGTCGCCAGAGACGGAAGTCGGGGCTCGCAGACGATCAGGAGGAAGCTCCGCCGCCGCATACCGCCCGCATTCTTCGCTGGATCCCGGAGAAAAGGTAAGTAAAACCTCTACCAGGATCCAGCGATCTTCCTAGCGCTACCCCGAGTGTGACTCGGGGTTACCGCTTTTGGCTCTAAAATCTAACCCCGAGTCACGCTCGGGAATACCGCTAGGAAGGTTAATAGGTTTAGAGAATGTCCTGTCAGAAGAACTGACAACCACCGCCAACGACTTTACTCCAGTCCCTCTACTGGCCACGGTGCGAGGACTGCTATTGTCTGCCTTCTTCTGGTCTGAGATGCATTGCCTTCCTTGCAAAAGATTGTGAGTTGCCAATTTGTTTATCTATCTAATAAATATACCATTTTGTTGCCTGAGATCTGTGAGCCCTTATCTTTTTTTTTTCCATTGTGTCAGGAACCCCAGAATGGGTAACATCTTAATCCAGTCAGTGAGTGTTGAGATATGTTTCCAGCACTAAGTAGAACAGAAGAAGCTGCTTGGATTAGTAATGAACTGTCATTTCAAGTCCAGCTGAATGTGATTAACCACTACTAGCTTTACTATGACCTGGATAACTGAGAACATTCACAGACATAATATTAATGATGACAAAGCCATTGATTTCCCAATCAATTGTAGCTGATAATTAGCAGCACAATTTTCCCCCAGGAAACTTTACACAAAAAGACAAAAGGATCACGTCAGGGTGAGAAAAAAGACAGATCCCATGATGACAACTGCAAATAAAAGTCACCAATCCAGGATGTGCACAGTTGTAGGGGAGCAGATTGAGATTCAGATCACTACATGGTACAAACCACAAATAGCAGTAATTAGATGTAGAAAAGCAGGGGAATATTAGGATATGATGTGGAAAATGAAAAGAAGATGATTTATCAGTGGCATTCAAAGAAGCAATAGAAGATTAATAAAAGATTCTGTGAAAATGTAATGACTAAAAAGAAAGCAGCTGATGGGAGCTGATGGGAGATGATGGACGAATACAGCGGTGGAAGAAACATTTTCAACTTTTCAACAAGGGCAGAAATGAAAAATATTAACACTATAAAGAATATGCAGATAATATTAGAGAAGAGATGAAATAAAGAGTAAGGGGGTGTGCAATTCCATCAACAATGGGAGAATAAGAAGAAGCAATACAGTCTATGAAGAACAACAAAGCAGCCAAACAAAAAATTACCATTCAAATATTGATTAGGTATTTCAGTTTGGGAGAAAAAAGGTTACAAGGTGCATTGAAAAACATTATTTTTTAACATTTCCATAAAAAAGTAATAACGGATCCTGTACTGTATTCAAATAAATTAAACAGTTATTTCTTTCCTGTGTCAAAACAATGTTTTTGAGGAAAGTTAATTTGAAACAACTGAATCCATGATCAGGAATCGCTGCCTATATGGCCAGCATTTAAATCTGTTATCTGGGGTAATGTAAGAAGTGGGGCTCTGCTTTCACTGCAAGGGATAAATTATATTTATTATTAATTTTCTTTCTTTTTTTTAGGGGAACATTAAAATTATGTTTTACTTACCTTATCCCCTCACTCCCCCCCAGCAGCAGACGCTTTCCTCTTCACTTCTTCTGTTTCTGGTTTGTAGACGGGCCCCTCCATGTCCTTACATACAATGCTAGTCTGCTGCTGTATTGAAAACCTTAGCGTGCGACTGACAGATGGAGCCCCAACCAGCTTCCAGGGACCAGTCGCATGAAGAGGATCAGCCTTTTTGAGTGAGAGATAAGGTAAGATAAACTTCTGTAATGTTCTCCTAGGCAAGATCAAGCATTTAACCCTTGAAGTGTGGGGGTGCCCCACTAAAAGGGTCATTTTCAAATTACCTTGTAGATTTAAAGATTGTGCAAGCACCTCTGTGTAACTGCATTTGCATTCTGTTGCCACTATATAGAGTAAAGGCTTGTTACAGATTCACTTTAATGAGACCCTTACTAGGTTTTTACACAAATAGTACATCATATGTACAAGAACAGAAAGTTTGGAATGTAGATTGTTAAAAGTTTTATGATCACTTAGGTAAAACATTCATAAAATGTATTTATGGATGTCCATCTATGCTTTCTTAGGGTGGATATGCCAATACGTGATCATACCTGGAATGACCTTCATATTTTTCCCCAGTTTGCTCATCTTTGGAATAAAGTAAACATGCAATGAAGCATTTATTTTTTTCCCTACTAAAAATAGGGATCAACGGAGGATCATTCACAGATTTTCAGTATTGTGACATAGTTACATAGTTCATCTGGTTGAAAAAAGACAAGTCCATCCAGTTTAACCAATAAAAGAGGGGGGGGAATAATATCATACAATCCCATATACACAATCCTATACCCACAGTTGATCCAGAGGAAGCAAAAAAAACCTAGCATAGCATGATCCAATTTGCTCCAGCAGGGGGAAAAATTCCTTCCTGATCCACCAATAGGCAATTGGATATTCCCTAGATCAAGTGAGAATTGAATTTAGAGTAATATATTGTCTGTAAAATTCTGGCACCGTCCCCTAAAAATATAACAGCTGTGTGGATATAACCAGGTATGGTGGGAAGAGGAACAGGGACAGGAGGGGGAAAGGGGAGAGGGAACGGGACAGTTGTATCGACCAATCCTGAAAGTAGGGATTTGAAAGTGCCTAGGCATATCAAACAAAATAGGTTAAAAGGGGTTATTCCATATTTATTCAAAGTACAAAAAGATGAAAAGAACAGTGTTACAAAAAAATATATGACAATACATGCATATAATGCGTCACATGACCCGGTGAATGGACCATAAGATAAAGCTGTGGATTTACGCATTTCACTCACAATCGCTGAGCTTCTTTCGGGATCCAATTATACATGCATACAGAAAAGACCTTTATGATAAAACAATGTCCTTAGCATAAAATCATTCAATCAGTGTCATGGGTAAGTAATGATATATTGAACTTTACACTGAGATTGACAAAACAAACCTCATGAGGAGATATCAATATGTTAATGGCCAAGCCAACAAAACAACATAGGAGAAAAAAGCGGGGGGTAACCCAAGCAGGGGCCCCTAATCCAGAATATACCAGACAGACAAATCCAGAATATAGAAATACCAAAAGTCCGCAATCATTATGTGCAGTGACCTGGCAAACATCCCAATGGAGCATGTAACATGCTCCACTGGGATGTTTGCGGACTTTACATAATAATTGCGGACTTTACATTTTGTATTTCTATATTCTGGATTTGTCTGTCTGGTATATTCTGGATTAGGGGCCTTTTCTTGGGTTACCCTCCCCCTTTTTTCTCCTATATTATCTCTTTGGCTTGGCCATTAACATATTGATATCTCCTCATGAGGTTTGTTTTGTTAATCTCAGTGTAAAGTTCAAGATATCATTACTCACCCATGACACTGGTCGAATGATTTTATCCTAAGGACATTGTTTTATCATAAAGGTATTTTCTATATGCATGGATAATTGGATCCTGAAGAAGCTCAGAGATTGTGAGCGAAACGCGTAGATACACAGCTTTATCATATGGTCCATTCACCGGGTCATGTGACACATTATATGCATTTATTGTCATATATTTTTTGTGACTGTGTTCTTTTCATCTTTTTGTACTTTGAATACATATGGAATAACTCCTTTTAACCTATTTTGTTTGATATGCTTGGGCACATTCAAATCCCCACTTTCAGGATTGGTTGATACAATCTTCCTTCCCCTCCCTTTCCTTGTCCCTTTCTCTCTCCCCTTTCCTTTCTCCCCTCCTGCCCCTATTCCTCTTCCCACCATACGTGGTTATATCCATACAGCTTTTATATTACCTGGATCAACTTTACCCATTTATAACTTTACCTATAAATGTTAGTTTCCAGTTTTAAAACAAACCTGGGCAATCAAAAGAAGCACATGAGAAAAACATGTATAGGCAGAGGTTACGTTTAAATTGATCAATAAAGTTGGACAAATTTAAGCCCCTCCTTAGCATCCCTGATGGTTATATATAAAAACATATAAAGATTTTTAAAGAAAAAAAACAAGATGAAAATATACATTTAGCTGTATAAATCTATGGACCTACTAATCAATTTGAAACAAACCTCTTTTTTATCACCTATTCACTTTAAATTGTCCAGGTTTTTAACAGGTTTAAATTAGCGTTCAATTTACCTTGATGTAAATGTTATTTCTTACAGCCATATTAATCATGTTTTTGGGCATGCCTATGGATAGGGCTGCGGCCCTTTGAAGGAGATTGGGGTTGATTTACTAAAGGCAAACATCCTGTTTTTTTTGCAAGGGAACTTTTCTTTTGCTTAGTGAGCGTGGTTGATATTCACTTTACAAAGAATACCCAATCATGTACAAGGACATAAAAAAAAAAAAAAAAAAACAGGACTTTTCCTTGGACATGTTTAGATTATGTAGGCAGAGCTTCACCCCATTCATTAAGTTAAGGGTCAATTCTTTTGCAAAATGAAAATTTCCTTGCAAAGCAAACAGCCTATTTGCCTTTAGTAAATCAACCCACTGATAGAAAGCATATCAGCTTGAGTGGAATGCATAAACATCTTAGCCGGGATCTGCACAAGCCTTTTAAGCGGACCAGTCATAAATGGCTGTTATGAACTTCCATTGAGAAGGCTGTCTTAAACTTCCATTAAGCTGGCAGTGGCAGATACACTGAGCAAATTTCTGCTGGTTCCTAGTGAACCAGCCAAAACTCCAACAGTGGGTGACCCTCTTGGCACCGCTCCACTTGTTCAATGGATAAATTGAAGGACCTGGATGTAAAATTGATAACTAAATTGTATCCAATCAGCACAATCAGTATACATAAAGTGTAAATCAAGCAGATATATACTTTATTGTACATTTGGACAATGTGTATGTCAGGGAAAAGGTTTATTTTTTAAGGATATAGTTTCTGACTACATAAATGATCAGTACAGCACAGGAAGAGCTAGTTTAATTATAAGCTCCTTGTATTTGCAGAGTCCAGAGTAGATGCCCATTAAAGCAAATCTGACCCAATGATCATGTAATGTATGAAAAATATGTACATAAGGGAAAGGAAAAAAGAAAATAATAAAATTGCACATAAAACAAGACTTTTTGTTCAGTTTAAACTGTTTATTTCACAATTGGATTTCAAGGTAGTGAAGGAAAATTGGTTATGTACATATGATGATACATTTTATGTCTCAAATATAGGAGCATTAAGTGAAGCTGTCACCAGATATTTTAATCCAAAAGTTGTTAATTTCCAAATATTAGGGACCTCAAGTTTCCTGAACATGTATATATATATATATATATATATATATATATATATATACACAGTATATCTGTTCATTACCTGCTTCTCATTGATTTTTATAGGTCAGCTCTCTGGGCATCATGTCTGATAGGCTTAAAAGCATTTTGCACAGATTTTTTTCTTAGCATATTTTCTTTCTTTCTTCAACCCTCTCCAATAGCTTGCCTTATGACTTTCGTCCAGAATATGACAACATATCACCTACTAGAACCAATTTAAACAGGAGCCAATAAACCTGCCAGCATGTCTTTAGAGCATTGGAGGAAACTGCAGTACCTGGAGAAAACCCATGCAAGCTGTATGCAGACAGTGTCCCGGCTGAGATTTAAACCAAGGCCCTAGTGCTGCAAGGCATAGGTGCTAACCATTAAGCTTCTGTGACACCTATTACTGAACTTACCTTGCTACTATTCCAAAAGTCCACCTATAGGACTCCCACACCTAGGCACATTATAAGTGACTCTCAACTTGCAGCTGCCAAACACAACTGTAACACATACCCCACAATTCAAAGCTACTTCTCACTATAAGTCATGCTAGCAAATGTGAGGTGCACACTTTAGGATTGGGAGGCTGGCTAAGTCCCAACTCTCATATCTAGATATGAGAGTCACCAGAAGCAAATTGTATGCAAAAAAAATGTGCTTTATTTCTCAAAAACAAAATACAGTAGTTTTCTCTCTTGCCATGTACATAAGAAAAACATCTTTATTAAAATGTCATTGAAGTCACTGCCATTGGCTCAGTAATAATTGGGCATCTCGTGACATAAACAGATGGTATCTTCCTTTCTGAATTTCTGATGCCAAAGAAATTTAAAGGGAATAAATCACCTACAAATTATATGAAGGGAGCATTAATTCAAATCTGCCATTAAATGTGTATATTTACAAGCAGTGAATGTGGAAGTCATCAAACATTAACTGTAGGTACATCTTCCTGGTTTAAATTACTGTGATTAATTTACCTGCAGTGAATATTTGGTAAAGGTCATATTCACTGCTTTATAAATATGCCTCGGAGTTTTAAAACAACACTTTCTCTGGAAAACAAACTTATTTTCACATATCATTTTTTTTGGTTATTATTATAATACAGGATTTATATAGTGCCTACAGTTTAAAATCCAAAGGCAGACAGTACAGTTACAATGCAATAAAATATGAGCAGACCCTGCTCATTAAGGCTTACAATTTAACAGGGTGGGGCAAATGGTGCCAAAGGTAATACCTGTGGGGAATGAACTAATGAAAGAGTTCAACAGAAAAGTCCAGTTGTTAGTTGGAGGCATGATAGGCTTCCCTGAAGAGTTGTGTTTTCAGGTATTGCCTAAAGGTTCCCAGAGTAGGAAATAGCTGGACAGATTGAGGTAGAGAGTTCCAGGGGATGGGAGAGGCTCTAGAGAAGTCCTGGAAACGAGCATGGGAGGAGGAGACTAGACAGCTAGAGAGCAGGAGGACTTGGAAGGAGCAGAGAGGACGGTTTGGGTTATATTTGGAGTTGAGATTGGTGATGTAGCTCGAGGAAGAGTTGTGAATGGCTTTGTATGTTGTAAGTATTTTAAATTGAATTCACTGGGCAATCAGAAGCCAATGGAGGGATTGGCAGACAGGGGTGGCAAACAGTGAGCAGTTTATAAGGTAGATGAGTTTGGCAGCAGCATTCATGATCGACTGAAGAGGGGATAGCCTTTGGAGAGGTAGGCTTATGAGAAGGTATTTGCAATAATTAAGGCAAGAGACAACAAGGGAGTAATTGACTAGCTTGGTGGTTTCACTAGTTAAAAGGGGGCAAATTTTATAGATGTTACAGAGGTGAAGTCTACAAGTATTTAACAGCGACTGGAATTTAGGGCCGAAAGGATAGAAGAAGAGGGTGAATGTAGTAGTTGGGAGGGAACAGGATCCAGGGGCACTTAGTTAGATGGGCATTTGAAAAAAATGTAAAAACCTCTTCAGTAGTAGCCAGTTCAAAACAGGAGAAGAGAAATGATGAATGTGCTGTTAGACAGGGTATGGTAAGTGGTGAAGATAGCTTTACAATGGAGGTGTGCCCAAAATTGCATGAATTTTGTTGTTTAGGTAATTGACAATCACTTGGGCAGTGAGTGAGTTAGTGGGTGGAGGCGGTGGAGGAGAAAGCAAATAGTTAAAAGTAGAGAAGAGCCAACAAGGACTGGATAACAAGGTATTAACAAGAGTGAAAAAGAAGGTTTGTTAGGCTGCATAGAGACTCACATTATATTTTAGGAGGACCGATTTGTATATAATAAAGTCCTGCAGGTATTTGGTTTTACACAACAGTTGCTCAAGAGCATGCCTATGTCTTTTGAGATTTCTGGTCTTGGAGTTTGCCAAGGTTGTTGGGGCCTGATTCTGCATGCAGTAAGAGGAGAAAGTGGGTCCAGTGAGGATGAGAGTAAACTGTTGTAGATAGAGGTGGTCAGGTTAGGACAGGACAGGGGTGAGATTTTGTCATAGAAGTGGTTGGTAGCAAAATAGAGAAGCAAAGGGTTTAAGTGGCTAAGGTTTCTACGAGTATTTTTTTTTTTTTTAATAATCTTTATTTAACAAATTCAGACAGTATATGCAAAACAGCAAAAAGAGCAAGCAAAGTGCAGATAAGAGATACATAGTGAAGGCACAAGTGGTAAAATTATCAATCTGGATGCCCTGAGAGAAACATATGCATCTACAGGGGGTCAAACAAACGGTCATATTGAAAGAGTGTGCCTATTTGGCCAAACATCAAACAAAGTTTCTACGAGTATTTAATGTTTGGAGGGATGGGTGGTTGAAGACAAGGACACTGTGAAACTGATGAGGTTGTGATCAGAGAGAGGAAAGGGGTTTTGGTGAGCCAGGAGATGAGAGAATACAAGGTTAAGAGTGTTACCATCGGACTGAGTGGAAATATGTGTCCATTGTGTTAGGTCAAAAGAGGAGATTAAGTTGAGAAGTTTAGATGTAGCTGGACTGTTAACATTAACAGGGATGGTAAAGTCACCAAGAATGAAAGTGAGCAATTCAGAGAAGAGAACCTAAAGTAACCAGGCAGAGAAGTCATAAAAAAGTATGATACTGGTCATGGAAGCCAATAAATCACTGCAATCCTCAGAGAATTTATAACGACAGATGCATACAGCGGGTCTCAAAAGGGATAGAGAGGGAGGTGTAGGAAGGACGTAAAAGGTACTCATTGGGGATAGAAGGAATTCAGCTGCACCTCCTTTCTGTCCACTAGGTATGGGTGTGTGAGTCCAGTGGGGGCCACCATGGGAAAGCAGGAGAAACAGAAGCCAGGTTTCAGTAATTGCAAATATGTTAAAGCAATGGGAAATAAAAGGGTCATGCAGAGATGTTAGCTTGTTACAGACAGAGCAGGCATTCTAGATGTCACACGAGATGGGGGGCTGGGGGAAGTAGGAGGATAGAAATTAATCTGAGTGAATTGCGGCTGTTACCAGAGGGGTACTGTATAGAAGGAGGGTGAGGAAAGTAAAATGGGAGTGGGAAGTATATGAGCACACATACCTCACTGTCCTGGTGTTTAGGTCAGAGTGTGGGTTCAGTATTTTTAGGAGGTGATGGGCGCAGTAATAGGGAGAGGGTTAAGAGTGAGGGTGATATATATAGGCTGTGAGGTGGAGAGGAGGGGTATGTAATAACAATTTGAGGACAGAGAACACTAATGTGAGAAGGTGGTGCAGGGAGTGCATATTAGTGGGAAAGGAGAGTGGGAATCAGACTTCATAAGAAATTATTTACAAAATTTTGGTTTGCTTGTAGTCTTTTAAGAAGTGGAGCAAAGTTCTTCTTGCTGTATCTCTTTACTGCTTTAGTTATACTGCTGTGTTCAAATAACACTTAGACAAAAAACATTCTATCAGGGACTTCACCCCTGTCAGCAACTTCCCCATAAGCTAATCTAAATTTATAAAGAGAGCGGGTGGAAGCAGTCGTCAATTGATCAATTAGGAACTGATAAGAGACATTTGAAGGGGAAATTGTCAAAAACAGATTAGACACAGACACAGGCCAAAGTCATAAAAGATCAAAATTGATTCTTTAAAGGCAAAGGAGGTAATAATCGATCACCAAAACAATTAGACAAGTTTAAAGGATAATACAGCATCTACCATAGATCAATGTCAGTGTTAATTATCAGTCATACATGGCATGGGGATTGTACAAGTTGATATTCCAAGCAGCAGTCCTATGTGTACATCACAAAGTACAACAGCTGAGCAACCTATAAAGTTTTGGCATTGCCACATGTGAGTTATGGGGGCATGCCTAAACAGCTATTAACTGAAAGACAATATTTTTTTGCTGTGCAGAAAGGTAAGTCTTACTACTCAATAACACCTGGTAAGAAAGTGTTATCTAAAATGTAATTGCCTAAATACAAGCACACTTTAAGGAGTCATTTTTGAGTTTTGTTTTTTTTTTTTTTTGTATTTTTTATATTATTTATTTAAATGTAACTGATTTTCTTTTATTTGGATTAAGCAAACTCTGGTAATAAAAATAAATGACAAATATTAATAAAAACATTTTTTCACAAAGATACATTACTAAAGTGAAAGCAGAGAATCTCAAATTCATACCTGTACACCAATGGACGGACGCCATTTTCTCTGCCTTGTGACACTCTTAAGCTCCTCCCTCTTCACCAGTGGTAGAGCTTTGCTAATCACAGTGGAAGGTTTGGGTGAAGTTCGCTGTTGGACAGCTGACAGGTCCAAAGACAAATTTCTGGACTTGGTTCCCTCTAGACTTTCACTAGAATTGCAATGGACCTTGCCATCTTTGGACCAAGGTAATCGTGTTGGCTCATTGTGCAGAAAGGTTTCATGTGTTGATTCTGTGCTACTTTGGGCTGTAACCGAGATGAGAGGCTTGGAAAGGAGCCTTGGTGGAATGGGTGGTGGGGCTTTACGGTAACTGAAGGCTGCAGCAAAATAAAATAATAGCATGTCAATATTATCAAATTTTAACTGCACTTTTTTTAAGTATGCAGGCATATAGACAAGTACTAGCTTAGTTATTGGTTTAAGAAGCTTTAATAAAAAAACAGGAGGGTGTTTTATTAACTGACACTGTGACACACATAAAATTGACAGGTACAAAATATATCTGTTATATGGTGACTAGGGGGGATTGTTAACACCCTGATAACATACATTTAAAATTGATACTGATATCAAGGATCATTTTACCTATCTGTAAGGGGGGCATTCTTCCCACTGACCACCAATGCATGTAGAATATCTCAAAACTGTGCAATGTATTTTTTTCTTTAAAAACGCCCAAAGAAGGGGCTTGTGAGTATGCCCACATCTGCAGAATAACTTCTTAGGGTGCTGCTGAAATTGTTTTTGCTCTCTCCACCCCGTTGATATCTGAGTGTATTGATAATGCATGTGGAATTGCTTGTTTCTCTTCGTGTGTACACAAGGCTCTAAAAATGCCCAAAATAAGCAACACATATTTGGGTGTCATTCATTTTTATGGCACTCCAAATGTACTAAAGTAATAGGTGTGTGCCAAAAATGCACAAAAAACAAAACAAAACCTGAAGGTGTGAATGCAGCCTTAGTAATAGTTGCAAATACTGCATTTTCAGATTGTAATCAAATAGTGCCTGTGCAGGAGAAAGGAATAGAAATGAGCTAGTGCAGGTTGATAAAACACCCCTGGTTAACACCCTTCTCAAGAATGCTCATATAATCAAAAGCAATAGAAATCAGCCCCAGCAGCATAACAGTTCTTGCCATTGCTGTTGTTTTTTTCATTTTAATACAGTGATATAAAGATAGTACGCATTGTGAACTATTTTATGAGCAATATCCATGTAATAGGCAGAGTATATGATTGATAAGGATTACTTTTAAGGGAAAGATGTACAGAGAAAAACAACATTTTTGTACTCACCATTAAAATCCTTTTTTTTTCAAGTTCAATGGGGGGGACAGGGGATTTAGAAACATTTGGGTTTTATTGCAATCTACCTTAAGGGATATTTTGGACACTGACAAAGGAAAAAAAAAAACCAGTGACCAGCCTGCATAACCCCTTCCATTCCCAGCATGACTCACTTATGTAACAAAGCAGTGTCAAGTAAAAGACCATAAACAAAAAGGGATGGGACCAGTTTTCCTCAATGAACCTGAAGAAAGGGGTTTTAAGAAATTTCAGGGTAATTACAAAAATTCTGTTTCTCATGTAGGCAGTGGCTGCGACGTAGGCACACACACAGTCCAAACTATATCCAGATAATAAAGGAAAATCTTGTTCTGATGTACTGGGGAACAGAGGTATGGGAGCACAACTTTAAGGAAGGGAGGCTCTTCTTTATAGGACCAAGTCACCAGTTTAGGCACACATCTCACAGAGGTTATGGCAACAAGGAACACAACCCTATGGATGAGCACTGAAAAGGAAATATCCCTGATAGTTTCAAAAGGAAGTGTTTTTTTAAGTGCCAGGAGAGTTCAATTAAAATCCCATAGAAACACAGGTGGGCACACAGAATATGGAACTACATAAGAATATATATATAAATATATATGAAAGTCCTAATCAAAGAATAAACAGGTAACAGTCTTTGGGTCAATGGATATTAAGGCCTGATTGTAGAAAGGTCAGAATTTGTCCTGAGGAGTATATTTTGGGATTAGAGATTCTTTACTCACACCAAGCAAATATGCCTTCTATTGGCATATTTTCTGAGAAGTGAACTTTCAGGATTTTAATATTGTGGAAATCTCATAGATACCCCTGGCCCTTAAAATCTGGGCTTTAACAGACACTTTTAGGTGCAGCCACTGCCAGCTGAAATAGACTGCTTTCCAGCTGCCCATGCCTGGGATGTGAACAACGGCAAAGCTAGAAAATAAATTCTTCAAATTTCTCCTAATGCAGCAAGGCTTCTGTATCCTTCCTGATAGTTAAATAATTATGCATTATCTGACTTGATCCTGATCAGGAAAATGTCTAGTCAAGATGCTCAGAGTTTAGGAAAGGCCTAGAATATTACTTGAGTGTGGGGATTCCTCCAGCATCCCTTGCATCATCAGGGTGACTCCTCCTCATACTGTTAGGCTAGCATCTGTTGTGATGATCTTCCAAGAGATTCCCAACTGTAAAGCTGGATTCCCGAGCCACCAGGCCAGAGGCAATCTGGTCTTTGCTATCAGGCTAGGGTAGGATCTGATTTGTCCCATGAGGATAGGATGCTGAGTTAAAGAGGTCTGGAGTGAATCTGGGCAAATAGGACTTCCTTGAAAGAGGATACCATTAGCCCCACAATTCTCATGCAAACATCCAATGCAGATTATAAAGATTCAGAATCTAACCAACCCTTTTTGAGTTTTCAACCATGCTGATGGACAGGATCAACAAGAAAGCCATCCGGGGGGATACCCTGAGAATATAACAAGGTAAGCACAGGGGTTAGAAGGTGCAGGGCCATGAATTGGAAGTCCTGAGAACCCACAGCAAAGTGAAAAAAATGATGATGTCCTGAAATAAAAGGGGCATTTAAGTATGCATCCTTGTTCCTACAGAAGCCAGAAAGTCTCCTAATGAATGAATGTAGGCTATCAAAGTCCTGGTAAATTTCATATGAAACTTTTAAAGCTGTATGAAGACATTTAGGGCCTTGAGACCTAAGAGGGGGCATATGCCCCTCTTGGTTTTGGAACTGTGAAAAGGTTGGCATAAAATCTCTAAAATCCTAATGAAACAGATACTAGGGTGACATCCCTATAAACCAGAAGACCCTCAAGGGCTGCATAGAGGTCTGCTAATCTAAATAAAGAGCAGTGACACCTGAAGGTTAATGGCGCTAGAAGTGAAGTGGGGCTGGGAGCAGAACTCTTATTTGTAGTCCTTTGAAATGACCTCCCTTACTCAGACATCTGAGATGCTGTCTGTCTAAATGTTCATAAATGTTAACAAATTATTCCCACTTTGAATTTTGGTTTGTGAGATTTTGGAGCACATGGTTTGCATTGAAATTGAGCTACCAGCTTAGGTTTGGCCTTAGAGACTGAAGCCTAAGAGCAATACATCTTCTTTGTCTCTGGAGAGGGGTGATTTTTTTCAAGTTGAGGCCTAGTCTTCTTTTACTAGGATAGATGAGCACTTTTGATCAACAGAAGAAAAGGGTATAATAATGACACCCACCAGAGTGATGAATTAAATAGTTACTTCAGCACAGACAGCCTACTCTTTAATAAGTCTTCAAAGACTGGGTCATACCACAGGCTGTGCCGCAGATCTGGACCTGGAAAGTGCTCTGTGAATGAAAAACAGCCCCACAAGCAGAGGCCAATATCCGAAGGTCACATTCTGGGTCTGCTCTGCAATTATCAAGCTATTACTGAGAATACACTAATACTGTGTTAGCTACAATGCAGACTGTTGCATAGGAGACCAGCTTAAGCAGCAGGTAGATGAACTCTTGATTGAACAAAAAGAAAAAAATACTAGTAAAACGGTTAAAACTTTCCCAGTGGAGAAAAGACATCCATCCTCCTAGGACACCATCAAAAACTGAGGCTGATTGGGAGGTTATAGCAGACCAGCCACTGTTGTTTTTTTTTACCTGTGTTCAAATCCTCCTGTAGGTAGCATTTTAACCCAAATGTCTCTGAATCCTATGTCCTTCCATATCAATGCCCCTTTCAAGCATACAGCAAGTGAATTTAGAATTTAGAACTAGTCAGTAACTCATAAAGCACTGAAGCCATTGGCTCAGCATTATATAAATATAATCTACAGCTGACAATATCAGCTGACATATTTTTCCTAGCACACGTTTCTGTGTAACACTAACCTTTTTCTGAAAATGCTAGTTGTTTGGCTTTAATGTTAAGCCACTGGCTTCAGCGCGTTCTAGGTCACTGATCAGGAACAAGTTTGCAGACCAAGGATATCAGAGAAAAGCCAGGCATTCTTATTTTCATGTTCCATGCCAGCAACTAAGAAATTATAGAAGAGGGCTAGCATGACAGCCGGAAATGGCAGCCTCTATTTTTTCCCATTAGGTTTCCTTTAAAATATAGAAATAGAAAAATATTTGTTTTAGTTTTGGTACAGCGGAGAGGGTTTAGAAAATATTTAATGCTGTCTGTGTCCTCATTGGGGAGAGTCACTCCTTTTTCTTTTTTGTCCTGGCGAAATTGTGGAGAGTCAAAGAAAATCCCAAATTTTGAGAGGTCACCAGAATAGAAATTATTCCATTGGAAACCTTATAATGATGGCTCTAGTTCTGATGATTACCAGGGATTTCCCTCACTTTGAAGAGTTTTCCTCTCACTTCCTGTTGTAGCTATGGGACTTCAAGTGAAGGGAAATTCATCAATGGGACACAGATGGCAAAAAAAAAAAATACCCTCCTGTACTCTATCCAAAATGAATTTAATTCCACTTTAGGTATGATTGCAAAAAAACTTACCTGCCACAGCATTACTTTTTTTTCTTGTTTATACTTTTGACTGTATTTACAATGTTGTGTCTGAACATCATTTCAAAGATTTTCTCGTTATGAATTATGAACTCATTAACCATGGCTTTTTTAACTATGACAGTGACACAAGTGAATACTTACAAGGGAATTTAAAAAAAAAAAAAAAAAACCAGCAAAGCCTTAAAAGACTACTAAGACCTTGCAAGAGTTTTCTCTCATTTAAGGAAGGATTCCCCCACCTTTTATGCCTGTTAGCCATGAAGTATTAACAATATATATTACCTTTAACAGCTTTTTTAACAACAATCTATTCTGCCAAGATTTAGTGAATAGCCTAAATGAATACTAATATAAAATGAACACTTTAAGTTTCTCAGGAAGTCATTATTGCATACCAGCACTTACAAATTCAAGCCTTCCAGCTCAGATTTACAAATTCTTAAATTTTTTATTTCAGTCTTTATTCAAGGATGTATAGATAACTAAAACAATCATATAAGAAAAAAAATATTAAAATACATATGGAATATCACTTAGAACAGGGGGCACAAGCATATGCATCTATACAAAGTATAAAGCATAACACAACACATCATTAAAGATTTGGCTGTCTAAAGGCCCATACACACGATATGAAAATCTGATCTGAAAATTTGTCCGATGACCGAACTGCCGATTTTCGGATTGTTAGTATGGTGCTTTCGACAGCCGACTCCGACTTTTCGGCTGATGTGCAGGCTATATAATTTTTGTCGTCGGTCAAAACAACGTCCGATTTTCGTTTCATTAGTACAGATTTCAACGGAAAAAAATCTTAAGAGAAAGACTATGCATGCTCAGAGACGAAAGAACACATACAAAACAATCTAACACATGACATCACTTCTGAAGTAGAATCCTGTCGTACGGAAAAAATTGTACGAAAATAACCTCTTCACTTTCCACATCAGACTAGCATGCCACAAAAAACAGACGACAGATCGTTCGATAATCTGATTGTGTGTACGGGGCTTTAGAATGCCTTTTCTTCCTTAGTCTCAGCCCTCATTTTTAACCCTTTAGGTGTTTTAGAAAAGAGATGGGTTAACTCATGCGTGTTACTAATTTTTTAGCTGAAAAGGTAAGTGACGCGGGACCAATTAAGCTCTTGCATACCTGCTTTATCAGGTCAGGGAGAGGTGGGTGTTAACCACTGTGGAAGTGTGATGGGGATGGTCAATTAGGATGTGTCGAAGCAAAAAGAAATTAAAATAGAGAAAAAAAAATGAGGATATAAAGGTAAACTTTGGTCAGAGTGGGAGGAGCCCTATCACTGACATAAGGGGAAGACCCAGAAAAAGTAGGGAAGAGGGAGGGCTTAAAAAACAGAAATGGAAATAAAAAGATAAGAAGCAGGGTAAGAAGGGGGAAAAATTGGACAGAAAGAGGAGGTGGGATGAGAGTGGAAAGTAGAGGGGCATTGATGGGTTGGATGGAATGCAAAAGAAGATTCTGTGTTTAAGAAGGCGGTCAGCTGTCTTGAGATTTTCAACCATAGGAGCAGAAGAAAACATTTTTGGGGCATGAGTTTATAACTATCTCTCCTAGAGGGAAAGAAAAAAGGAGAGAGGCACTAAATTCTGGTTTGTTTGATCTCTTTATAGGATTCTGAGAGTTTGAAGTTTCTCTACAGAGACTGCTGGGATTTTAGGATAATGTCTGACCTCTTCCATATAGAAGATAGATTTTATCTCATGTATTCATTCCCGTGTGGAGGGAGAAAGAGATGATTTCTGGTGTAGGAGGACCAGAACTTTGAGTTTTGAGCAAAAAGTATACTTCAAGATTTGTGTAATCAGGTTTCAGATCTCAAACTATTAGGGCTGAATTAGAGAGTCCCATGAGATATTAATAGGGGACCCTTTTTCTGCTGGGCTGACCTCCAGTAAAATGCTAAATGCATAGCTACATATATATAATTTATCATGTGTGTCAAAAAATTAGAAATTATTTTATGCCAGGCTTGAGATTCAGGAATCCCTACAAGACAGCATAGTACAATCTTGAGCACCAGTACAGTTGAACAGTGCAGCTTGGTCAAAGACGGTCCAGACTGCTGATTAGACAGTCAAGAAACAGAATCACACTGGATAGATCATCCCTGTGCTTTACCACCGTAAAAATGTTCCCAGTGTCAGGATAACAGCTCTATGCACAGTAAAAAGGTTCAGACCACTAATAATACCTCTCTCCCATTTCTGCTGTGCTGTGAATTACAGGAAACAACAGATCAGACCACAGGTATCTGTATTTGAACATGTATTTATTTTAAATGAACAATGAACTGGATTAAATGCTGTTTATATGATAATAAAGTTCAGCTTTAAGTTAATACTGTGAATTACATTTACATGACTGTCTGATCATATGTAATTTGACAAATTTAAAATAGGGTGAACATCAATTGTGTGAATGAATGTAAAAAATGCAATTTCATCTTTGCTGTCCTAGGCAACAGACAATGTATGGTTTTAGCTAACCAATTTTGAAAGGCAGATCCTTGTAATTATACCCCTTTTATTTATATATCTTCCTATCACCAAGGAAGGTACAAAGGTGATCTGGTTCGTAGTAATATAGCAAACAAAAAAAAAGGCAATTTGAGAAAAGCAGCTGTGTCACTCAGCACAGCTTGTTAAAACACCAAGAAAAAAGAACCTTCAATCTGACTGCTTTAGTGCTGTACTATTCTTCAGATTTAAACCTTTTTTTCACGATCAATTACACACTAAAATAATACAATATCTTAAAAGGTTCTGTGTGTTTTTTCTTCTTAAAGTTTGTACTTTTTCCTTTTACTTTCATACGGTATACTCTCAGTAATACAACTACTGCCCTTGTGTAGCTGCATTCACTCCAAGGGAGGGAACATGGCTGTCAGCTAGGCTGGACTTTAAAAAAATGTCTTCTTGTCTTCTCCATTGCAAGCGAAGGGGTGGTAATTAGTAGTTTAGAAAAGAAAGGTAATGTTGTTTGTGCTTTCAGTTTAGCTCAAACGAAGTGACAAGACACTAGCAAGAAAAACAAGTTTGTATTAACTCTTACTTTTGTATTCGCTTGTACGTTTAAAAAAAATCTCTTACCTCGCCCATTCATGCCAAAGTGATGGAATCTTGACAAAGAGCCCCCAGCCAACCCCATTTATGTTCATCCTCACATTGTTCTCTTGCCATTCCTTTTTCTGTTGCAGCCAATATTAAAATCACACAATAGGGGGAACTGTGATGTCACTCTCTCATGTCATGTGACAATGCTCAAAAGACAGGACTGGCTAGTGGATGAGGGTGGTAATGGATAAGAACAACATCCCTTGACAGGAAAACAGAAGGAGAGATCACCCCTATGGGACTTTAACAGTCTTTATCCTGTTAGTGGATAATGCCCGAAATACGGGTTAGGTACAGACCATACAAAAAATGAAAAATCAATATTATATTTATTAAATTAAAGAAAAACACAGTATGTTTACACGCATGTTGCACTTTCTTATTGTGTTTTTCTTCAATTTAATAAATATATTATTGATTTTACATTTTTTGTATGGTCTGTACCTAACCCGTATTTCGGGCATTATCCACTAATAGTATAAAGACTGTTAAAGTCCCATAGGGGGGATTTCTCCTTCTGTGACAATGCTCAGGCCTTATTGGCTTCTATAACCACAATTTAATATAGGAGAAGGTCACATGCCTCCCATAGATTAAAGCATTAGTCATTTTTTGCCAGTTGAATCAGATGAAAAGACTAGCAGGGGAGTGTCGCCAAAGTGTGTACCAGTGGGTCTACTGGATCCCTTTGCACAGGCACTGATACTTTGGCCTGCATTTAAAGCCTGGCTTCAGTTAAGCAAAAAAACATGCATTTTGTTTTGGGTAGACAAAGTTAGCGTCTATATCAGGTTTTATTTCTGCCTTGGACCCTACCGATGAGATTTCATCTCACTTCCTGTCAGGACAAGGAGTTTGGCATCAAAATCCTTTAGGGATAGGGAAGCACTACTTTTTAAATTGTAAGAGAGATAGCTAGCAGAATGAAAATTTTGTGGAAGGTTGTTCCACTCAGCTATTCTCACCTTCCTTCATGTTGTATATTGTTGTAGCATTCAATCCCTGTACTTAGATGGAAGTAATGGTGCCCTCTTTATAACAAAGGATTTTAATTTTTTCTCACTTTTGTTAGCTTATTTATTTTATTAGAATTATAAAAAAAGTGATATTTTAGAATCCAGTGGGGTTGATGTATAGTGAAGAAAGCACATCACCCTTATAGTTAAAAGTCAGTTATGATAACCACTTTAATGCCAGTTTTCACCTCCCTAATCCTCTTATCCTAGCAAATTGATTTAAACACTGGCATTTGGTTGCCAGCAGGACTTTAGGTGATCCTGTCAGCACATGGTCACTTGTACTCAAAGAACAACCTGCAAAAGAACATTCTCTCTCTCTCTCTCTTTCAAATAGCTGGTGTGTTGAAATGCCACTGTTTCGCTCCTCCCCTGGTCACAGCAAATATTTTGCACTTATGTGTGTTAAGAATTCCACACTGTGGTTCACTACAGGACACATGAGCCAACATAAGAGCCAACAGTGGGAATCACAGCATGCCTCAGAGTTAACAGGTATTCGACCTATTAGAAGTGTCTAAAACTTACTGAGGTTGGGAAGCACCTATTTGGCCACATTCTAACACATGGATGCATGCTCCCTGTGTAATCTGCAGAACTGAGCTATTAGTTTAGTAGCTCAAGTCCTGCACTGCATTTTTTTGTGAATGAAAGTTGCTATTCTGCTTATTTATTGTTATGTTCGAATATTTTATTCTTAACATTTTAGCATCATTGCCTTGATTCTTTGGAATCTTTGCCTTGGGTGCCAGAGGGCCATGTCTGGTAAGTGACAATATATTACCGTACTTTTAGTTCTTCAGTTTAGTCTTAGGGACAAAGACTAGTTAATGCACGCAGATGATATTGTATCCCACTTTGTTTTTGATGTAAATACTCTGAACAACTGGTTAATTTTTAATAATCTTAACATACTAGATCAACAGAAGGTAATTTCAGCAGTTATTGTGAACTGAGGAATAAAATGCTGAACTGGTGGTAGATTGGAGACAATGTAGTGCACATTTAAACATCAAGACATATTGATGCATGCCAACACTTCCTGAACCTCCTAATAAGAATTAGTTATTAGGGATGATCGAACTTTTGAAAAGTTCGGTTCGGCCAGAACACCCGAACTTCTCGAAAGTTCGGGTCCGGATTCCAGAACCCCATTGAAATCAATGGGACCCGAACTTCAGTAATCAAAAAACACAATTTTGAAGCCCTAAAACCCAATAAATGCCCCTAAAAATTGCCTAGGGTTCTGGGTCATGCCCCAGGGACTATTAATCACACAAAAAAAGTTCTTAAAAATTGTCGTTTTTGATAAGAGAGCCAATTATTGAAAAAATATTGAAAAAAAAAATGAGATTTCTTTGGATTTAGTGTCTGGGGGGGGGGGGTGTCTAAAAAGTGTACCTGTGAAGTTTCAGCTCTGTAGCATGTCCAGAACCAGAAAAAAAACATAATTCTTCTTAGAATTTCAATAGCGTAGGGATGTGGCTCCGCTCCTTTCACACCTGGGCGTTTTTGTTGCAGGCGTTTATTGGGCATTTTTTGGGCGTCTTTGGAGGCAGGCATGACATCTGAAATTCTGTGTAGGGGTATATATACACACACACATATATGTATATATACACATACACACATATAGGTGTAAAAGGAGCGGAAATCATCCATGCGCTAATTAAATAATTTGCAGGGATAGGGTTCCGCTCCTTTCACACCTATATGTGTGTATGTGTGTATATACATATATGTGTGTGTGTATATATACCCCTACACAGAAGTTCAGATGTCATGCCTGCCTCCAAAGACGCCCAAAAAATGCCCAATAAACGCCTGCAACAAAAACGCCTAGGTGTGTTTTTTCTGGCGTTTATTGGGCATTTTTTGGGCGTCTCTGGAGGCAGGCATGACATCTGAACTTCTGTGTAGGGGTATATATACACACACACACACATATATGTATATATACACATACACACATATAGGTGTGAAAGGAGCGGAACCCTATCCCTGCAAATTATTTAATTAGTGCATGGATGGTGTTCCGCTCCTTTCACACCTATATGTGTGTATGTGTATATATACATATATGTGTGTGTGTATATATACCCCTACACAGAAGTTCAGATGTCATGCCTGCCTCCAAAGACGTCCACAAAAAAGCCCAATAAACGCCTGAAACAAAAACGCCCAGGCATGAAAGGAGTGGAGCCACAAACCTGCTCTATTAATAATTCTAAGAAAAATGATCTTTTTCTTCTGGTGGTCACCCTGACATGGATGAGTTTGGTCACCCTGGCATAGCAGTTAGAGTCAGTTCACCCTAAACTACATTACGGTCACCCTGACACTTAACACTTTCCCTACAGAAACTATATTTTTGAATCTAACTATAGTGGTATATACTACCCTAACTGCACTAGATATCCCTTTCCTCACACTAATAATTGCTAAATTACACTTTAGCAGCAGGAGTAACAGAACTGCTTCCACTCTCTTCCACAGCCCCTGTATTACAGTGCTAGAGATTTGGCGAGGCTATGTTATATACTGGGGGGCGTATTCACTACTGATTGGCCTCTGGACCCCCTAGTCACTCCAACCACATTCCTAGCATACTCTTAATTGGCTTTTCTTGACGTTTCTGGTCCAATCACAGGCTTTTAAAGCCCAGTTCCTGTCCCATTGCATTTTGGGCGGTTCTGGTTGCCGAATTCGGAACTTTTACCGCAAAAAGTTTGGAATTCGGCCGAATTTCGAACAGCCAATGTTCGGGTCGAACCGATGGTCGACCCGAACCGTTCGATCATCCCTATTAGTTATAAGGTAATAAGGATTCTATTGTCCAATTTCCTTTAAAAGAATTAATGGTCAAAAATGTCATCCTCCACTTGACGACTAGCCCATAGTAAAAATACACCATTACTTTGACATTTAATACCGATGGTATATGACATATAGGTGTTGATTTATTAAAACTGGAGAGTGCAAAATCTGGTGCAGCTGGGCGTGCTAGCCAATCAGCTTTTAACTTCAGCTTGTTCAATTAAGCTTCAACATAAAAACTTGCAAGCTGTTGTCATTTTTCAAATAGAATACTTATTTTCTCTTTTTTCCTTTGCTACATCTTATTGCTGCTTATCTCCTGCAGCCTCCTTAAAGTGGTTGTAAATCTGTAAAAGTAAAAAGAAAAGTAAGCATTGTACCTTGTAGAGCTAAGCATTAGAAGGCATCTGTCTTCAGTACTGGAATGAAAGATGAATCCAACATTATGTAATCATCCATGCTTTCTTGCATGCTTTCCGAGCAACACATTAAAAATTTTTGTGTTGCCATGCCCGCGGGGGCATGTCAACACAAATGTCTGTCATGAATGAGCATGAGAGAGCATGAGAGAATGGTGCCTGAGTCTAGCTTTCAGTAACATTTTCCTCGCTCAACCTTCTCCTGCTCTGACTTGATTGGCTGCTGCTTACCCAAGGCTGATCCTGGGCAGGTGCACAGGGTGCACCGCACCCAGGGGCCGCGAGCTGCTGCAGAGGGGGGGCACTAAAGCTCTATCACTCACACTTACTGTTATTAAGCAGCAGCAGCGCTGCCCCAAGACCCTTTTACCCTATAACAGGAAGTAACTGACCAAGGACCTTTAGGTTGAGATTACCATGTATTATATTAATGAAGATTGTAGATTTAAAACAGTAAAAACTACTTTTGTTTTTACATCACATGTTGACTCTTATACATTTTATTTCAGCTAGTGCCATAGTTTACATTTGCTTTAAGCTATATTTTACCCAGAGGTGGACTCTAGTTAACAGATATTAGAAAGGTGAACTTGGCTAGATGAGATCTGTCTTGCAATGTTTGACATTCGTTATGTTCATTAAAGTGGAACTGTAGGCAAACAGCTATTCACGGTTGAAACACAATTGTGTGAGCTGCCTTACCTGACAAAAGATATAAAGTACAGCAAAGCTTTGTTAATGATTATGTGGATCTGTGCTCTGAGGACCCTACACAGTCGAATACAGACTGCAAAAGATTAAGAGCAATACACTGCTCAGGGACATTCAGAGAGCCTGAAGGAATCATTTACAATAGATCATAGAATCGTATTATCTCTGCCAGGCAAACCATAGATGTAGACAAGAACCACACACATTTTTTTTAGGCCCTTATGCACACTGGACGTTTTTACAGCTGCTGCTTATGGCTTCAGATGTTTTTTTCTGTAGCCAATAAACTCCACAGAATGTTATTTTATGTGTCCATGCACACATAGGATGTTATCAGCACTTTTTGGCAGGGGCATTTTCTGGCTGGAAATGCAACTGTCAATAAAGGGTTACATTCATAACAGCTGTGAATACTAGTGATCTGTGATTGGCTACAGACAATCCCATGATACAGGGTGCTGTGGTTGGCCCAGCTACCATGTGATAGCTGTGTGCCAATCACAGCAGCACTCTATAGGAAGCACAGCTGCTTTGAATTAAATTCATTCAAAACAGTTTTGTTGACATTGTGATCATGTGATCGCATAGCGATCACATCATCCCCTGGCCACTGAAAGCCAGGATCTGCAGGACACAGCAGTCACAGGAGTGGCATGCGGTACATAATGTACATGTACGTGATCCAGCCTGCACTGGCCACCCGCAGTAAATGTACTGTGGGCAGATGGCTAGTGGTTGATAGCCTGGCAGTTAATATAAGCCTATTCTTTAATTGCTCTACGCACTTCCAATTCATTTTGGAGACTTTTAAGAACAGTACTAAAAATTCTTATTTAATCAAACGAATGCTTTTAAGCAGGTGTTCCTCATCATTTTTTTTATAAACAAATTGAAACCCCTGACCAACTCAGGAATTTTGAAAGAACAGTAATAAAAAATTCTGCTTTTACTAGATTTGATAAATCAGATAAAGGTTTACCACATGATTCAAACATATGCTTCAAATGTGGGCTCAGCTTGCTTCACAATTTTCTTCAAAGTTCAGGCTGGGTTCACACTGTGTGCAGAGCAGGTCGCAGCAGGGGCCCTGTGTGTCCTTGTTCACCGTTTCAAGTCCAAATTCGGTCTGAATTTTTGGCTGAATTTGGACCTGAAACGGACCAGAAGACGCAGAGGACCCTTCTGCAAACTGCTCCAAAACCATAGTTACATAGTTAGTCAGGTTGAAAAAAGACACAAGTCCATCTGGCTCAACAAATGAAAAAAAAAAACAAAACAGTAAAACCCAACCATACAATCCCATATACACAATCCTATACCCGCAGTTGATCCAGAAGAAGGTGAAAACCCACCCCAAGCAAAGCATGATCCAATTTGCTACAGCAGGGGAAAAAAATTCCTTCCTGATTCCCCGAGAAGCCCTCCCGAAGTTGTGTGAACTGGAGAGATAGTCACAGTCCCCTGACATGTGAATTGGAAGCAGGGAAACCCACATCCAATTTGCAATAGTGTGAACCCAGCCACAAAGTCAAAATACATGTTCAGCCCATTGGTGTGCAAATATAAGGGTTCCCAGAATAATTTAGATTTTGTTAGCTGGTACTAGAAGAGTGATATTATGCTTATAGCTGTACTGAAAAACCTTTGACTCCTTGAAGCCAAAGAACTAAGGCTGGGTTCACATATGTGCGAATTGAATGCGGGTTTCCCCGCATACAATTCACATGACTGGCAAGTGTGACCGGCTCTCAATGAAGCCGGTTCACACAGGTCCAGAGTGGCCATGGAGTGGATTGCAAAGGGGTCCTGTACGTGTTTGGGTCTGTTTTAGGTGCGAATTGAAGCAAAAAATCAGACCAGAATCGCACCTGAACCGGTGAACAGCACCAGACCCCAAGCATGAACCCGTGGCCGCACATATGTGAATCCGGCCTAAGACTTGGTCCAAAGTAGGGTTGTATTTATAAACCTACAAGTGATCAGTAGAGATAAGTGGAAAATTTGCTGTTGCTATAAAGCAAACTTACATTGATTCACCACACACCTAGATTTCCTAATCCTGTATGGGAAATCAAGATCTCATTAAAATACAACAAATTTTTTAGCTGCGACCTTTCTTATGTGCATACACTGATTTTATCACTGAGATTCACCACAGCTAAATACACATTAACCAACCACTTTATTAGGTACACCTGTCCAATTGCTTCGTAACACAAATTGCTACTAAGCCAATCACATGGCAGCAACTCAATGCATTTAGGCATCTTGACATGGTGAAGACAACTTGCTAAGGTTTAAACCGAGCATCAGAATGAATAAGAAAGGGGATTTAAGTGACTTTGAACGTGGCATGGTTGTTGGTGCCAAACGGGGTGGTCTGAGTATTTCAAAAACTGCTGATCCACTGGGAATTTCACGCACAGCTCTCTAGGGTGTACAGAGAATGGTCAGAAAAAAGAGAAAATATCCAGTGAGTGGCGGTTGTGTGGAGGAAAATGCCTTGTTGATGTCAGAGGTCAGAAAAGAATGGGCAGACTAGCTTGAGATGATAGAAAGGCAACAGTAACTCAAATAACCACTTGTTACAACCAAGGTATCCCAAATACCGTCTCTGAATTCAAAACACATCAAACCTTGAAGCAAACGGGCTACAGCAGCAGAAGACCACACTGGGTGCTACTTCTGTCAGCTAAGAACAGAAAACTGAGGCTAAAATTAACACAGAAGATTGGAAAACGTTGCCTGGTCTGATGAGTCTCAATTTCAGCTGCGACATTCAGATGGTATGGTCAGAATTTGCCATAAAGGACATGAAAGCATGGATCCATCTTGCCTTGTATCACACTGTGGGCCCCTTATTACCAATTGAGCATTGTTAAAATGCCTTAGCATTGTTGCTGACCATGCCCATCTCTTTATGACTACAGTGTCCCCATCTTCTGATGGCTACTTCCAGCAGGATAATGCACCATGTCACAAAGCTCAAATCATCTCATCACTGATTTCTTGAACATGACAATGAGGTCACTGTACTCCAATGGCCTCCACAGTCACCAGATCTCAATCCAATAGATCACCTTTGGCATGTGGTGGAAGAGGAGATTCACATCATGGATGTGCATCCGACAAATTTGCAGCAACTGCGTGATGCTATCATGTCAATATGGACCAAAATCTCTGAGGCATTGCTTGTTAAATCTATGCCGCAAAGAATTTACCTCTTGCCGACTGCCCCACGTACATATATTGTGGGGTAGCGGCTCCTGTGCTACAGAATCACGTATAGGTACATCATTCTGCCTTTCCAGGGTCTGGGGCATGCGTGCACGTCGCTGGTGACTCGCTCCAGCTGTGGTTTGACTGAGTGGGAGCTAATCAGCGAGTGCAGAGGACTTGAGGCCCGCCGGCACCCAGCGATCATTCAGGCCACAAGCAGAACAGTATTCTGCCTATGTAGACAAGGCAGATTGCCATTCTGTGACAAGGGAAGGCTGTGATCCTGTGTTCCTACAAAGCAGAAAAACTGATCTCTTCCCACAGTAAAAGCACCCCCACTCAGTTAGAAAGCACTCCCAGGGAACACATTTAACCTTTTGACCGCCCCTGATGTTAACTCCTTCCCAGCCAGTGTTATTAGTACAGTGACAGTGCATATGTTTAGCACTGATCACTGTAATAATGTCACTGGTCCCCACAAAGTTCACTTAGTGTCAGGTTTGTCCGCTGCAATTTCGTAGTCCCGCTAAAAGCCATTACTAGTAAAAAAATAAAAAATTCCATACTTCTATCCCATTGTTTGTAGACGCTATAACTTTTGCACAAACCAATCAAGTTACGCTTATTGTTTTGTTTTTTTACCAATAAAAAGTAGCAGAATACATATTGGGCTGAATTGATGAAGAAATTAGATTTTTTACATTTTTTAATGGATGTTTTCGTAGCAGAAAGCAAGAAATATTGTTTGTTTTTTTTTTTAAATTGTAGGTAATTTTTTGTTTATAGCGCAAAAAATAAAAAAGACCACCAAAAGAAAGCTCTATTTATGGGAAAAAAGGACATAAATTGTATTTGTGTACAGCGTTACACGGCCGTGCAATTGTCAGTTAACCACTTCTGGACCAGAACATTTTCCCCCTTAATGACCAGGCCATATTTTGCGATTCGGCACTGTGTTACTTTAAAGGACAATTGCGCGCTCGTGCAACGCTGTACCTAAAAAAAATTAATGTCCTTTTTTTCCCACAAATAGAGCTTTCTTTTGGTGGTATTTGATCACCTATGCGATTTTTATTTTTTGCGCTATAAACAACAATTCTGAAAAAAAACAATATTTTTCACTTTCTGCTATATAACATTCCCAAAAAAAAAAATATAAAATATAAACTTTTTAACATTGTAGGCAAATTGTTTTCTGCTACATATTTTTTGGTAAAAAAAAAATCGCAATAAGCATATTTTGATTGGTTTGCACAAAAGTTATTGCGTCTACTAACTACAGGAAAGATTTGTGTCATTTTTATTGTTTTTTCATTTTTTTACATTTTTGGGGGGACCAGTGACATTACTACAGTAATCAGTGATAAAAAAATATGCACTGTTACTGTAATAATGACACTGGCAGGGAAGGGGCTAACAGTGCGGGTGATCAAGGGGTTAAATGTGTACCTAGGGGTGTGTTTCTAACTGTGGGGAGGGGGCGTGGCTGGTGGAATGACCATAGAGACCTGTGATCCTATATAGAAGGATCACAGGGGCTCTGTGATCATTCCAGGGAGAAGAACGGTTGGCTGCATTTACAACAGCTGACCGTTCCTCTCTTTCAGCAGGGAACGATCGCTTGTGTAATCGGAACTGCCTGCCTGCCGCATCGGCTTCCCCGCTGACGAGTGGGGTTGGGAGCGCGCCTCCGGCGGCGCACGCTCACCCCCTAGCTGCCTCCAAGCGACTGACGTCGGTTTGCCTGGGAGAGCCACACTTCCGCAGTAAATATGCGGTAAGCAGACGGCAACCGGTTAAAGTAACACAGTGCCGAATCGCAAAAAATGGCCTGGCAATTAAGGGGGGTAAACCTTTTGGAGTTAAACAGGTTAAGGCAATTCTGAAGGCAAAAGGGGGTCCAACCCAGTACTAGCAAGGTGTACCTAATAAAGTGTCCGGTGAGTATATATAGATATAATACTGTACATATAAGTAAGCAATTTTACCTGCCACAGGACTGATATTTTTCTCCAGCCTATCCTGAGATTTGTACATGTTTGTCACACAGCACAGCTCTGTCTGGCAGGAGTGGATGCCTAGCTTTTCTCTGTTGCAGTTTTCTTTCACTTGCAGTTGTTCTCCTCACCCCAGCCCTGTGACTGGAGAGTGGAACTGGAAAGTGAAGAATTATGAGCTCATCTCTCTGTCACTTTGTTATCTCATCCTATCAGCATGCTCCTTGCACTGCAGCATAGCTGGTTGGCTCCTTCTGTTGATTCTCTTACCCCCAGTCTGCGCTTCGCTGTAGAGGGACTACATGCAGCGGAGACAAATTCAGGTACTTGCTTGTAGTAAAAATAAAAGAAAATAAGTGTAACAATGTATTAAGAATACATAGCTGCATTAATGTTAGTCTTTCATATCCGAGTGGAGTTCAGCTTTAATTCACCCTTTGCTTCCTATGGAGGAATCCAGCATGCTCACTCCCACTCATTTCCATGCATCTTTACATGTATGATGCTGATTCATGATGTTTTACTTTTAGAAATATTAAAGATTACTAGGAATAACGTTAAAGTGATTGTAAAGGTTTTTTTTTTTTTAAATAACAAACTTGTTATATTTACCCGCTCTGTGCAAGGGTTTTGCACAGAGCAGCCCTAGGCCTCCTCTTCTGGGGTGCCCGGGCATCGCTTCTGGCTCCTCCTCTTCATCGGGTGCCCCCAAGGAAATCTGCTTTCCATGGGGCAACCGTGTGGGCGCGCTCACGAGTCCCGCTGCTGCTTCCATTGACACAGACAGCAGGACTCAGCCCGTCCCCCCGCTCTCTTGTCACTGTATTTGATTGACAGCAGAGGGAGCCAATGGCTCCTTGCTGCTATCAATCTATCTAATGAGGACCCGAAACAGCGGCTGGAGCTGCTGGGCTCGTGCTCATCCCTGGAACATTGGGGTTCAGGTAAAAAGAAAACAGAGTCTGGGGGGGCAGCTGCAAACAAAAAGGGTTTTCACCTTATTGCACAGAATGCATTAAGGTGAAAAACCTTGAGACTTTACAACTCCTTTAAGAGGGCAAGTGACTCCTGCAACATCATATTGAACACAATCAAAGTGATAGGAACTCTGCACTATTTTGAGACCAGTTTGACTCCATGTAAGTATTTTTCACTTTTAAATCTTTTTATTTTACTGTTACATGTGTCTATTTTGTTGTAACTTTTCTGTAAATATTTATTGCACCATTTTTTTTTTTTTCTTTAGACCCCATTCACACTAGCGCGACTTGTCAGGCGACTTGGTCGTCTGACAAGTCGCGGTCAGTCACCTGCCATTGATTAGCACAGGACCCATTCTAATAGGAGTGACACAAGTCGCTCTGACTTAGAAAAAGGGTCCTGTACTACTTTGGGGCGACCTGGAGGCGACTTGCATTGACTTCAATTATATGAAGTCCGTGCAAGTCGCGCCGAGGTCGTGGTGCACGCTGTGCACCATGACTTCACAGGTCGCCCCAGCAAGTCTTGTCGCCCCTGTCTGAATGGGCTAGTGATTTTGAAGTCTCGTTTTTTTTTTCTATTAAAATAACAAACATGTTATACTTACCACCTCTGTTTAGTGTTTTTTCACAGAGCAACCCAGTTCCTCCTCTTCTTAGGTCCCTGGCTGGAGCTCCTTGCCCCTCCCTCCTGTTGAGTGCCCCCACAGCAAGCAGCTTGCTATGGGGTACCTGAGCTCCATGTATCCATTCAGATACAGAGCTGCTGTTTGGCGCTGCCCCTTCTCTCTCCTGATTGGCTAACTGAGTTTGATTGATAGCAGCGGGAGCCAATGGCGCCAGCGCTGTGTCTTAGCCAATCAAGAGGGAGAGTCTTGGACAGCTAAAGCACTCATGGACATCGCTGGAACTAGAGGGGGCTCAGGTAAGTATTAAGGGGGCTGCTGCACACAGACGGCTTTTTATCCTAATGCATACCTTCTGACTTTACAACCCCTTTAAAACAATATTCAAAAATTGTTAAGATGAATCTCTGAATGTGCTAGCTAGAATCTAAGAACATTGCCTCTTTTTTTGAAGAATCTACCATAGTGTAAACTCTGTTACATTCCTGTCTGGGTGTGACAGCGAGTGATGCAGACATTTTTTAAAGGTCAGAATTGTGAAACCAGATGCTGTGTTTCTATACACATAGCGGAGGCTGTGTGTAGAGGTCAACTGCTCAGCTGGCCATTCCCCGGGGGTGGTCACTGTTGGTCTGCTGATGCTTAGATTGTTGTTCTGTGAGCTTGAACATCTCTGCACAGGGTGAGGCCCAGAGTGGTGTGCACATCACAGGGCATGGCAGACCAGGTCTGTCTCTGAGTGCTGATTAATAAAAGCTCAGAGTTTAAAGCTAGCAGTAGTTGGATCGAAAATCTGCAGTTTAGCAAGGATAGGCCAAATTTCGATCCATCTATGGCCATTCTCGCTCAAGAGAAGTCGATCTAATGAATGGCTCTTCTCAAAAGGGAATGTAGGAAAATTTTCATTCAATCAGTGTATTCTGACAAGGGAGCAGTCTCCGCTGTGAGAGTACAAAGGCACAGCTGGAAGGACTTCTCTATCCGGCTCACTTGTGAGGATGAGGGAATTCGTACATCATACAGTATTTTTTCATTAAAATGCCAGCTGATCAATAAAAAAAACGATCCCTCTATGGCCACCCTTACTGTGGTGCCTATTGGACTGCACAGTAACAGATATTCTGCACAACTGCTGTAACAGAAAATTGGAGGTAAAAAATGGAAAAGACTTAAAATTTGGTGGCATACAGTATCTCACAAAAGTGAGCACACCCCCTCACATTTTTGTTAATATTTTGTTATATCTTTTCATGTGACAACACTGAAGAAATGACACTTTGCTACAATGTAAAAGCGTGAGTGTACAGCTTGTATAACAGTGTATATTTGCTATCACTTTAAAATAACTCAACACACAGCCATTAATGTCTAAACTGCTGGCAACTAAAGTGAGTACACCCGTAAGTGAAAATGTCCAAATTGGGCCCAATTAGCCATTTTCCTTCCCCGTGTCATGTGACTCATTCGTGTTACAAGGTGTCAGGTGTGAATGGGGAGCAGGTGTGTTAAATTTGGTGTTATCGCTCTCATTCTCTCATACTGGTCACTGGAAGTTAAACATGGCACCTCATGGCAAAGAACTCTCTGAGGATCTGAGAAAGAGAATTGTTGCCCTACATAAAGATGGCCTAGACTATAAGAAGATTGACAAGACCCTGAAACTGAGCTGCAGCACAGTGGCCAAGACCATACAGTGGTTTAGCAGGACAGGCCTCGCAATGGTCAACTAAAGAAGTTGAGTGTACATGCTCAGAGTGCTGCCAGCATTGCTGCAGAGGTTGAAGGGGTGGGGGGCCAGCCTGTCAGTGCTCAGGCCATATGCTGCACACTGCATAGAATTGGTCTGTATGGCTGTTATCCCAGAAGGAAGTCTCTTCTAAAGATGATGCACAAGAAAGCACGCAAAGGGTTTGCTAAAGACAAGCAGACTACGGACATGGATGACTGGAACCTTTCCTGTGGTCTGATGAGACTAAGATATACTTATTTGGTTCAGATGGTGTCAAGCCTGTGTGGTGGCAACCAGGTGAGGAGTACAAAGACAAGCGTGTCTTGCCTACAGTCAAGCATGGTGGTGGGAGTGTCATGGTCTGGGGCTGCATGAGTGCTGCCGGAACTCGGGAGCTACAGTTCATTGAGAGAACCATGAATGCCAACATTTACTGTGACATACTGAAGCAGAGCATGATCCCCTGTCTTCGGAGCCTGGGCCGCAGGGCAATATTCCAAAATGATAATGACCCCAAATACATCCCCAAGATGACCACTGCCTTGCTAAAGAAGCTGAGGGTAAAGGTCATGGACTGGCCAACCATGTCTCCAGACCTAAACCCTATTGAGCATCTGTGGGGCATCCTCAAATGGAAAGTGGAGAAGCACAAGGTCTCTTACATCCACCAGCTCCGTGATGTCGTCATGAAGGAGTGGAAGAGGACTCCAGTGGCAACCTGTGAAGCTCTGGTGAACTTCATGCCCAAGAGGGTTAAGGCAGTGCTGGAAAAGAATGGTGGCCACACAAACTCTTTACACTTTGGGCCCAATTTGGACATTTCCACTTAGGGGTGTACTTACTTTTGTTGCCAGCGGTTTAGACATTATAGGCTAAGTGTTGTGTTATTTTGAGGGGACAGCAAATTTGCACTGTTATACAAGCTGTACACTCACTACTTTACATTGTAGCAAAGTGTTATTTCTTTAGTGTTGTCACATGAAAAGATACAGTATAATAAAATATTTACAAAAAATGTGAGGGGTGTACTCACTTTTGTGAGATACTGTATTTACGTCTGTTGGGCTTTCATTTTACTCTTGTACTTTGTCATCCTATAATGTGCCTCACTCCAACATATGAGTACGCATAACTGTACTATATTAATATTGTAGCAAGGACAAGCTATAGTAACAAGGCATACATGGCCGCAAGCTGTTACTAGGGTAACTTGGCATGTATGCTTTCCTCCTGGCAATATTTCATCACTATGGAAACATAGGGTCACTCTGTTGACATAGCATCAATAAATGTATATATTCTCACAGTAATAGTATTGTTTTAAAAGGGTAACATGGCAACATAGTATCATGACAATAGAGGTATAAACCAGGGAGACTAGCTTCAGGGTGAAGAGGTGCTGATGCAAGATGGGCACAATTTAAACCAAATTTTGCAAGCAATGCAAAGTCTGCTTTAAAGATATGTACTAAACATACAAATATGCTGGACAGCTTGCAGTAACATTAACAAGTCTAGCATTCTGTTAATGACTTACTGCCAGTATATCATCTATATAGGTCCTGCTTGGAGTTGACACAGACCTTTGGGCTGGCCATACATTATACAATTTTTTTGTACACCTTTAATTTACATTTGCCAAAACCATTTAATAGAAGGTCAAACCTAAACACTTTCAATTTGTATGCAATCAGGCAGGCCCTTCCACTATGCAGTTGTAGGTGAATCTAAGATAATCAAATTAGAAAATTGTATGTCCAGCATTACTGTGGTAGCATGACATCATTTAGCAATATTGTCTCATTCCGGTTCCATGATGGTACTAGCATAACAAAACATTATTCTGGACACGGTTGTCTAAAATAGTAGCATAGTGATAGAAGAGTAGTAGTAGTAGAGTAGTAGCTGCCTTGTGTTGTTGTGAATAACTGAACATGTCTTGTGTGCACCATCATTCATAACAACACAGCAACTATTACTCTAACTCACCTCCCTACCCCCCAAAATAGCAGATGGGAATGTCTGGGCACTGTTAGAGGAGGAAATACTGGAAGAGTTTGTTCCACAATGTCATCTTGTATCCCTGTTCTACAAAATGTACTCTGTAAGTGGAAATATTGTCAAAGATAGAAATAATTAAACATAAAGGAATCAGAAGCAGTTACTGGTTTTATCCAATATACAGTTCCTATCTTTAGTTCACTAATCAGAAATCACCCTGAATTCCAGAGTGCTACCAAAATCTCACCCAGAGTAGCCAACTACTGCCAACTTCATCCAGGTAATAGCTGCCTGAATTATGTCTGCTTAATGGCTGGCAGGAGTGGAGGTGCACACATAAAATCCAAGTCTATGAAAATGAGGAGGGACTGGTGGCTAGTGTTGTGCTGCACCTCCCCAATGGGAACGCCTACAAAATGGGCTTTAGCCTGGGGTGGAGCGAAAGCTAGTACAAACAGACAAAAAGATGTGCTTTTTTTGCACACTGTGGCCATAAATTTGAACGGGACCTACAATTCCTTCATGCACTTGGTTACCTGGGGGATTCAACAACAATTTTTAAGCTCTGGTGATACTTCTTCTTTAAGGAAAAAGCAGCAAGCCAACCACAAAAGGAAATGATATGTCTGAAGGGATTCGGAGCAAAGTGTACAGAATATTTTCAAAGTTGCAAGCAAACCACATTTAAAGTTTTTTAGCTATGGAAGATTAAAATTGGCTGCAGGATGTAATAGAAGTGATACATTTGAATAATTTACAGTGGTTTGTGCAGCACGTAAAATATGCCGTTGTTTTAGTGTTTAGTATTTTAGAATTCTAGTATGCTAGAGTGTTTAGTATGCTGGATCTCATTTTAGTTTCTAATTAGCTCCCTATTTTCCCTTCACCATTCCCATTAGCCAAGTTTCCACTTTAATGTTTTTATTTATAGTACCTGTGCACCATACTCTGTGACAGGAAAGTACTACCTTGGTCATCTAAATGTTTACAGTTTCATAAATGCGCAATTTACTTTGTCAGTTACTGTATAAAACTTTAAATAGGTTTAAATAAATACACTATGTGAATGTAAGCAGTAATGAAAGAAGCTATGCTGCAAAAATGTTAAAGGCTTGGTTTGGATGAGCTGAAAATATCTTGTTTTTCCCCAACTTTCTCATCTTCTCATTCCATCTGAGACTCTTATGAAAAAATAATGCAGATTCCTGACCGGTCTTATTAGGAAGACATTGGATAAAACAGGTAAATGATAGCCGAGGCAAGAGCAGAAGTGTAACTCATTTCAATAAGGCTGTTGAAAGGTGCAGCCAAAAGATTTGATGGCAGGATAGCAGGTATGTAGCTCAGGAACAGTGGAAATCCACAAGAGCAAGACAGCACTCCCCATTAAAAAAAGGGGGGAATTGCTTTGCTGATTGTTTTTACTAACATGCAGGATTTTGGGTTTAATTACTTACAGACATTGCTCTGCTGTCTCTACATTTTGGCTAAAGAGACAGCTATTGTTCTGAAGAAGTATTTTTTACTGGCATTCTACTTACTAACCAGCTTTCATCTACAATTAGCTAAGAGGTGGTCATTAGCTTTCTGGTGTATCTAAAACCAAATAGCTTCCTGAACCACCACGTTTAGCACTAATTTATCTGTACCAATCACTAGTCAAGACCATAGCCTTTTAAGCACAAAGAACAAAGGACGAATTATCTCCTAACGAAGGACTGGAGTTTCTAGCAAGGAGACCAGGATGAAAATTGTCCTTTAGAGCAGGTGTGCACAAAACTAGCCTAATGACAACGGTGGGCCAAATAATTGTAGCTGAGTGAATCAGTTTTAAGTACACTTACCAACCTTTTTTGCAATTTTTTAGTTTCTTTTACTTTCAGGTTGGGTTCACATATAAAGTATGCGAATTGGATGCGTTTCAGCCACTTCCGGACCGCCCCATGTACACATACTACGGCAGAGTGGCCCTTCAGTGTGAAATCACATACCTGTACCTAATTTTCTGTTCCGGGTCTGGGGAGCGCATGCACGCCGCCGGCAACCCGCTCCTCTTGTGATTGGACACAGCAGGAGACAATCAGCGGGTCCCACGATCCTGATGTTCACCAGCACCCGGCGATCGTTCCCGAGAGAGACACAGAATGGCGGTCTGCCTATGTAAACAAGGCAGATTGCCGTTCTGTCAGAGGAGAAGATTGAGATCCTGTGTTTCTGCTAAGCAGGAACACGGATCTCTGTATTCCCCCTGTCAAAGCACCCCAGCATAGTTAGCAAGCACTCCCAAGGAACACATTTAACCCTTTGATCGCCCCTGATGTTAACCCCTTCCCTGTCAGTGTAATTAGTACAGTGACAGTGCATTTTTTTTAGCACTGATCACTTTATTAGTGTCACTGGTCCCCAAAAAGTGTCACTTAATGTGAGATTTCTGTCTATCGCCTTGTTTGTAGACGTTAAAACTTTTGTGCAAACCAATCAATATATGCTTATTAGCCTAAATTGATGAAGAAAATGTTTTTTTTTTTGACTTACGTAAAATCCATTTCTCTGATGTTCATTGACGGACACAGCTCCTAATATTCATAACTATTGGGTTATACTGCCCCCTACTGGAGTAGGACACTAGGCAGAAAATAATTCTGGCTACACCCATGGGCAATCCCAGGGGGTATACTCACTCTCTCTGCTATAGCCACTCAAGCAGTGTCAGGAGAATTATAACTCCACAGAAGGGAGGGTGCTGTGTCCATCAATGAACATCAGAGAAATGGATTTAACAGTAAGTCAAGACCACCTTATCCCTGTGAATCAACAGGTAAGGTGAACGACAGGATTGTCAGGGTTATTTGGGGACGTTAAATTTAACAAATAGAAATTAAATGTCATATTTTGATCTACATAGAAATGAAGCAGTAGCATCCATTTTTGTCAGGTTACTAAATGGTTAAAATATACTTTAACAGAAAATTGCCTGTTCAGGAAATTTTCTTAAACAGGTTTACCCAAACAGGTTGTGTGGACCTAAGCTAAAGTAATAAATAGTCTGTTTAAACTTTAAGATATAGTCCAGCTGACAATAGTCTGTTGACTTTCTTTAGACAAAGACTCCAAGGTAATCCTGTTTGTGTGGGATCATAAAATTAGTTAGCATTTACTAAAATCCTTAGTTAAGTATTTTTCTATGCTTAGACCTATGTAAAACTAAAATTTACAGATATGTTATAATCTTATATGTAACATAATATTAACACTGAAATATGAAATGTATATATAACTAGCATACATAAATATGTAGGAAAGCGTTATACATTATAATGTTTCATATTTTGCTAACTTCTAACCTTACTAATTTGATGACTCATCTCTGTATGTCGAGAGGTTTCAGTAAACATTTGTAAATTGTAAGTCGTAGAAAGCATCATAAACTTTTCTGGCCTTGCCAGGTGTTTAATTTAGAAGGTCTGGTTGTAAGCTATGGGTCAATATAAAGGTTCGAAGTTTATTTGAAGATAAATAATGCTGTCATACTGAACCTAAGTGCAATGCAATACTGCCATTTTGCTGACTACGGTAATTGAAGTCTTTGGGCTAAAAAGTAAAAACCAATATATATTTTAAATAAGATATATTAAATATTAGAATGGTGTTATCAAGATTAATCTTTATTCAGATACCTGGTGGATTGAATGGACATGTCATAGATGAGAGCATGATTACATTTTATGTTGTTTTATAATAGTTTTAAATGGAGAAATCTTATTTAATTTTAATATACTGGTTGACCAAGAGGTGTCACCCTATGACATCACCAGTTAATGGTTAAGATGTTCTAGCCAATGGGGATAATGTTACTCCCACTGGGTTTAACTTATGGTAATTTTAATAGTTCTTTGTTCTATACCATATAAAATCCCAGATGAGAGAGACACATGACACATCACCTCTTGCCCAATATACATCACACATACAACATACACACTAACAGCTATGCACAGACTCATCTACACAGACTTCCTTTCAATCTGCCATGTATCTGAACCTTTGAGGGACGCCAAACGAAGCTCCTCCCTAATTGGCCACCATCTTGGAAATGCAGCCACCTTAACCACTTACCGCCCGCCCGCCGTCATATGACGGCGGGACGGTGCGGCTATTATCCTGGGCGGCCGTCATATGACGTCCGCCCATTCAAGCAGGGCAGGCGCGCGATCGCGGGCGCGCCGCCGTGCACTGCCGGTGTCGGCGTGTCCCCGGGACACAGCCGATCACCGGCAGGGGGGAAACAGCCAATAGGCATGGCTGTTTCCCACGTGATCGGCTGTGTTCCAATGACACAGCCGATCACAATGGAGGCGCCCGGGAGATGACCGCGCATGCGCGATCGGGAGCGCGCAGCGCGGTCATGTCGGTGGCACTGTGTTCCATAGGAACACAGCTGTCACCGGCGGTAGTAAACAGTCACTGACAGTGACTGTTTACTATGTGATCGGCTGTGAATCCATTCACAGCCGATCACAAAATGTAAACAAAGAGCAGTAACTCAGTGTTACTAGCTCTTCTCCCCTCATACAGTTTCCAGTATGAGGGGAGAAGAGCTAGAAACATTGAGTTACTGCTCTGTACCCCTGTAAAAAGTAAAAATCACACTAATAAAGGTCCCCCACACACAGTCCTCAGCCCCCCCCCCCAATGTCCCCTGTCACCCAACAGTCACCTCATCAGTGCCCAGAAATTGACACCCATAACGTTCACATGTGAGAGTAGCGATCGCAGGCAGAATAACCGCGATTCTGCCCGCGATCCAGAAATCATTGCAAATGGCGGGACGCCTGTGCGCTGCCCGTGATTTGCAATAGCACCCCAAACGCTGTGCGATGTTGCCGCCATTTCCGCCTGCCGAATCACGGTAACATCGCGCAAACATCGCATGACGCCCAAAAAAGGTACAAGAGTTTCTTTGGGGCGTCATGCGTTGTTTGCGTGATGTTACCTCGATTCGGCAGGCGGAAATCGCTGCAACATCGCACAGCGTTTGGGGTGCTATTGCAAATCACGGGCAACGCACAGGCGTCCCGCGATTTGCAATGATTTCTGGATCACGGGCAGAATCGCAGTGATTCTGCCCGTGATCGCTACGCTCACATGTGAACATAGCCTAAAGTTCACCGGTCACCAGAGACTGCCATCAGTACCGCCGTGCACCATCGCCCGTCACCTGTCACCCATCAGTGACCATCGCCCGTCACCTGTCACCCTATCAATCACCGTCACCTGTCACCCCATCAGTCATCGTCACCTGTCACCCCATCAGTCATCGTCACCTGTCACCCTATCAATCATCGTCACTTGACACCCCATCAGTGATCGTCACTTGTCACCCCATCAATCATCGTCACATGTCACCCCGTCAGTGATTGTCATCTGTCACCCCATCAATCATCGTCACTTGTCACCTCATCAATCATCGTCACCTGTCACCTCATCAATCATCATCACCATTCACCTCATCAATCATCATCACCTGTCACCCCATCAGTCATCGTCACCTGTCACCCCATCAGTCATCGTCACCTGTCACCCCATCAGTCATCGTCACCTGTCACCCCATCAGTCATCGTCACCTGTTTGCCATATACATGCAATCACTTACTGACCGCCTAACGACTATATGCGTCGGCCATTAAAAGCTAAATACTGGGGTTATGGCAGCAGATAGCCCCCATAACCCCGGTATTTTTTGAAACGGCGGGCGGTCGGCTTTCAGATAAGGGTGGTCCCAGTGGCGGATTCACCGTGGAATTACCCTTACGGTGCAGGGGAAGAGGTGCCCCCCCCCCCTCCTGCCGCGTCCCAGATGTTTTCCCAGCTTACCGGACCCGCCGGCAGCGGGGAAAACTATCCGGTCCCGGATCCTCAGAGACAGGAAGTCGAGTGAGGGCAAGATGGCCCTCACTCAACTCTATGGTCTTGGAGGACCGGAGCTACGTCAAAAGTCGTTGCCTAGCAACCGGTTTAAAGGGCCGCTTTTTTTTTTTGCTTTTTTTTTTTTCCTCTTTCAACAATTTTTTTTTTTTTTTTGCTTTTTTAGTGTAGTTGTGAGGTGTGAGGTCTTTTTGACCCCAGATCTCACAATAAAGAGGACCTGTCATGGCTATTTCTATTACAAGGGATGTTTACATTCCTTGTAATAGGAATAAAAATGATCAAAACATTTTTTTTTTTAAACTGTGTAAAAATAAAAAAATAATAAATAAAATAAATAGGAAAAAAAAAAAAAATTAAAGCGCCCTGTCCCCGTTAGCTCGCGCGCAGAAGCAAACGCATACGCAAGTCCCGCCCACATATGTAAACGGTGTTCAAACCATACATGTGAGGTATCGCCGCGATCGTTAGAGCGAGAGCAATAATTTGAGCCCAAGACCTCCTCTGTAACTCTAAGCTAGTAACCTGCAGAAATTTTTAAAATGTTGCCTATGGGGATTTTTAAGTACCAATGTTTGGCGCCATTCTGTGAGCATGCGCAATTTTGAAGCATGACATGTTGGGTATCTAATTACTCGGCGTAACATTATCTTTCACATTATGGAAAAAAATTGTGCTAAATTTACTGTTTTCTTATGTTTTAGTTCAAAAAAGTGAATTTTTTTTCAAAAAAACTGCATTTGGAAGACTGCTGCGCAAATATGGTGTGATAAAAAATATTGCAACGATCTCCATTTTATTCTCTAGGGTCTCTGCTAAAAAAAAATATATAATGTTTGGGGGTTCCAAGTAGTTTTCTAGCAAAAAAAAATGATTTTAGCTTGTAAACACCAAGTGTCAAAAATAGGCCCAGTCTTAAAGTGGATAAATGGACAACTTTGTGTAAAGCGCTACTTGGATGTTAGGCCTATGTATGTGGCCAGGCTGTGAAAAAGTGTTACACATGTGGTATCGCCATACTCAGGAGGAATAGCAGAATGTATTTTGGGGTGCAATTTTTGCTATGTACATGCTATGTGTTAGAAATATTGCATAAATGGACAGCTTTGTGTAAAAAAAAATGTGTTTTCATTTTCTTTCCACATTTTCCAAAAACTTGTGGAAAAAAATGACATATTCAAAAGACTCATTATGCCTCAAAAATTATACGTTGGGCTGTTTGCTTTCTAAAATGGGGACATTTTATGGGGGTTTCCATTGTCCTGGTGCTCCAGGGCCTTCAAAAGTGCGATAGGTTGTCAGGAAATTATATGTGTAATTTGTGCTCCTAGAATGCCGGACGGGGCTACTTGAATGTTAGGCCTCTGTATGTGGCCAGGCTGTGAAAAAGTCTCACACATGTGGTATCGCCATACTCAGGAGGAGTAGTAGAATGTGTTTTGGGGTGTAGTTGCAAGTATACATGTGCTGTGTGAGAGAAATAACCTGTTAATACGGCAATTTGTAAAAAAAAATAAAAAAAAAAATAAAAATCTTCACTTTGCAAAGCATTGTGGGAAAAAATTACAACTTCAAAAAAACTCACCATGCCCCTTATTAAATACCTTGGAATGTCTACTTTCCAAAAAGGGGTCATTTGGGGGGTATTTGTACTTTCCTGACTTTTTAGTGTCTCAAGAAATGAGATAGGCCTTCAGTACATCAGGTGTGATCAAGTGTGATCAATTTTCAATGATTCGCACCATAGCTTGTGGACTCTATAACTTTCACAAAGACCAAATAATATACACTTACTTGGGTTATTTTTACCAAAGATAAGTAGCAGTATAAATTTTGGCCAAAATTTGTGAAGAAAAATTACTAATTTGCAAAATTTTATGACAGAAACAAAGAAAAATGCGTTTTTTCACAATATTTTCAGTGTTTTTTTATTTATAGCACAAAAAATAAAAAACCCAGTATTGATCAAATACCATCAAAAGAAAGCTCTATTTGTGTGAAAAAAAGGACACAATTTTTGTATGGGTACAGTGTTGCATGACTGAGTAATTCTCAGTCAAAATGTGAGAGCGCTGAAAGCTGAAAATTGGTCTGGGCAGGAAGGGGGTGAAAGTGCACTGTAGGCAAGTGGTTAAGGAACCTGGTAACTACTATTCTAAGCTAGCGGCCATTTTAAATATGGTAATTATGCCTTGCTTTTTATTTGATTATTTGATTATTATTCAATATTGTTTATGTACTTCCTTAAATGTTTTACATTTCATATTCAAGGGTAACGAGAGTACAATCCCAGCCGTATAAACCATATGTAGATTTTTCTCTAAAGAGATGATTTTTGTTTTTATAACATTTTTATTAATATCAGATTAAGCGCATTATTTGCGATTTTAAGTCTTCCGTTTTGCATGGCTTATTCTCACTTCATCTGCAGTGAAGTGATTATCAGGTTTTGCATTGCGCAGACAATTGTGGTCTGATTGTATAGTATACTTAAATATGGTTTCTACTACATCTGGGGAAATGGTAATCTTGCTTCCGTTTCACTTTAACTTTGTTTCAGTTTCACTTTCATTATTGAGCTACACATCACATTGCTTTAATTGTTTGAAGTTTGTATTTTTGTGAAGTTATTTTTTTTTGGTGTCATCTCAAGTTTGATCATTTATTGTGATTACACGTCTGGTGAATAAAATATTCTTATATATATTCCATACTGTAGACTGTTTTCACTAAGATTGGTATATGCTTTTAAAAATAAATTAATCAATAAAAAGAACTCGCTACATATTGATTTATGGAATAAGTTGAGATTCTCCTTTCGCACAGATCTTTGCTTATTATTAACCATAAATAGATACTGTTATAGTCAGAGCAGTATCAACATTCTGACATAATGGAGGCACAGCGAGATATTATTAATTATTATTAATTATTAATTCTGACATAATGGAGGCACGTGCTGAGATCGCTTATAAGGAAATCTTACCATATAACAAAACATACTGGTGATTGTATCTCCATATACATTGTCAAAAATATCTATTGTCCTAGCATGGCAGGAAATCACAGTGAATCAAGTCCATCTAGGCACAGCCAGGAAGATGAAACCATCCCAACTATGGCCACTACCCCCGCTAAAGATACTGGTAAAAATCGAGAAACATTACATAGATTTGTTGATTATGGGATAGTTGAACACCTTCGTAGAAGATTAGACATAGGATGCAGTTTAGAGAAGTATGTCAAGGATGAAAAAGAGCAAGCTCAGAGTTTAACTGATAATTTGTTTATTGAAGGCGGCCGGGTTTACCAACTTATAAGGGCCTATGCTAACGAAAAGGACACGAAGGTCCAAGATCGTCTCATTATGAAGACATGGCCTACTCTGTGGTTTTTGTGTAATGAATTTATCACACAAATGCCCGCCTTAAAGAAAGAATTATTGGAAACCCGCTCCCTCTTGATAAACAAAAACCAAGACATAGGATCCCTTTCAGAAAAACTCCAGTGGGCTGAGACTAGAATTAACCAATCTAAGGGAATTGAGGAGGAATTACTTATCCAGGTTCAAAATAGTAAAACCTTATATGAGGAAACCCGTGTCCAATTTAGGAAGCTGAAAGAAAAATATCAAACACTTAAACAAGAAATAGAATCTTATAGACAAGAAAGAGAAACCCCTAAGAAACATAACCCTATTACTGAGGATGAAACAAACAACACAGAAATTGAGATTATAAGATCAGAGCAGAAAGTATTGGAGAAACGGATAGGGGATTTAACATCCATGATAAATGACGAATTAATGCATCTGGGTCACAGGAAATAAAAAGAGGGGGGATCTCCATATCGGCGGGAGAGACAGGTAAGGTATAGCCAATCAGAGTCTGAATATGGGTCACCCCCTAGGCTTCAAAGGTACTCCCCAGAGTATACAGATGAGGAAACGAATAGGGCTTCATATAAACAGGAAAGGAGGCCCAGGGTCCTTTTTAAAAGATATGATACCCCCAAAATCATCCGATTTTTAAAAGAAACTGTCCCTGTCTTTTCTAAAAAAGGATCCCCCGCTATCACTGACCATCTAGGAACATACGAACGTACCTTAGAAATCTTAGGCATTGAGGACGATCGTACAAAAATTGATTTGCTACCTTGGGTATTTGAAAGTAAAAACAGACAATTCTTTGATTCGTTAAAAGCCCTGTATGGTCAGTCATGGAAGGAGGTTAAACATAGGTGTCAAATGGAGTTTGGACCATATAAAACTACAACGTCTGCCAAGGCTGCGGCCTATAATCTAAAATGTGGTCATAATCAGAGCCCTACAGAGTTTCTGGCCTTACTGAAAAATGCCTACTTTCTGGCTGAAAAGGATCCCAATCCTGATCAGTCTGAATTCAAGACCTTATTTTATGAAGCATTACCTGCTTATATAAAATTGGGTCTTGCACAAGACTTTAAGAAAGGACGCTCCCTGGATTGGTTAGTAAGGGAGAGTGACTACCTTTTCTCAATCCAACAGTCCAGTGAAAGTGGGGTAAAAAGAGAGGCCCAGCAGAACCCTAAAATAGTAGCAGCCACTACCATGCCCCCTCAACCTCCGGGTGCACAGACAGAGAGAAAATCTTATGCAGAGGCAGTCCGAGATGGGAGGCCCATTAGACCTCCCGGAGTCGCACCACGACCCCAGCCAGCGGTGGGGGACAAACAGAGGCCACGTGGGTACAGTAGTGAAAGTGAAAGGGGTCCACAACACAGAAAGGGCAAGAGGAAATATTCCCAGGGGTTCCAACCTGATTTCAATCGAGACTCCAATTTCAATAGGGATCCCGATTTTAATAGGTACCCCCACTTTGACAGAAACCACAATTTTAATAGATACTCCAACTTTCACAGAGACCCCAATTTCCATGGGTATCCCAGATTCCAAAGAAACCCCAACTTCCGTAGGTACAACAGATTTGGCAGAAACCCCAACTTTAACCAGGACCCAAACTTCATGAGAAACCCTAATGTTATTGAGAACCACAATGACCATAGGTCGCCTCCTGACCAGGAACGAGAGGGAGCACCCCGGATTGGTGCAGTTCCCCAAGTTCCCCAAGGTCAAGGAGAAATACGGGGACCTCCGAGAGAGAGTTCCCAGCATCGGGGCCTGAGGAGTGGTTATGAGTCTGAGACATCTACCCAGTCCCATCCTGAACGTAATAGGGTCAGACAAAATAGGGCAACGTACCAAAATACCCTCAACCAACGTATAGGACAAATCGAGGAGCAGGTGAATCAAATGGTCGGACAAATGACACAATTCATGAACACCCAATCTAACAACCCATCTTTTTTAGGGGCAACTCCTGTGACCAACCAAGGGTCACAGAATGCATAGACCTCCTCCCGATAGGCCCAGAGGGGATAACACTGTATGCAGCGAAAGGGGGCGCATACTCTACCCCTGATGTGCCCACAATTGAGAAACATAGTCATAGGGCCAGGGAGGATCAAATGTTGGTTGTTAATTCCCCTCCTGCCTTGCAATGTTCACTTAACCCCTCTAACCTAGCAGAGCCATTGGGGATAGTCATAAATGACCAGTCTGACGGAGCGCACCCCACTCATTGCGCTTCCGTCTTGAGGAAGTCCAACAGGCAAGCCAGAAGGAATAATAAGCGCACAGAATCTGTGACGTGTGGTGAGATCAATGCTGATTGTAAATTATTGACAGGTTCCCAGATCTTCAACCATGCCAATTTCATGTGTGAGTTGAATGAATCTGATGGGAGATATTTCACTACGGTGAAAATACAGGATGCCAGTGATCACCCAATTTTAGGCCTAATTGACACTGGGTCCCAAGCCACAATCCTGTCAGAGGAGCATTTTAATCGAGTAACAAGTTCAATGCCCAAGAAACCAAAACTTAGGAGCTTTGATTGTTCCCTGGTAGGGGTAGGTGGAGAACCACTAGAAGTTAGGGGTACTGCCTCACTTAAACTTAAATTAGGTAATAAGGAACTTAGGCACCCTGTTATTATTGCCAATCTTCCACACCATCACATGATCATTGGAATAGACCTTCTTAAAAGGCTCAACACTATTGTTGACTGTGTGAACAAGGTATTGTGGTCCCAAGTCAATACACCAATTAAATATGAGAAACTTCAAACTCCCCATTCCCGGCAACACTGCCACCTGGTGGAAGAAAGGCCTGGTTCCCTGGAAGTTCATTTCAGAAATAGTCAATTACCTGATGTAACAGTCATCCAACCTGACCACAAAAGCCTTGAAGTGGGAGGAGATGACCATGTGTTTAAAATTCCCTGTGATAAAATAAAGGAGATCTCCCTCCTAGATAATGTACTGACCATGTCTTTCCATCAGGAGAATAAAATTAGGAAAGGGGGAAGCCACACTCAGTTCCTAACAGGAGTGGAAAGGGTTAGCAGTGATCTATTTATCCCTATCCAGATAAATGGTCTTAGTAGGTCAAAGTATGCCAAACTTGATTTAAAGCAAGAGCATAGCTTTGTGAGCCACGGGCTCTTAAAACACATGACTGAGATAGATATGATCCGGTTATCCACTCCTCAGCGTCATTGGATTTCAGATGACATTGATGATTCAGAGGATTATAATTCCATTGCTAGATGCCTGTTAAACATAAGCCATAGGTAATAAGACAACCACCCACGTGTTCATAGTCTTGGATAATCCCCAAAACCAAATATATATCGGCAACGACTTACTGCATCGGTTTGCCACTCAAATTGACTTAATCAATGACTGTTTATGGAGTCGACTAAAGGGGGACCCTGAGGGATACCAGGATGTAAATTTAGCCCTGAAATTCCAACAGCAGATGCCTTATGCTGTTGAGGTTCAGGTAGCCCAAGAAATTATCGTGCCCAAAGGCAGAAATAATTTTCTATTCCCCGTAAAAATAAAAAGGGGACAAAGATTAAAAGGGTCAGATGCGCTAGTATGCATATCCCAGAGAATGCAGGGGGGAAGGACTAAAAATTACCCACACGTCTCTGATCAACACACATCAATCCCCTATATATATCTACATACACAACCTCTCAAATCAGGACCTTAGCCTACCCAAGGACACCCTTATCGGTCTTGCAGTAGAGACGGGGGTATTACACATTTGGAGTCACTAACCAAGTGATTGGACTCATACCTGAGGAATATTTATCTGAGGAGCAATTAGTTGAACAATCGTTCAATTCTTTACCCGAAGGTATGTTCACCATTGAGTCCATTTATCCCTTTGATTCTAAAGATGGTACCTGTAGAATTGAAGAGACATCCCTTGTCTTTGATCAACCGATTAAAGAACAAGAGTGCCCCAAAGGACATAAATGGGAGGAAAGTGCCCGATATACACCTAGTGATTTAACCACCAGACTTGAAGAGGCATATGAGATAGGGCAGCCTGAAAGCTTTCCTGTATTCAAAGAGATAGTTGAAGAGATAATAGCACTAGCAGATGCATGCTCCAATGATCTCGAGCGACAATTGCTCCGCAAACTCCTCTTTGAATTCCAGGAGATCTTTGCCAAGGATTCTTACGATTGTGGGAGTACTGAACTCCACTTCGCCAGAATCCAGACTGACCCAAAGGCCCCACCAGTGTTCGTCAAACAATATAGACTTCCTTTGGCCTCCTATGAGTCTCTAGCCGAGATTATTAGGAAGTTAAATGAACGGGGTATAATTAGGCCCATCCACAGCTCCTATAATCACCCCATCCTGGGTGTTTTGAAACCCAATGGACAATGGCGCTTGTGCGCTGACCTCCGACAACTAAACAAGCGTGTTTACATGTCAGGATGGCCTGTACCATACATAGACCAGTGTCTTGCCCAACTCCAAGGGTCCCAGGTATTCACAGCCCTTGATTGTGCCCAGGGTTACTGGACCATTAAAGTCAGTGAAGAAGACCAGTATAAACTAGCTTTCAGTTTTGGGAACCAACAATTCTGTTGGGTACGTATGCCTTTTGGGTTTATCAATTCTGGCCATGAATTTGCTGTGTTTATGCATAAGGCTATGCCAGATGCCCTAGAGCGAGGAACACTGGCATATGTTGATGACATCCTAATCAAGAGTACTGACATGACCAAATACCTTACAGAACTGCGACATGTCCTAGGCCAGTTAAGATCAGCCGGGGCGAAATTGTCTCTACAAAAAGCCCAGTGGTGTCGCACACGTGTAAATTTCTTAGGCCATGAAGTTACTTCTGAAGGTCTAAATCCCCAAATGAAAAAGGTTGAGGCCGTGCTAAACTGTAAGGTCCCTACTAATCTGAAAGTGTTGAGATCGTTTCTAGGAATGGTAAACTATTCCCGTAAGTTTATTGACAACTACGCCGAAATAAGCAAACCACTTCTTCATCTGCTAAAGAAAGACATTGGATGGTCGTGGGGTAAGGAACAGGAAGACGCTGTAAAGGAAATGAAGGTTCGACTGACCCAGGCTCCTTGCCTTGCATATCCAGAAGGAGGTAAACCCTTTTATCTTGAGACAGGGTACACGCAGGTAAGTATGAGTTCTGTTCTTTACCAGAAACAAGAAAATGTCAGTAAGGTTATTGCCTACGCTAGCAAAACATTGTCCCCAGTAGAGATGAAGTTTACCGACTGCGAAAAAGCTTTATTATCCACGGTGTGGGCATTACAGAATTTCCGCAGTTATATTCAAGGTGAAAGAATTATTGTTGAGACCGCCCACCAACCTTTACAGTATTTACAAAGTGAACGTATCAGGGATGGAAATGTGTCTTAATAGCCGCATCACTGCTTGGACTTTGTCCTTGCAAGGATGGCCTCTGGAAGTTCGTTATAAACAGAACAAGAAAAGTCCAGTAGCCCAGGGCCTTGCTGAGCTCCATGACTGTTCAGCCACCAATCCCAGTAAGGGAGACCCGGATGCTGACTTTTTGGAAGAACAACTGTTGTCTCCCTATAAAGTGTATGATGAAGAGTACTGTAAACGGTTGCCGTGTGTATATGTAGATGGTTGCGCCTATCATCATAAGGATGGAGAACAGCTTCAACTAGTGGCAGGTATCGGGATTGTATGGACCCAAGGTGTAGCTCCAACCTCTGTGGGATACAAGCTTGGATCCAAAAGCAGCCAAGTTGCTGAACTCGCTGCCATTCTAAAAGCTGTCGAGATGGCCATAGAATATAACCTAAAAGAATTTTCCATCATCACCGATTCCAATTATGTTAGGAACAGTTTTGTTGACTATCTTCCTAGGTGGAAAAGGAACCACATGTTAAAAAGCAACCATAAACCCGTTCGACATGGTAAGTTATTTTGCCAAATAGACCAGCTGGTAAGGGAAAATGACATCACCTTGTATTTTAAGAAGACCAAGGGCCACTCTAAAGTCCTAGGTGCCGAGAAGGAAGGTAATGATCTGGCTGATTCCCTGGCCAAAGAAGGGGCCATAACAGGTGAATCACTAGATAATGATAAATTTTTGGGGGCAGTACAGTTAGAAGCTGTAACTAGACAACAGGCCAGGATGAGCGAAGATGCAAATGTGTTACAATGGAGTCATGATGCCCCCAGTGAAGATTTGATTACAGCTCAAAAAGAAGACCCAATAATTGGCTTATTTTATAGACACCTAGAAAATTCTGACCAAAATCCCATTAGCCAAGGGGATGGTACCGGTAAAGAGGATTTACGCATTTTAATGAAGTCCAAATCCCAGTTTGCATTGCATCAGGGATTGTTGATACGCACATCAAAAGGGGGTATCCAACAATGGGTAGTTCCACTTAAATTTAGAGGGTTAATGTTGCAACACGCCCATGACGCTCCCACATCCGGGCATCGTGGGGAGAAGATCACCTATGAGATCCTTCGGGATTATGCCTACTGGCCTCATATGCTGCGTGATGTGAAGGCATACTGCCAAGGCTGTTTAATATGTCCCCAATTTCAACCGGCTTCACCAACCCATCGGGCCCCCCTGCAGAAAAGGGGGATCTGTATGCCTTGGTCAGACCTTCAAATGGACTTCATTGGACCTGTCACTAAATCTTCACGAGGGAATCGGTATATGTTAACCGTTACATGTTTATTTACCAAGTATGTTGAATGTATTCCAGCGCCAAACAATAGCTCTGATACATGCGCTGCCTTATTAATTAATCACATTTTTTCACGTTTTGGTCTACCCCAGAGGATAGAATCTGATAGGGGTTCACATTTCACTAGTGAAGTGATGACCAAACTGTGGAAAATATTGGGCGTGAAAAGGAAATTGCATATCGCATATCGGCCCTCCTCTAGTGGTGGAGTAGAACAGTACAATCAGACGATTGTCAACATCCTCAAGAAATTTGTTAAGGAGACAGGCAAAGACTGGGATGTCAAACTTCCTCTAGTCTTGATGGCCTTAAGGGCAACTCCGAGTACGGTCACAAAAATGTCCCCTTTCGAACTCATGACCGGAAGGCAGATGGTATTGCCCCAGCACTTATTGTACCGCACTACAGATCACAATTTGGTCAATGCCACCACAACACACCAATACATAGAGGATCTGCGAAAACATTTACAGTATGCTTTTGCCTTTGCCCAGCGAAACATTGAAAGAGCCGCAGTTAGCGCTAAGACCTACTATGACCTTAAAACCACCAAGAAGGTGTACGAGATTGGGGACAAAGTCTACCTATACAATTTTGCAAGAGACCAGGTCAAGGAACGGAAATTCCTTCCATCTTGGAAAGGTCCGTTTAACATAGCTGATAAGATTTCCCCCGTGGCATATAAATTACACATCCCTCGGAATGGTGAAATCAGTGAGAGATGGGTGCATATAAATCAATTGCGTGCTTGCCATCCCAAATCACAATTACAGCTGTTGGGAGACTGACCCGTGCACTCCTCTTGGATGATGGAAAGATCATAAGGGCAGAATAAAATTAGGGTGAATCCACATTTTGCTTTACAGGGCTATTTTTATATATATATATGTATATGATACTAAAACTGTTTATTTACCTACTATAGTGTATATAATGATGCCCCAGATGACAGCCAAACTGGTGATCGGAAGTGCTAGTGACCAGACCCTAGCAGGAAGCCCTGATGATGATCTGATGTGTCCAACCAGAAACCTGTCTGCCAGCGATCATTCAAGGAAGGAGGACCAGACATCCCGAAGGAGAGACCTACCCACGAGAATGTCCTGGATATCCTGCTTTGGATATGTCTACCAGGCCAGACCGGCCTCATCGCCCAACCAGGACCTTCATCGGGAATACTTGTCCAAGAAGCACCCGGATTCATCTTGACTGACAAACGAATCATCACCCAAAAAGTTTGCATCAGCATGGATCCAAGGACCTACACCGAAAAATGTTTTAAACCTCAGCATATCCCCTGAAATCAAGGAATAGTACGCCCTACACTCGAAAGCAATACAGACTCGTCAGTGGAGTGTACCATAATGATCCATAACCTGCCTACCAGTTGACTTCCCTGTATGATGCTGACATACATGTCAATCAAAAAGGGAGATATGTCAGGTTATCGCTATATGAATTTTTTTAAATGATGAAATATATTTGCGACACTTACACTGACCTCAGCCTGACACATCAACCTCTGTAAAGAAAAAAAAAAAAAACTGGCCACACACACACAATAGTATTGACCAACCCTTTAACAGTGCAAATTAAGACAGGCTTGTGTAATTAGTCAGAGACAATTGGCCATACAAAAACGTCCCCATTTTCAAGGTTTTATACAAAGAGATGTGATAACAGCTGGAGCTCAAAGTTTGAAGAAAAACTAAAAGGACAATGCAGTAGACGGTCCCCATTGTTCTAGGGTGAAAACTAACTCTTCCTGAGACACCCAGTATTGACTCAGCTGAATACATAAGCCTCTTCAACAAAATGGTGACTAGTATGTGTGCATATGTGTATATAGATATATTTATATATATATATATATATATATATATATATATATATATATATATATATATATATATATATATATATATATATATATATATATATATATATATATATATATATATATATGTGCGTGTAGGTGTGTAGAAATATGTGTGTATATGTATGGGTATGTGTGTACATGTGCGTGTATTAATATATCTGTGTGTGTATGTGCATGTGTGTGTATCCAGTTATCACCATATATTGAATTTTGTTGTTATATGTAGGGGATAATGTTTCACAAGAATAATTCATCAATAGAGATGGCTCACCCACCAAATCACAAATAATGTTCAATGATGCTATAAACTACACTAGCATGATAGATCCCTATAAATTTCTTGTATTTAAAAAAAAAAATATTGCACGAAGATTATGGAAGATGAAATAAAACATTTTTCCTACAGGAAATGAATACAGCTACTAATAATGACACTACCAGCAGAAAACATAATCTTGGATCAAAATATTGAAATGTTATTAAAAAGCAGAAATCACCAAATCCCCAAAAAAATATAATTCATATATGGTTTATAGCAACTCCCACATCACATTATAGGACAATCCCATTTGCAATGATGCGACTAACTGTTAACCAATGGGCAGGTGACAAATGACCAGTCACTGCCCACTTCTGGAAACCACCACTGAGGAGACAGTCAATATTGGTTGGGGAGTGGTCATTTCAATCAATAGTTTCTGATCGTATAAATAAGGACCCCTGGAAAAACTCAGGAGACTCTAAAAAAAAAAAAAAACCCAAAGAACACACCTAAGGAAGAACACAGGAAGAGACTACTGCCATTTTGACCACTGCCCATTGGCTGATCTCCTGCTGAGAGACAAACTACTTTACTTTGAACATTTTCCTTGGAAGGAGTGGTGAGAGATCGACTCAATAATTTTCCTTAACCCATTTACTCCCAAGATAATAGGAATTGTATGATATTGTCTGAAAATACATATATGGTCATTTACATTGGGTAGAGCAACTCTATATGTTAATTTTTCTTTTCCACTGAATCAACTGATTTTATGAATTTCAAGTGTTTGTCTGGAGTTAAGGCTGAATTTAAGTGTATTGGCTATAATAGGGTGTGGCTCTTTAAGATAAGTTCCTTTCTTTCCTACGGCCGCGGAAAGTGAGAAACTGCCTCAAGAGTGGTCAGGCATTTTTTTTTTTATATTTTAATTCACAGTTAATTTTACTTTTATCGGGTTATATTTAATTCTGTGTTTGGTTTCAAAAATTTAATTCTAATTACATTGTATCTGTGCAACGTATTTTTGATATTGTGTGTGGAATATTAATCACCAGTAAATTTAGTTTTGTATGTAAATATATAATTATACTCGTATCTTAATAAATTATATTTATTAATTTAATTGGGAGATATTTATATATTGGTAAGAATTCACCATAAGCGCCAAGGACTCAGGAAAATTGTTGTGGTATATTATTGGAGGTCTGAACAAAATTGATTGGGTTTTTCTTAGTTATTAAATTATTTGCCGTAATCGGCTGGAGGCACTGCGTCATAATTCTATTGATAATTCAGACACCGCCTTTTAGTAATAAATTAAAAATAGTCAAATTTTATACCACACTGCACAACAGGATAGCGCAGTCAGTTCCAACACCCTGTGCGCAGAGGTGATAGCCACTAAAATGCCACCTTCTGGGACAGCGTAAGCAGGGGAATATCCAGAAGAAGGCTTCTGTAGAGCTGAAAGCACCAAATTCAAATCTCAAGGCAGCAACGAAGCCCGCACTGTAGGAACCAAATGTCGGACACCCTGAAGAAAGGTACGCACGATGGTTAAACTTTAAAGTAGATTTCCTAGCTTTCAACAGTGTAGGAATCACTGACTCAAATAAAGACCTATCCTTCAGTACCTGGTGTTCAATAGCCAAGCCATCAAAGCCAGCGACTCTAAAGCAGGATGGAAGATCGGTCCTTGGGACAGCAGATCCTTCCTGACAGGAAGCTGCCAAGGAACGTCGGTGACCAGCCGCACCAGATCAGCGTACCAAGCCCGGCGAGGCCAGTCCGGAGCCAATAAGATGGCCGGAATCCCTTCTGCCTCGATTCTGTGTAGAAGTCTTGGCCACCAGTGAGTCTGCAGTGTCCGCCAGAGGATCTCTTGACAGAGCCACAAGCTTCTGCACCTTTCTGTTGAGCCGGGACACCAAAAGATACACCAGAGACACAGCTAATGAAAAACCTCCCCATGATCCAACGTCTGCCGACTGAGGTAATCCGCCTGCCAATTTTACACCCCGAAAATGTGTACGGCGAAGAGGGCTGGAATGAACCGTTCTGCCCACCTTAAAATTCCGGCTACCTCCAGAACCACCAGGACACTTCTGGTGCCCCCTTAGTGATTGACATAAGCCACGGCTGGGGCATTGTCTAATTGAATGCACAATGGACAACCCTGAAGATGATCTGTCTAATGATCCAGACACAGTCTGATCGCTCGGAGTTCTAAGACATTGATCAGGAGTCTGGACTCTGAAAGATCCTCTGAGCAGAATGCTTGCCAAGGACACCTCTCCAGTCGGACAGGCTGGCATCTGAGGTGACCACTGTCCAATACAAGGGGAGGAAGGTATTTCCCAGCCAAAGCGCCGGAGAACGAAGCCACCATGTCAGGGACTCCTTCATGCCCCAACTCAGCCAAATCTGATTTTCCTGAGACTGCGGAATCTTGTCCCATTTGGTCAGAGTTTCCCTCTGCAGGGACCTCATTTGGCACTGGTCATATGGCATGTGGTCTCGAAGGTAGACACCATCAGGCCCAGCACCCACATGCAATTCCGGAGGGATGGCCATTTGTTGGACAGCAGGATGCGAATTGCAGCCTGCAATTTCTGGAGATTGTCCAGAGGAAGGAGTACTTTGGCTAAGGCTGGGAGTCAGGTCCAGATAGTACAGCTTTGTGGAGGTAACCAGAGCAGACTTCTGAAAATTCAGATTCCAGCTGAACACCCGCAGAGTTCGTATTGTGATCTCCAGAGCAGAGGGAGACTCCGCTCACAGAAGAAGATTGTCCAAGTAGCCCAGTACCGCAATCACCCCGTTGGCATAGAAAGGCTAGAACTGGGGCTAACACTTTTGTGAAGACCCGAGGAGAAGATGTGAGACCAAAGGGTAACGCCACAAACTGATAATGCTCCTCTTCCACAGCATAGTGGAGAAAACGTTGGTGACTAGCACATATTGTGAAGGTAGGCATCCTTGATATGGATAGAGGAGAGGAATTCCCCCTGATGCAGAGATGCCCCCACCATTGGAATGGACTCCATTCTGAACTTCTGTACCCGCACAAAGTAGTTTAGCGCCTTGAGGTCCAGGATTGGACTCACTTTGCCTTCCTTCCTGGGAACTGTGAATAGGTTTTGATAAAAACCCTAAAAATGTTATGAGGTCAGAAGAGGGACAATTACCCCTTGAAGGAACAGGTCTTGTACCACCCCAAACAGGCCCTGTAAGCGCTCTGGGGACAGGTGCAAATTGGAAGGAAAAAACCTTGCCGGGGGACAAGAGCGAAACTCGATCTTGTAGCCGGACCGAATGACTTTGTGGACCCACTTGTTTTGCACCCGGGAAGTCCACGTGCCCGCAAACCAGCGAAGACGTCCACCCACCCCCGATACGGGAGAGGGCGCACCCTCATGCAGAAGGATCCTTGTTCCCGGGTCTGGAGAAGGTGATCTTAGCTTGCCAGACCAGGTTTGTTTGGATCCTCCAGAAGAGGCCCTGGAAGGCTTCGAGTACTTGTCAGTCGACCCTGAGGGAGGATAAAAATTTCTTATGAGCTGAGAAGGAAGGCTCACGTCTACAACAAGGTTCCTTGCCCTTAGTAGGAAAATTACTTTCCCCCCGTGAGACCCCATGAAGGACCACTGCCAAAACAGGCGAGCCATCAGGGGAGCCGCATCTAAAGAGGCATCACAGATAATCTGCAGCCCCTGGATCAGCTGGTCTGACAACTCATCAAAGGCAGGGGAGAGCTGGACAGGGGAGCAGGGAAATATGCTTGAAAGACTTCATGAGTCACCGGGCGGACCCCACAAAAAAGTGCAAAACCCTGCTAAGGGACAACCCCCACTGTCCTGGCAGCACCAAGTGGTCACCAGGCACAAAGCACTAAGCGATCCTCAGCAGAGAGGAGAGGACCCCCACCAGACTCACCATCCACAGAAACAGGCACCTTCGGCCACCAGGAGAATCTGCACCACACGTGCGGTGATCAGGAAGTAAAATGACCCAGGAGTCAGCGCCAGTGGATGAGGAGGGGCTCCCACCACCGAAATCGTTGCCCACAGGGCTCCACTGTCATGGCCTAGGCTTTTTCAGATGGCAAACCACAAGAAAATGGTCACTGGACTATATACACATTGCCGCCTTGTAAAGAAACACACAGGCTATAACTAAATTGAGGCCTCGCATGGCACCACAAGGCTTACAGGGAACCAGGAGGGATACCAGGCCTCAAGGACAGATCCAGTCAGGATGGGGGGCCCTGGCAGGAGCCCCCACTAGGTACAACCCCCCCTCCGCACAATCGATCATCCGGTCACCGCCGGTGCACCCCCCGCCCCCCATCACCAGTTAGCGCTCTTCCCCATCCTAGGCAAGTGGTCAGACCACCCAATATATCATCAGCGTGGAGGGGGGGCAGGATGAGTGACTTTGAAAGGGGGGAAGGAGGGGAACCCAGGGATCTGACCATCCCAAGGATGGGCCCACGTCCACCCCAAAACCCTCCAGGGGGAGAGGGGCACAGCTACTCACCATAACAGGAAGAAGGCAGGCACCACTCCAGATAGAACCCCTCTGTATCAAAATGGGGGGCTGTCGGCCAGGAGGAATGCTGTGACTCTAGCCGAGACCCGGTCGTATGCGACCTCGCAAGGCATTTAACTCACAGGCCAACCCTGTCCACTGGGGCTATGTCGCAGCCGACCTACCGTGGAGCTGAGGTCTGCCTGCTCTTGCTGGCCAGACTGGGGTGATCCCTGGCTCTAGATTATTCAGCCCATCATCCAGTCTGGCAGTTGGTTGTAGATCTCACAGGAAAAAAATCCAGGAGAAAAAAAATTTCTATCTAAAAATGTTTTGCCAGGACCAAAGATCCCAGCAAGGAAATAGGTCCTTACTCCTGACTAGGCAGAAAAAAACTGAGTGGCTATAGCAGAGAGACGGAGTATGCCCCCTGGGACTGCCCATGGGTGTAGCCAGAATTATTTTCTGCCTAGTGTCCAACTCCTGTAGGGGGCAGTATAACCAAATGGTTATGAATATCAGGAGCTGTGTCCGTCAATGAACGAACTAGAAAGTTGTTGTTTTTTTTCATTTCTTTATTGGATTTGTTTTATAGCAGAATGTAAAAGATGTTGTTTTTTTAAATTGTTGGCCTTTTTTGTTTATAGCGCAAAAAAATAAAAACCACAGAGGTGATCAAATACCACCAAAATGAAAAAAAAATTGTGGGAAAAATAGGACAACAATTGTATTTGGGTACAGCATTGCATGGCCGCGCAATGGTCAGGTAAAGTAATGCAGTGCCGTATCTCAAAAAATGGCCTGGTCATGAATGGAGGTAAACCTTCCGGGGCTGAAGTGGTTAAACCGCATCCAATCTGCATCCAATTTGCTCTCAATGGAGCAGGTACACACATCTGGGGTGGCCACAGTGCGATCTCAAAAAGGGTCCTGTCCTGTTCATTTTTGGGTCAGTTTCAAGTGTGAATTTAGGCAAAAAGTTGCACCTGAATCACACCTGAACCAATGAACAGAAAAGCACCGGACCCCAGACTGCAAACTACAGCCGGACATATGTGAACCCAGCCTCAAAGAATGCAGTTGAAATGCATAAACACTGATCAGACATGCACACATACAATTAGAAAATCACGTTCAACTGCATGTCACAATTCTCTATGTATGCAGCTATACTAATGTTGCATAGGGAGGGACATGTGATACTGGAGATAGCAGATTACCAGATAAAAATATACTGAACAAAACTATAAATGCAACACTTGTTTTTGCCCCCATTTTTCATAGGCTGAAGTCAAAGATCTAAGAAAATCAGAATTAAAACGTGAAGAGAACACCTCTACAAAGTGCCAGATGCCATTGAATGTGAGCATTTGCCCACTCAAACCGGTTACGATGACAAACTGCAGTCAGGTCGAGACCCTGATGAGGACGACAAGCATGCAGATGAGCTTCCCTGAGACGTTTTGTGCAGGTCTCAGACGATCTTGGAGGTGAAGATGCTGGATGTGGAGGTTCTGGACTGGTGTGATTACACATGGTCTGCGGTTGTGAGGCCAGTTGGATGTACTGCCAAATTCTCTGAAACGCCTTTGGAGACGGCTTATGGTAGAGAGATGAACATTCAATTCACAGGCAACAGCTCTGGTGGACATTCCTGCAGTCAGCATGCCAATTGCACACTCCCTCAAAACTTGCGACATCTGTTGCATTGTGCTGTGATAAAACTGCACATTTTAAAGTGGCCTTTTATTGTGGCCAGCCTAAAGCACACCTGTGCAATAATCATTCTGTCTAATCAGCATCTTGATATGCCACACCTGTGAGGTGGATGGATTATTTCAGCAAAGGAGAAGTGCTCACTAACACAGATTTAGACAGATTTGTGAACAATATTTGAGAGAAATAGTCCTTTTGTGTACATAGATCTTTGGGTTCAGCTCATGAAAAATGGGGCAAAAACAAAAAAGTGTTGCGTTTATATTTGTGTTCAGTGTTAAAGGTATTTTGGTTTGTAGGGTGGGAGGTATTGCAAAAATGCAATAGTATCTGTTCAAGCCGGAGCCCACCTTTGGTAAGATGGGTGATGCAAATCTCAACCCTGAAGGGAAACACTTAGGCTAGGTTCACACTGCCGCAAGGAGCGGCTCACAGCAGGGGTCCGGTGCATCCCTGTTCACCGTTCAGGTCTGATTTCAGTCCAAATTTTTGGCTGAATTCAGACCTGAAACAGACCAGAAGACGCACAGGACTCCTGTGCAATTCACATTGGAGCTGTTTCGGAGATTTGTGAACCAACTCCATAGAGAGCCGGTCACAAACCCCTGACATGCAAATTGGAGGCGGGGAAATAGTGTGAACCCAGCCTCAATGATCCCACTAGCCAAAATGCTACAAGTAGCAGTTTTTAAAAGCTAATGTGTAAACAGATTTCATTAACATAAATACATCCTTATGTCCACCTTGAGGTTAATAACAAAAATGTTTTCAACAATACATTGACCATGTTCCTTCCAAAACCAGGTGATTTTCAAGTGATGGCTAACTTTTGACTTCTTTTAACATCACATTATTAAGAGCCGGTTCACACTACCGCGACCAGAAAGTCGCCCCATGAAGGAGCGACTTTTTAGCGTGACTTTGAAGAGACTTGTTTAGAGACTTGCAAGCGACTTGTAAGAGACTTGTAAGAGACTTGTGCACTACTTTGAAGAGACTTAAATGATAGGCGACTTTGTCTGTGGGGAATGCCTGGCTAATCTTTTTCTTCTTCCTGGAAAGTCTGATAACAAGTTGCTTGAAATAAGATAAGGATCCGACTTAGAGGCAACTCCCATTGAAGTCTATGTGCACAAGTCGGAAAGAGGTCGCCTTGAAGTAGTACAGGAACCTTTTCTAAAGTCGGAGCGACTTCAGTAGTGCATATTAAGACGGCTCTCATTCATTTACATTGAATGTGTGATGACAAGAGACTTGGGGCGACTTGAGGGCACACAAGTCGTGTCCCAAGTCGGAGTAGTGTGAACCGGCTCCGTGTTTCTTAACCAATGGTGCATATGTACCCAGGAGTACATCAAAACAGTTTAAAGGCTATTCTTGGTAGGTAGCTCAGGGTATAACTTTGACATTTTCATGATTATTAATCTCTTGCAAAACAGGCTTCACTAGATCATTTAAAAGCATAAATGCACTTACAGGTGCATCTCATAAAATGAGAATATCATCAAAAAGTTAATTTATTTCAGTAAATCAATTCAAAAAGTGAAACTCAAATATTTAATATAGATATGTTACACATAAAGTGATATATTTTAAGCATTTCTTTCTTTTAATTTTGATGATTATGGCTTACAGTTAGTGAAAACCCAAAATTCATTATCTCAGAAAATTAGAATATTACATAAGACCAAAAAAAAAAAGGATTTTTAATATAGAAATGTTGGCTTACTGAAAAGTATGTCCATGTACAGTATAGTATGCACTTAATACTTGGTTGGGGCTTCTTTTGCATGAATATTTTAATTTTTTGAGATACTGAATTTTGGGGTTTCACTAGCTGTAAACCATATTCATCTAAATTAAAAGAAAGAAATGCTTGAAATATATCACTCTGTGTGTAACGAATCTATATAAAATATATGAGTTTCACTTTTTAAATTAAATTACTAAAATAAATTAACTTTTTGATGATATTCTAATTTTATGAGATGCACCTGTATGTATAATAGGGGTTTCTAGCAATATAAATGCATACCGTTTATTGTAGCTTAAATGCACCAGATGGTACGTGGTAAAATACATTTTATAAACTGGTATGTGTCATAATAAAGCTGAGAAACTGGTGTACATGTGTGTTATAGAAATGTTTGAAGCAATATAGTTAAAGTTTGCCCGTATCAAATCATTAACGAGATTAGCTTCAACATCAGCTTACAGTCAGAGCATATGGTATAGAAACTGCAGTGGTTTCATTGCTTATTGTATTTCTTGCCTTCACTTTATAATTGTGCTGTGGGCCCCAAATGCTGAGTGGACACAAACAAAGGAATGAATTATCTAGTCCAGAAAGTTCATACACTGATTTATATAGTGATGCAGAGTCCCAAGACACAGGAAGCAATTTGGGTAGGAGGTGGAAAGAGCATCAAAACACTACAGCTATTCCAGGTCAATTATTAGAACATTTTCCAAATACTTTTTTTTCTCTAGCTTAGGTGGCATAGATATACAAACTATTAAAAAGGAATGAAGGATTTTTTCTTCCAAAATTGTAAAATCTTGTTTTTACATTACAGTGCTAATAGAAGGTTTAATCATTCATGTTTGCCCAATCCAGGGTGAAATTCCTCTTCTGAGACCTGAGGCAGCAGATGCTATTGTCCCCAAAAGACATGTTAACTTGACAAATTTGGTGCACCAGAAGATGCAGACTTTGCAAAGTTATATAAATACAGCATTTACTGTGCTCTTCCAATCAGCAGGTACAAAATCGTTTAAAGCTGCACTCCAGGCAAACAGCTAAATACACAGTTGGCATATAATTAATTGATCTTATTTGTAAAATTGTTTAGTCAGACATGTAATCCACACATCCAAGTCAGACAGCATAGCTACATACTTGACCCCTAATGAAGCCAAAGTAACCCTGTAATTTTAGCAAAAAAGTTAAAAAAAGGTGCTGACAGGTATTCAATGCAAGTACTTAAAGGTACCTGCATGTACCACAGCAGGTTTCGGTCCTCATACTCTGAGAACATGTGAGGCTCTTCTGATAGGGCAAAATTTTGTTACGTCCTTAGTCTTAAATCTTTCCTGCCCCTCCACACATTTATTTTAAACAGTGAAACAGCTCATTATAAAGGATGATAAGCTTTGACTAGGATGTGCCGGAGATTTGTCACCAGCATTCAGGTGGTGTGGAGGGACTAAAAGCCACTAACACCTTTAGTTGTCTATAAGTTACACCTCTGGTTAAATCAGAATAAACCCCCCAAAAATAAAACCTTTTGGGCCATCAGGAGCTTTTTGTCATAAGGTTCAACTATGCACAGCATATTTGCACATCATGGCATACTTAGCTATCAAGGCGATCCCCTTCAGTGCTGTGATGTACATACTACCCTACATTGCCGGTTCTTCCATTTTCAGCTGTCTTCTTCTGGGTTCGGAGTCTTCTTCTAGGTTTGGAGTCTTCAGCCATCATGATTGGTCTGGCTGCAAAAACGTAACTCCCACGCATGGGCTTGGGAGATACTTTGTCCTTGCACAGAATTATGCTGAGACAGTACACTAAGCTGTGCGTGTATGGCTCAGTGTACACTTACAGTATAAACTGCTGACAGGCAGGTAGACTGCTGACAGGCAGGTAGAAGCATCTATCATAAAACAGACAAATACAGTCTCTTATGTCATAAAAAGGAATTCTGCCTGTCAGCACTTGCTAACAAACTGACTTTAGTTCAACACATCCCTTGAAGGAGCAGCAACACCCCTATAAAGTCACCTCTATGCTCATTCCTTTTGTATGCAAGTTAAACTGATTGGCTCAGAGTGCTGGCAATATTAAAGCGTAACCCAACTTTTGTTGAAAAAAAAAAAAACATTTCCCTCTGGCTGATCCATGTCAATTGCCAGAATTATAACAACCTTTGTTGCAGATTTCTACCTTTTGTTATTCTGTAGAAATCACTGTTTGTTCCTCTGTGCCGAGCAGGTCGAATGGGAGTGATTTTATAATTATCAATCAACTGTGCAACTGAGGAAATCTGCTGGGCCTGCATCCCTTTAGATGTGTTCCTATTGGAAATATCTCACCAAAAATTACATTTTTGTTGCAGGGGGATGCCTGAAATCTGACTTGTATCTTAGGCGGACTTCTGGGAAAATTGGTGAGCCAATCACACAAGCAGGACATTATGTGTCTGGGGTGTGGTCAGTACACATTCTGTGTACAGAACAACTCCAGATAGCCATATTGCATTTCATTTTCAGAAAATTACAGTGGCTGCAGATTAAAAAGGAAAGGTCATTTTTAATAACATTCAATTACAATATGGCCTCTTTCACACGGGCGTTCCGTATATCCGTACATCACCCCATCCGTTTGCGGATGATATACGGACATAATGCATGTCAATGGGATTGCGGATGTCAACAGATAACCATGCACTGACATCCAATTTGCGTCCTTTCAGTTCTGTTCAGTTTTTTGGAACGGAACAGAACCCTATTTTTCTTCCTTTTAAAAAACGGAAAGGACGCAAAATCGGATGTCAGCGGTGTCATCCGCTGACATCCGCAATCCCTTAGACATACATTATGTCCGTATATCATCCGCAAACGGATGGGATGATATGCGGACATACGTGTCCGTAAAAAAAAACAAAAGTGCCGGAGCGGATTGCAATACGATCTGCTCCGTGTGAAAGAGGCCTATGACTTGTGTCGTAATTGTATAGGCTATATTATTTTTAGTTTATTTGCTATTTTTTTTCCCCACGAAAGTGGAGTTACCCTTTAAAAAAAAAAAATGAAATGCTTTTCAATGAATATAAAACTGGAATAAATACAGTACCTATTTCTATATCAACCTTGAATTCAACCTTTGAAGAAGACCTAAGCCTAATCTCTAAAATCTCATATAGGATTTAATAGTTTATTTACATAAATTATTTTTATTCTTTTTAAACCTGCAGCTTTCATTTAAAAAAAAGCTTAGGCAAGCCATAGATAATAAAATTGGTGGATGGAAAGAAAATCACTCAATTCCCCCATCAACACAGCCAGTGCTCCCTCCCGCAGTGCTATTGTGTTCTGTTGGCAGGAAGGGGGGGTGTGGAGAGCCTTCCCCACCAGTAGAACACAATGATCACTGCTGGCAGCTACTTCAGTACAACCAAGAGAAAAGAGGGGGGGGGATGCCACTAAGTGCAGTATTAAATTGAATACATTTATTCCAAGTGGTTAAAAACACTTACAAGACAACATTTCTGAAGGCCATCAGAAGGAGCCATCAGCTCCGAGCACATAGCCTCTCTGGTGTCAAAGACTCAGTGTTCAGGACTCCCCGCCCCGTAGAGGGTGACGTCACTTCTGCCTCCGTGTTACATGCTGGCCCAACACGGAAGCATCACAGAGGACAGCCAGCCTTCCATAGTGGCGTTTGGAGCTAGTCAGTCCCAAGGAGCAGAGTGGAAACAGCCAGACCCTTCATTTCTAGATGTGCCCATGATTGCACTCTTGTAAGTGTTTTTAACCACTTGGAATAAATGTATTCAATTTAATACTGCACTTAGTGGCGCCTCCCCCCTCTTTTCTCTTGTATACTTTACAGAGCACGTGCATGCTCTGAGGATTGCAGCCTGAAGTACTGTGTAATTTCTCTGCACGGACAGCAGATCCATCTCATGCCCTATAATAACAGTCCAGGTAACTCTTATACATTTGACATTGTGGAGCACCAGACCCCCATCATTATTTCTTTACTTCAGTACAACCAGCCTGCCCATAGATAGATTAAATCTCGGCCGGTCTCTGCTGAGCCCCATAATGTACAGTACACCAACACAAAAAAACAGGCAATGCAAGTATTAATACTTTCTAAAACAATGGCTAACCTGTGTACATATATTGATGTGTGCTAAAAGGCAAACTTTAAATCCAAAGGTGTGATTGGGCCCTTAGAGTTGAAACCTACTTGATTCAAAATTTAGAGAAAGAGAGTAACTCCTAATTGTTCCAGATATTTTAGACCAGGTATTCTTTCTATTGGTTAAGGACTTTCAAGATAACACTGATAAATCCAGCTTTTTAAACCACCTCCTTAGCAGTGTATTGTATAAAAAAACAGAGAGGAGGTGGATGTATTTAAGAATGTCACTCTGGAAAAAGCCATTTTGGTGGCAAGTGCTCCCATTAATGCTGGTGAACTGAGCTGTCCTTGGAGGACTCTGTTTATAGCCACACTGTGTAGAGCTGATTTTTATGGCTCTTCACCTCCTAATGACTGTATTTGGTGAAAAAAAACAGCCAATCACAGGGCTCCCAGATGTACAAAGACAAACATCTAAGAGCCCTCCACTTTCTCTTACAATGGCACAATGGGATAAACAGGAACTTATGAATGAATTAGTAATTCATTATTTTCTGATGTAAATAAAAATCACAGAAGCAGCAGTAAAGATCGTTTTAAAGTGATTCTAAGCACAAACCGTTTACTTTACACTATCCCCTCTATTTCTTTAAGTGGATGATGGCACTCTAATTATTTTCATTAAAAAAAATCTAAATACCTTTTTTTCTTTCCCAGGCTCTCTTTCCCATTGGCTCTTCCCCAGGCTGACTGCATGGAAACATAAGCAGGAGGAGCTTCCAGTCCCCTCCTGCTGGTCACATGTTCAAAAAAATTAAAACAGCCTTCGGGTTACAGCATAAAAATAAATAAGATCAATTAACTGTTATAAATTGTCATATAAATATATATTTGAAATCTATTTTATGGGCAATTACATGGTGTGGGACAATTTCTGCCAGTCACAGGCAGTGTCTTTCCCCCCCAGCCTGTGTCTTAGAAAAACAGGGAGGAGAAGCCTCCATCGATCAATATGTAATATCCCACCCTCATTGTGCTTAGCCGGTTAGTGGGCATGAAGGAGGAAGTAGGGAGCGGGCTGTCATTTACTACTGTGTATACGCCCTCGTGTGACTCTATAGCAGCCGTCATTAAATGGTGGCCCGCGGTCCAGGAGCGGCCCTCACGATGCTTCCGCCCGGACCCGTCAGGCCGCCACTGTAAGTAGTAGTCATTGGTTTGCTCGGACTGCGTTTGTCCCAGCAACCAGTGACATCCCGTGTGTGCGCCCCGCCCCCTGCTTCTTTCTTCGGCTCCTTCCCAGCCGGCCGTGAGTTGGGGCGTGACGTCACGTGCGTGCCCCACCCCCTGCTCCTAACTGCGGCTCCTGACTCTCACAATTAGCCTAGCTGCGAGCTGGGGCGTGACATCACATGCACGCCCCGCCCCCCCTGATGTTTGCGGCTCCTGGCTCTAGCATTTTCCGCTCCCAAAGGTATGTGGGTCACATTTTTTTAGGGGGTTGCTTATTTTTATAAAATGCAGACTGATGGGCATATTTTGTTAAGGGGCACACAGATGGGCACATTTGTGCCCATTAGAGTGCCCCATAAAATAAAATATGCCCATTAGAGTGCCTCTTAACATAAAATGTGCCCATCAGCGTGCACCTTATTTTATGTTAAGGGTCACGCTGATGGGCAAATTTTATGTTAAGGGGCACTCTAATGGGCATATTTTATGTTAAGGGACACTCTAATGGGCATATTTTATGTTCAGAGCAAGGCTGATGGACACGTTTTGTTTTGCCCATCAGCGTGCCCCTTAACATAAAATGTTCCCATCAGAGTGCCCCCTAAAATAAAATATGCCCATCAGAATGCCCCCTAACATAGAATGTGCCCATCATAGTGCCCCCTAACATAAAATGTGCCCATCAGTATCCCCTTATTTTATGTTAAGGGTCACGCTGATGGGCATATTTTATGTTAAGGGTCACGCTGATGGGCAAATTTTATGATAAGGGTCACGCTGATGGGCACATTTTATGTTAGGGGGCACGCTGATGGGCACATTTTATGTTAGGGGGCACGCTAATGTGCAAATTTTATGCTAAAGGTCATGCTGATGGGCACATTTTATGTTAGGGGGCACTCTAATGGGCACATTTTATGTTAGGGGTCACTCTGATGGGCACATTTTATGTTAAGGGGCACTCTAATGGACATATTTTATGTTAAGAGCAACGCTGATGGACACGTTTTTTTTTGCCCATCAGCGTGCCCCCTAACAAAATGTGCCCATCTGAGTGTCCCCTATCATAAAATGTGCCCAGCAGAGTGCCCCCTAAAATAAAATGTGCCCATCAGCGTGCCCCCTAACATAACATGTGCCCATCAGAGTGCCCCCTAACATAAAATGTGCCCATCAGCGTTGCCCTTTTTTTCCGTTAAGGGTCACGCTGATGGGCAAATTTTATGCTAAGGGTCACGCTGATGGACACATTTTATGTTAAGGGGCACTCAAATGGGCATATTTTATGTTAAGAGCAACGCTGATGGACACGTTTTGTTTTGCCCATCTTTCTGAGTCATAGCACAGACTTCAGATTCGGACCTCGGCCCAAAGAACATTTTAGCGACCGGACCTCCTTGAATTTTAATTCATTACCCCTGCTCTATAGTCACATGGGCTGCTCAGATGTAATAGAGAGGAAATGCTTAGCATAGAAACTCACTGAAAACTGAGCAAGTGTAGAGCTGCCAGTACTGCGCTGCAAAATCCCTAGTTGCACTGGGGGACTTGGACAGAAGAGGGAGATAGTGAACAGGAGGATCAACCAGTTGTTTTGTAGAATACAGAAAATGAATCCCATTATGACTAGGTAAATATGAACAGCATGTAATACAGCATTTATTGACAGTATTTTGTATGATGTGGGTCGAATGGCACTCTAATCCTTCTCTCCTAAAAATATAAACTCTAGCTTTCCTCTTGATTTTACCTGTATATTAACCACTTGCCTACTGGGCACTTTTACCCCCTTCCTGCCCAGGCCAATTTTCAGCTTTAAGCACTGTCGCACTTTGAATGACAATTGTGCGGTCATGCTACACTATACCCAAACACAATTTTTATCAGTTTTTTGAGACAGATAAGAGTTATCTTTTGGTTTTATTTAATCACCACTGGGTTGTTTATTTTTTGGTAAGCAAACTAAAAAATACCGACATTTTTGAAAAAAGAAAACGTTTTCTTAGGTTCTGTTAGAACATTTTGTAAATAAATAATTTTTCTTCTTCACCGGTGTGAGCCGATGAGGCTGCACTGATGTGAACAGATAGGCTGCACTGATGAGGTGGCACTGATGATCACTGATGAGGAGGCACTGATAGGTGGTACTGATGGGCACGGATAGGCAGCACTGATGGGCACTGACAGTTGGCCATGATGGGCACTGACAGGTGGCATTGATAGGCACTGATAGGCATCACTGATGGGCACTGACAGGCAGCACTGATGGGCACTGACATGCAGCACAGGTTGGCACTAGTTGGCATCACTGGTGGGCACTGGTTGGCAGCACTGGCGGGCACTGTTGGGGCTTCACTGATAATCCGAGCACTGCGATCACTGCCCTGATTATTAGTTTAGATGTCTCCTGTCTGGATTTGTCTCCTCACCTGCCGTCAGCAAATCCTGTTTACACTTTGATTGGACACAGCTGATCACATGGTAAAGAGCCACTGTGTTTGGCTCTTTACCACAATCTGTGTTTAGCTGTGTTTCAAGGACACAGCGATCACAGATGCCTACGGATGCACGGAACAGTGGGAGACAGAACAACAACAAAAACATCCAGAAAAACGCATTTCAAAAAAGTTATAATTTGATTTACATTTTAACCAGTTGCTGACCACCCACTGCAGATATACTGCGGCAGAGCGGCTTGGCTGTGCAAAATCACGACGTGATTTTGTGCACGCGGTCTCAGTTAAGTCACAGCCGGAGGTGGGCCGTGAGTGGAGCGGCGGCGATTGCCGCATGCCTCCCGCAATTGTCAGAAAAACTGACAGAAGACCCGCCTGCTTATGTAAACAAAGCAGGCAAGTCTTCTGTCACACAGGCAGAGAGAGAAAGATCAGGAGTTTCAGCAAAGCTGAAACCCGGATCTCTCTGTGCTTGTCACAGAACCTTCCCCCCCATAGTGAGTAAGCACCAACAGGCATACATTAACCCCTTTGATCACCTCCAGTGTTAAACCCTTCCCTGCCAGTGTCATATATACAGTAACAGTGCGTATTATTTAGCACTGATTACTGTATTAATATTACTGGTCCCCAAAAAGTGTCAAAAATGTCAGTTAGGGGTCCGATCTGTCCACAGCAATGTTGCAGTCCCGCTAAAAATTGCTGATCGCCGCCATTACTAATAAAAACAAAAAAAAATTGAAAGTCCAAAAATATATCCCGTAGTTTGTAAACGCTATAACATTTGCACAAACCAATTAAAATACGCTTTTTGGGTTTTTTTTTTTTACCAAAAATATGTAGCAGAATACAAATTGACCTAAATTGATAAAAAAAATTAGATTTTTTACATTTTTTTATTGGGAATGTTTTATAGCAGGAAGTTCAGAAAGTTCAAAATTGTCGCTCTTTTTTTGTTTATAGAGCAAAATCTAAAAACCGCAGAGGTGATCACCAAAAGAAAGCTCTGTTTTTCGGGAAAAAAAGTGCATCAATTGTATTTAGGTATGGGGTCGCACGACTGCACAATTTTTCGTTAAAATAACGCAGTGCCGAATCACAAAATATGCCCTGGTCATTAAGGGGGTAAAACCTTCTGGAGCTGAAGTGGTTAATGAGTGAAATAAGTATTTGACCCCTTCGCAAAACATGACTTAGTACTTGGTGGCAAAACCCTTGTTGGTATTCACAGAGGTCAGACGCTTCTTGTAGTTGGCCACCAGGTTTGCACACATCTCAGAAAGGATTTTGCTCCACTCTTCCTTGCAGATCCTCTCCAAGTCATTAAGGTTTTGTGGCTGATATTTGGTAACTTGAACCTCCAGCTCCTTCCACATATTTTCTATGGGATTAAGGTCTGGAGACTGGCTAGGCCAGTCCGGGACATTAATGTGCTTCTTTTTGAGCCACTCCTTTGTTGCCTTGGCTGTGTGCTCTGAATCATGCTGGAATACCCATCCATGAACCATTTTCAATGCCCTGGCTGATAAAAGGAGGTTCTCACCCAAGATTTGATGATATATGGCCTTGACCATTGTCACTTTGATGTGGTGAAGTTGTTCTGTCCCTTTAGCAGGAAAAACACCCCTATGTATAATGTTTCCACCTCCATGTTTATGGTGGGGATGGTGTTCTTGGGGTCATAGGCAGTATTCCTTCTCCTTCAAACATGGCGAGTTGAGTTGATGCCAAAAAACTAGATTTTGATCTAATCTTACCACAACACTTTCACCAGTTCTCCTCTGAATCATTCAGATGTTCATTAGCAAACTTCAGACAGGCCTGTACATGTGCTTTCTTGAGCAGGTGGACCTTGCAGGCGCTGCAGGATTTACGTCCTTCAAGGCGTAGTGTGTTACCAACAGTTTTTGTTGGTGACTATGGTCCCAGCTGCCTTGAGATCAATGACAAGATTCTTCCGTGTAGTTCTGGGCTGATTTCTCACCGTTTTCATGATCAATAAAACTCCACAAGGTGAGATCTTGCATTGAGCCCCAGACCGAGGACGATTACATGACAATGACAGTTTTTTGTTTCTTCCATTTGCAAATAAATCACACCAACTGTTGTCACTCTCTCACCAAGCTGCTTGGCGATGATCTTGTAGCCTATTCCAGCATTGTGTAGGTCTAAAATCTTGTCCCTGACATCCTTGGACAGCTCTTTGGTCTTGGCCATGGTGGAGAGATTGGAATCTGATTGATTGCTTCTGTGGACAGGTGTATTTTAATAGAGTGCTCCTAATCTCAGCTCGTTGCCTGTATAGAAGACACCTGGGAGCCAGAAATCTTGCTAATTAACCACTTTACCACCGGAGGATTTTGCTGTCTTACGTCCAGGCCACTTTTTGCGATTCGGTGCTGTGCGACTTTAACTGACAATTGCACGGTCGTGCGACCCATACCCAAACGAAATTTACGTCCTTTTTTTCCCACAAACAGAGCTTTCTTTTGGTGGTATTTGATTACCAGTGCGCTTTTTACTTTTTGCGCTATAAACAAAAAAAGAGCGTTTATTTTGAAAAAATAACAATATTTTTAACTTTTTTTATATGAAATTCCCCCCCCAAAAAATGTAAAAATCTAATTTTTTTTAAAATTTTTGGCCAATTTGTTTTCTGCTACCTATGTTTGGTAAAAAAAAATCATGATAAGCGTATTTTGATTGGTTTGCGCAAAAGTTATTGCGTTTACTAACTACAGGAAAGATTTCTGTCATTTTTGGTGTTTTTTTTTTTAACGCGTAATGGCGGTGATCTGCGATTTTTTTTGCGGGACTGCGACATTGCGGCGGACAGATCGGACCCTTGACTGACATTTTTGACACTTTTGGGGGTACCAGTGACATTACTGCAGTAATCAGTGCTATACATATGCACTGTTACTGTAAAAATGACACTGGCAGTGAAGGGGTTAATTTTATTGGAGAGGGAGGGGTTAATGTATGCCTGGTGCTTACTGACGTGTGGGGGGGGGGAGGTGACTGAGTGACAGAAGGACAGATCGGATGTTCAGCTATGCTGAACACTCCGATCTGTCAGTCCCTGTCACTTAGGAGATCCGCCCGCTCTGTTTACACAGGCGGGCGGATCTCCTCACTCGATTCCCCGACGATCGGGGCAGAGCAGCGGCGATCACCGCTGCTCCTCCCCTGGCGCCGCCTACAGGGGGAGGAGTCCAGCGACGTAGGTCTACGTCGCTGGACGGGAACGAGCCACTTTGCCGCAGTACGCTCCATGTGAGCGGTGGGCAAGTGGTTAATAGGCGATCAAATACTTATTTCACTCATTAAAATGCAAATCAATTTATAACTTTTTTGAAATGCGTTTTTCTGGATATTTTTGTTGTTATTCTGTCTCTCACTGTAAAATAAACCTACCATTAAAATTATAGACTGATCATTTCTTTGTCAGTGGGGAAACGTACAAAATCAGCAGGGGATCAAAAACTTTTTTCCCTCACTGTATTTAGCGCACCATCAACAAGTTCCACGTTTTAACCCCCTCCGTGCCATCAAATTTCTTCAGTAAAAAAAAAAATGTGGGAAAAATAAGATCAACTTGGTGTGTCTATTTTTTAAAAATCAGTCATATTGGGGCGTTTGTGCTGACCTGACATTTTAAAAGAACATAAAGGAAACAGGTTTTTTTCACAGTTTTTGGTAACACAATCTGGCACTCAATGGTTAAAAGTCTCTTATTTTAATTACATCCTGAATAGTTCTGTAACAGGAATCATACTATGTAGGAGAGTTACTAAGACCTACATATTTTTGAAGGGTATTGGGGATGCCACAGATAGTTGTAAATAACATCTGTTTGCAATGGTCACAGTCAGTATATGAATGGGCTTGCAGACACTGGGGATATGGATTGGAGGATTGATACACAGCTGTATGCTAATCTGCGAGTTTCTAACATTCTGAAAGGTCAAAGTATTCAGATTAGCCCAGCTCATTTCCTTCTCACAATGCCTATTGATTCTCTTCATCTTTTTTCTAGCATATGGCTTTAATTAGCAGCTCATTGTTCAGAGGCCTTTAACCAGTGGATTAGTATGGTCAAGTTAATGAAACTTTATTTCATTTATGACAGGATTGCTGTGGTATACTGTCTTCCCTCAAGTATAGTTAAATTTCACCTGATACCAGCACATAGAATGCTATAAAAGAAATACTGTGGGCAATTTAGTTACTGTCCTTTTTTTATTTATTTAAAGTGTTACTAAACCCAGGACCCTGCATTCACTATATCTGGTCTCCCATAGTACACATAGCATGGAAATGCAATAATTTTAGTAAATATAAACTGCTAATTAGCTTTTCTCATCAGCAGTATATAGCAGTCTTGTGACTTCTATCAGTGTCTGGTTAAACAGATGCCGACCGCCCCACGTACATTTACTGCGGCAGGGTGGCCGCTGTTGGCAGAATCACGTACCTGTGTGTAATCCTGCACTTCCGGGTCTGGGGCGCGCATGCGCGCCTCTGGAAACCTGCTCCTGCTGTGACTGGACACAGCAGGAGCCAATCATTGGGTCCAGCAGATGCGATGTCTGCTGACATGGGCCCATCATTTGGGAGCGAAGCAGAACGGCGGTCTGCCTATGTAAACAAGGCAGATCGCTGTTCTGTCAGTAGTGAAGGCATGGATTCTGTGTTTCTGCTAAGCAGGAAAAGTACTCCCTAGGAACACATTTCCTCATTAGTAAGCACTCCCTAGGAACACAGTTAACTCTTTGATCCCCTATGATGTTAACCCCTTCCTAGCCAGTTAGTTATTAGTATATGATGTGCATATTTTTAGCACTGATCATTGTGTTAGTGTCACTGGTCCCCAAAAAGTGTCAAAAGTGTCAGTTAGTGTCTGATTTGGCCGCCGCAATATCGCAGTCCCGCTATAAGTCGCTGATCGCTGCCATTACTAGGAAAAATAAAAAATAAAAATAAATCTATCCTATAGTTTGTAGATGCTATAACTTGAGCAAACCAATCAATATACGCTTACTGGGATTTTTTCCCCCCAAAACTATGTAGCAGAATACGTATTGGCCTAAATTGATGAAGAAATAAGATTTAAATTTTTTTTTATTGGATATGTTTTATAGCAGAAAGTAAAATATATTGTTTTATTTTTATTTAACCACTTAAGCCCCGGAGGATGTGGCTGCTAAAAGACCAGGGGGTATTTTGCGATTCGGCACTGCGTGACTTTAACGGACCATTGCACAGTCGTGTGACGCTGTACCTAAACGAATTTAACGTCCTTTTTTTCCCACAAACAGAGCTTTCTTTTGGTGGTATTTGATCACCTGTGCGATTTTTTGATCATGCACTATAAACAAAAAAAAGCGTAAATTTTGCAAAAACAACAATATTTTTCACATTATTTTATATGAAATTCCCCCCCAAAAAAAAGTAAAAATCAAAATGTTTTAACATTTTCGGACAATTTGTTTTATGCTACATATGTTTGGTAAAAAAAATTGCAAAAAGTGTATTTTGATTGGTTTGCGCAAAAGTTCTCGCGTTTACTAACAAAGGGAAAGATTTTTGTCATTTTTGTTGTTTTTTTTTTTAACGCGTAATGGCGGCAATCTGCGATTTTTTTGCGGTACTGCGACATTGCGGCGGACAGATCGGACCCTTGACTGACATTTTTGACACTTTTGGGGTTACCAGTGACATTTCTACAGTAATCAGTGCTATATATATGCACTGTTACTGTAAAATGACACTGGCAGTGAAGGGGTTAACTTTATTTGAGAGGGAGGGGCTGTGTGTGTCCCTAGGGGCGTGATTCTAACTGTGATTGGCTGTGGCTTGAGCTGTAGGAACAATGATCAATGGTCCTACATAGTAGAACCGTATGATCATTGTTTCTACACAGGCGAGAATGACAGGCAGCTTGTTTACACTAGTCGCCTGCCTTTCTCCCTTTCCCCCGACGATCGCAGAGTGACCGGCGGACATCTGATAGATGTGTTGGATCCCTGGGGCTTTTCTAAAACCCACCCAATGAGTTGGGGGTGGTATGGATGCATGGTATCTGGGTGCTGGGCGGGGAACGTCTACGCCCCAAAGGGCTTACAAGACCTCCTTGGGATGTGACTGGAAAGAAAAAATGTAGAAATATGTAATTTATCTCTGTGCTCTGTAAAAAGAAAAAGAAAAAAAAACCACATTTAAAATCTTTAGACAGAAAGCTGTCATCACTGTAAACTTTTTTTATTAAAGTGTTTGTACCCTTGGGTTGGCATATGCTGCCAGCCTCTATTGTATTCAGCTATAACACACTGTAAGTGTATGTGGAAAACAAAGCTTCTAAATGCCATTTTTGCAGATATCTTCAGGCTGGTCACGTGACTCCCAGCCACTCTTCTATTCCAATCCAGGGCTACAGCAGGAGTCTGAGATCTCCGGCTGACGTCAGCCGGGAGGTCACATGACTGCTGTGCTGCCCGCTCGGCTCCTCCCACTGTAGCCCTTAGATTGGGGCGGAGAGCGCCCAGGAGCCACGTGACCGGCCTGAAGATATCTGCAAAAATGGTATTTAGAAGCTTTGTTTTCCACATACACTCACACAGTGTGTTATAGTTTAAACCAAGAGAGGGTCTGGCAGTAATTTTTTTTAAATGTTTAAATCAATACTAATAGCGGCAGGAGGGGAGGGGCAGCTCTCTCACACACACAGAGCTGACAGGCAGGGAGGGGAGGGGGGGGGACAGAGAACAGAGACACGTATCCTGACCACGAACCCATAGCTCAGCAGCCATGATAAACATGGTCTGCTCTCAGGAGGGGAGTCAGGACCAGGCAGAATCAAACAGGTATTGTAGGAGATACAAAGGGGTAATTAAAAAAAGGAAAGCACTATGCTACAGCTTGCACATTAAAGGGACAGGAGCATCAGTTTTTTTTTTTTTTGGGGGGGGGGGGGAACAACCACTGAATATTACAACCACATATACTGAATGCCATGATAACTTGGCAACAATGTAATGCACTAGTTACAGTGCATCGGAATCACGAATTGTAAAAGCATTATATAAAACTATTGCATGTACTGAACATCATCAACTATAAAAGATGAGTAGAACATGCAATATTTTTAAAGCATACATTTCTCTTTTTTTCATTATAATATTTTGACTACTGTATAAAATGTTGTATACCATGTATATATCATGCTATTTTTCAATTATTTCTTAAACAGTTGTATTCCATTTACTTTTATAGCAAAGAAAAAGACACAACTTTCTTCAACACTTCCTTTATTGTTGTAAAACATGAAAAAGGCCAGTTCTTCATTATCCATGGGTATTCCCCATTACTTGTTTGGGGTGGATTCGAGGACGACCGCGAGGTTGTCCCCTCCTGCGTAAGGGGCCAGTGAGACGGCTCCCTGCCCAGGTGGGGTTCTCACTGCTGCCCCTGGCGATAGTGCTTGGCATAGAAGACCCAGTTCTTGGATCCTGTAGAAAGAACTGAGCAAAAGAACAGGGCAAAGTGGCTGATACAGAAGAAATGCGTGTTCCTCTTGGACGTGTTAGTCCTCCACGAGCCCTTCGGCCAGTAGTGGCATTGCCACTGCATGGCGTGCCTCTGCCTTCAGTAGCCTGACCTTCTTGAGCAATTGCTCTTTCCTGTCTTCTTTTTCTGAGTTCATCTCGAATATCACCAAGCACACCAAGTAGCTGCCGGTGAAGCTCTCTATCTCTTGCACGTTCCTCCCTTTGGCGAGTCATCTCTTCTTCTTTCAAGGCCAACTCTTGACGGTAGAGTTGGTCTCTTAGTTTCTCTAGCTGCAATAGGCGATGAAGACTAGCTCGCCAACGAGCTCTTCTATCCTCTTTTGGTCGAGGTCTTCCAAGTCTTCGCGGCATTGTGGCACTGGAGGCCTGATCACCCTCAGGGTACTCAGAAGAGAGAAGAGATTCATTGCAACTGTGTTCACTACGTTGAGATGATGCCAACTGGTGATCATCATCCCCATTGTTATCTTTTCTATGGTCCTGCATCAGTGGCCACACCATTCCACCAGACAATGAGCCAATCTCTGTTTGTTGACTACCTCCATCCCTCTCAGATTGTGTAGACTCTGCTGATTCAGGAACCCTGTCAGATGGTGGAATATCGGAATCACTTTCATCACCCCAGCCTGTATGTGCAGAAAGATAGCAAAGAGGATCCTCTGTGGAGGAGGCTAGGGGTCCAGGAGAGACACGCCTGAAGGATTGCTTGATTTGTCTCCCCACAGTAAGTGATACACGCACTTCCTCTTTTGTTGGGGACCAGTGCTCTAGGTAGGGATTAATAATCATTCCTTGGCACCTTCGGTTTTCCAACTCTTGGTCTTCTGTATCCCCTTCTACTGAAGTAGTGCTATAGGTGACCAATGTACCACTTCTCTGTGGTGGTGAAAGTGTAGACCTCATGGGAGACCTTTGATTTGGTAATGAAGATGCTGTAGGATAAAGAAGAAGAATTTAAGAATAATTTATACAAAGATCTAAAATAAATATATAATTAAAGTTTCTTCCTAACCTGCACTTTCCCTAATTCATCTTAACATACCCTTCCTGCATAATTAATATGATTGATGTTTCCATCCTAACATTCAATTATGGGTGCTAAATGCTTGATGTTGGGCACATTTTTAAATAAGTATTTGTATTTGAAGAGAATGAGGTAAAAATAAAACCATCTTATATAGGAAATAAGTCTGCAGCAAAATTACTTTTTATATCTAAATACTCAGATAACTGCAAATGTAATTATTTGAAGTGCAAAATCGTTTCACATGCCTATAGCAATGGTTACACTTCCTAATAGTTTTCATGTAGCATGCAGCATACAATTGAAGAGACAATTCAAGACACCCATAAATGACCTTCCTTCTTATGTTCTGCAATGTGCATGCTAAATTTATACTCTTGGTGGGTATGTTGGTGATGTAGGTTTGCTGCAGACTTTTTTCCCATGCCAGCGCCTGAACTGCTCTGCCTTTAGCCCCTGCTGTTGCCTACAGAATCCAGAAATGAAGTAAAAAAGGAGTTTGGGCCTCGGCTATAGATTTTAGGGTGCAGGACCTTCAGCAGAAGCTAAAGAAGAGGGTTGCCTGGAGACGCAGTGTCAGATGGGATGGCTGGTGTCCTAAAGGGGGTTCTGCTTTTGATGCAGGGAGAAAGAAGATTGAACGGCAGTACTGTATAACAGCCATATTACTGTGTTTTCTGATAACAGGTTTGTATAGGTATTGTTAACAAATTTTTAAAATACAGCATGACTTCTTGCATTTTTCTGAAGCCAAGAATAAATTTGTTCCAGGTACATATACTGCTAAATAATTTACATCCTCTTTGGGACTGGGGATTTGCAGCTGATACACTATTTTTCCCTACCTTTCTAAAGATATGTCCCTCAGTACAATGCATTATATTGAAGTCTGTTGAGCTTACCTGGATCAGCTTTGATGCCTTCCAGCTTACCCACCATCCTGCACAACATGCAAGAAAGGAGGACCCTTCCCTCTTACTGGGATGGGGGGTTAAGAGCAGGGTGGCCCCTCCTGGCAGCCCTGATGGGGTAGCTTCTCTTTAAATCTTGCCGAAGGTCCAGGCACCCACTGTCCTGTGTTGAGACTCTTGGTACGTCATGCATAGCCGAGGCCGCTGGATCTGTGTTCACAGCTGGGGCACTCTTGATATTTTTTGAAAGGGGATTAGTATTGGTTTTATATTTTATTGAGGGAAAGGGTAAAGGTTAATTTAGTGGAAGTTTTAAGCCATATTTTTTCACATATTATAAAAAGGGCAATTTGAAGCAGGGGCAATAGGTCAGCTGGAGAATGAATTACAAACTTGCTTCTCAAGTTGATTACTTATTGCTTCCTGCAAATGTAGGCGATATCTAGTATGAAACAGCCATGAGATATCTAAAGCTAATAGGAGGCAGAGGCAAGTGGCATTGACAGTGTTTGTGTTTTACAAGTAGTGTTAATAACGTTTCAATAATAACACTCATAAACCCAAAACGAAATATTTTCCAAAAACTTTGATCATCTCAGTCATGATACAACATTCCAACACACTGAATTCCTACTATACCTAGGGCAATTTAAAAAAATTCTGACTTAAAACACATACTAAAGAAATCTGCTGGTTTTGCTCAAGCAGAAACTTCAAAACCTGCTCTTGATAATATGTTTACATAGAACTGATTCATATCTCAATCATGAACATGGCCGCTGAATCACAGGAAGTTAGTTGATAACTATATTTAGCAAGACGTTTTCAAGATGTATATAAAATCTTTTCTAAAACTGCCAATAAACAATAACATTTTAGATTTCTCTCAGTACTCTAAATATAAAATGTGTTTATGAAGTTTGGCAACCAAGTATCTTTGCAAGAATGTAGGAAGGCTGCCAGCAAACCTGTTTAACAATTGAATGTACATTTTGTTAGACGAAGGGCCTCAGATATAAGTGCTGTAGGATGAGATGTATGTCAGTGCTGGTTGTGCCATTGAATGTTCTGTATTGTTAAAAATAAATGTATAAAAGTTTAAAAAAAAAAAAAAAAACTTTCATCCCCATTTTCTGTTTTTTTATTTATTTTTTTTTAAAAAAAGCAATTTTATGTATGCTACACCGTGTTCTACAAAACCAGGCAGCTGAATAAAAGTCACTGTAACCACACACATCTGTCAGCTGGGCCCACTTCTATTAACAATTACAACAAGTTAAAGTGCATCTGTTCCCATACTATGAACACGTATTTACATATTCTTAACAAGAAGTAAAATTACTCAAAAGGTCACAACAAAGACTCTAATGTTGGTTTCTAACAGTTTAGTGCACCTGCTGTGTGTTTACATTAGAGGACTGGCAGGCTGCCAAGACTCTGTTCTCTCACTAGAAAGTAAAGGTGAAAGACAATGAGATTTCTGTCATTAACTTTGAAGATTAATTTCTCCACAATGCCTACTGCTACGGAGGTGAATGGGGGCTTGTTTAAAGTGCTTTTATTGCTTGCGTGAAATATATAAACACTTTAGTGTGCATAGTCTAACCACGGATTCACTTTAAGTCTAATTAAAATATTTTTTTGCAACAAACTGACACATCGCCTAAGTGTTGTGTCTTTTCTATGTTCAAATTCACATAATTAAATTTACTCCCATAATCAAAATTATCCCAACAAACTAAAAACTCTACATCATTATTACATTTAAAGACAAGATATACAAATAAACAACCAACATATTTATAGTCATAGCATACAACCTTTAAATGAACACAGGAATTTTTGCATGGTAGTTGTACAACAGAAAGAACAAGAAAAAGTTTTCAACACACAGAGCCTACAGAACATTTAGTGAATGATGTGAACATGCCACAGACACAATTGCATTTTATTTCAATAATAGTTAGGGTGTTGTGTTTTTGCTGAAAACATTTTGCTTCCTTACTTTGCTCTACTAAAGGAAAGATATAAAATATATCTAGTACAACAAGCCACAGTACAGTGAGATATCTTCTCAATGATCTAACTAGTAATATTACCCTAATAATGTTTAAATTTTAGTATGTAATTTTCTAGTCTGTTCATAAAATCTTAAAACAGACCTTGCAATACAATGCAGTGGATAAGGTTTGGACCCCTCCCCCTGTAAAAATTGCCTTAAGATAGTACATGCACAAAAAAAGTTATATTATATAAAAGTTATATATTATATACTACCTGTCTTCCACCTGCAGGTGCCTAGGCAAGAGAGACTTAAAACAGAGAAGCCATATCTCATGAGAAGGCACTCTTCTGGAGTGTTGTTTTATAGAGATTTGGCCTGCTTTGTAGTGTAATGCCCAGCGATGCGGAAGACAAAGGTAATCTAAGTATAAAATCTTTTCTTTACAGGTACATTTTGTAGATACTATCTGCAGGAATTTTTTTACAGGGGACGAGGCCTAGACATTATAAGTGGACCTTGCATTGTAGTACAAGATGTAATTTACAGTAAACCTTCCACGCTATAAAATTATTTAAATAATTCAAGGCAATAAATAAGAGAAGACATCATACAAAAGGTTGACTTTTCTAGGGGTTGCTGAGGCACTTACACTGCATTGATAGATCCCTATGGGGGTTGGTTCGAACTCTGGCTTCAAAATGAGGTCAAGGACTTTAGGCAGTTTAGTTCCTTGGGCACACAGAAAATGTTTAGCAAAGAATTAGGTATATGCAGGCAATTGGTGGTGTGGTATATCATGGGCTTGTGTTATGTAAATACATACATGTTTTCTTCAAATATTTTCTTATTTAAATGGGATTCAGAACTTTGTCAATTAAGGACAAAGCAACAGATCAGCTTCATAATCCCCTTCATCTCCTGCTTATACTTACCTTTCATTAATAGCACAGTCACCAAGTACACCCATCTGAGTGAATGTAAATACTTAGTACTTTGCCTTCCTCCCACTATACTAGGTGCCAACAGCTAATTACCCGGTCTCAGAATTGTTTAATGGGGCAGGGGAAAAGTCTCTAGCCCTGTATACGCTCCAAACTAGCTGACTTGGAGCCTCCACTGGCACTTTTAATACATGGCTCTGGAAGGCGAATGGAAACAGAAACAGAAGGTAATCATAATCAGCAGAGGTTGGTCTACTAAGTGAACCTCTACTTTGTCATAAATGGGCAGTTCAGGTTCCCTTTAACTAAACTGTATCTAGGTGAATACATGCATTATGAATTCTGTTTTAGTCTTCTATATTTTTTAGGCACACATTTGAAAGTTTTGATTGCCTTACTGAACTGCTGCTCTTTATATTTACTAAATTTTTATTCCATCATCTATGGCATTAAATAAATGTGTGTGTGTATATATATATATATATATATATATATATATATATATATTAGTGATCGACCGATTATCAGCAAAGCCAATATATCGAGGGCCGATATGCACTTTGCCCGATATATCGGAATCAGCCTTTTGATTTACCGATATTGCTGATATTTCTGGAAAGTGATTGTACCGAGGTGATGCTTGCAGCTAGAGGCATCACCCCGGTACCGGTGTCCATAGCCGATGGTCGGCTGTCTTGAAAATGACAACCGATGCGGCTGAGAAGCCGCTCGGCTGTCATTCCAAGGATCGGGAGGGGACGTCCACCCCATCCCGCCGCCTTCCGCGGTTTTCCCGGGTCCCACCGGTAGACCCGGGCATCCTACCTTCACCGCCGCTGTCTGAACAGGTCTCCATCTGCACCGCCGCCATCTGACCGGGTCTCCATTTCTTTGAATTTGGCGCCGCCGAGTACCCGAAAGTGATGTCATAACATGACATCACTTCCGGGTACTGGCGGCGCCGAATTAAAAAAACGTACAGCATTCAAAACAGCCAAACTTGGCGTTTTGAATGCTTTTAAGTGCAGAGGAGGGGTTTGGGGTCTTTTAGACCCCCAGAACCCTCCACCACAGTACCTGTAGACATTAAAAAAATAAATACTTTTTTTTTAATGTCCGAAAATATTGGCCAATATCGGCCGATACAGATATCCGATGACCAAAATATTGGTATCGGCGGTAAACAAAACTATATCGGTCGATCAATAATATATATATATATATATATATACATATATATATATATATATATATATATATATATATATATACACATATATACACTGCTCCAGATCTGGGAGGAAATACTATCTGTTGTCTCATTAGGGGCATACAGATGTGTCCATCAGACGATCTTGGGCTGGGCTAAGCCCAATGAAGTGGTTGGGCGGGAATGCAGGTGCCAGGAGTGGGCAGAGTTTGGCACTGGTTGTAATTGATACATGGGGATCAGCTGGAGAGAGAAGACTCCAGAACTGGCCAATGTAATTTTGGAGATCAGGAAAATCACAACCCCCCCCCATCCCCTTCCACGGAGATCCTCTCTCTCATACTAGTGATGTCTGAAACCCTCTATCAGGCTAATTCCATTCCAACCCCTATAGGTTAATCCCTCCCCCAGCAGTCATGAAGGTCTCTCGGCTCCTCATCTTTACTCTCCAGAGGGCAAATCTGGACTGCCCCTTGCTGGGGGGGGGGGTAAAAAGGTGTTGGGTGCTTAGCATGGGGAGGTTAAATTAGTGGTATGGGGTTATGTTGTGTGGGTTAGGTAATTAGGTGGTTAGGTTACAGAAATAGGATTATTTTGGTGGTGGGAATACAGGGTGGGTCAGCAAGCTGTATATATTAAGGGGTGGGGTGTATAATCAGATAGTTACGATGCAGGGCATGTTAGACAGGATGGGGGAGGTAGGGTTAAATAGGATGGGGTATAGGTTTAGCTAGTTAGGATGCGGAGGTAGGGTTCGCATACCTCCCAACCATCCTAGATTCAGTAGGTCCATCCCGAGATTTGAACGAATCTGGGCTAAATCCCTGAGGTGGGGGAGGATTTGTGTTCAGAATGAGAATTGGGGTGAAATTTGCTCTGTAAGGGTAATGGAGGATTTTTACACAGGACAGAAAGATTCATTTTGGGAAGGGTGAGTGCACAGATTAGTGCTGGAGATGTTTTGGAGGGAAGGGAGTAGGGATTTTTGCAGAAAGGGTAAAGTGGGGTAGAGTATTGCCTGCAGGTGGAATTTTACACTCTCCTGACCCCTACACTGTGTTTTACACCCCTCTGACTCCTCACTCTTTTTATTTTGTATGCCTGACCCCTACTACACATTACACACTCCTGACTCCATATATTCTGTGCATTACACATCCTGTCCCCTGCATTCTGTGTATTACACACCCTGTCCCCTGCATTCTGTGCATAACATACTCTTGGACCCTGAATTTTGTGCATTACACACTCTTGTCTCTGCATTCTTTTTGTTATGTGCTCCTGACTCTTACTATGCATTACACACTCCTGTCCCCTGCATTCTGTGCATTACGTACTCCTGGACCTTCCATTCTGTGCATTACACACTCCTTTCCCCTGCATTCTGTGCATAACACTCCTGTCCCCTGCACTCTGTGCATTTCACATTCCTGACCCCTGCTCTTTGTGTATCATGTACTCCTAAACCGGCCCTGACTACAGCACTATGTGTGATGCATACTCCTGATTTTTGAGCACATGGCATTACACACCCTGGACCCCTGCATTCTGTGTTACATATTCCTAAACTCAACACTGACTGGAGCACTCTGTGTGTTACATACTCATGACCTTTGTACACTGTGCATTGCACACCCCTGACTCCTGCACTCTGTCTTACAGACTCCTACACTTCATACATTGTATTGTACATTACATACTTCTAATCAAAGTGTTCATTGTTTCAACAGCTGCTGGTTGCTAACCAATCCCTATTTTGATTAAGTTATTTAGGGTAGGCTCAGACAAAGTGTTAGCTGTCTGTCTATTTTCAGTGTGTGCAAAACCATATGTAATTAAAGCTTCCTTTTTTTTTTTTTTTAATGATTGTGCTGAGGTTTATATGTGTCTGCGAGAGTCTTGCTTGTGGCATAGAAACCAAAGTATATTTTATAGGTACAAGGAAACCCATGATAGTAGTTCTGAAGCACATCAAATGTGCCAGGGAAAGGGTACCCACTGTGCCCTGAAACACACTGCCCACATAGGGTATTTAAAAATGAGTCAACCACAATTTACCGGGGCTTGGCCCCAAGTATCCGAGTACCATTGTTCATTGAACTTTTTCTTCATTTTTGGGGCACAGCCACTGGCAGCCCTGTCTGGCAAAGTGATTTCCTCTCAATAAATTGTGAGGGTGGGACTGTGCTAAGATTGGGTGTAATCCCATTATGTTGTGGAGGGCTGGTATGCAGCAGGCATCATTAGAAAATTGTGCAGCTTTTTTCTGGTAAGACATATCTAATGTTATGTCTATAGTAAGTAGTGATGAGCTGAACACCCCCCAGTTCGGTTTGACCAGAACACCGCGAACAGAGGAAAAGTTAGTTCAAATAAACAAACTCCATTGAAGTCTATGTAAGTTTAACCTCGAAAATCAAAACGGCCTCATTTTGAAAGCTTAAATACAAGCTATTGGCCAAAAAAAAGTGTATGGGGTTCCGGGTACTGACCTGGGGAACATGTAGCAATGAAAAAAAAGTTTTTTAAAATGATCGCTTTTAAAGGAGCAGTGATTTACTGATTTTAATGAGGCTTAAAGTAAAAAATTCCTTCAAATATCGCGCCTGAATCCCCTGAATGTGCCTGTAAAGTAGTGCATCTCTACGATGTATGTAGCCTGCTGCAGCAATACTGACATTTCTAAAGCAAAAAATGTAATTTACAAATATACATACAAATTTCAAATCGCATGTACTTGTCATACAGGTGCAGAAAAATTGGGACTTGGTTGTTGGTGGTGCCTGAACACCGTAACCCCTCGCAGTTAGGCTCTGCTGCTAAAAAGTCCATACAAATTTGAAATCTCATGTACTTGGCATACTTCCAAAAGTTGGGCCTTTGCTGTTGGTGGTGCCTGAACACAGTAACCAACCCCTCCCAGTTTCTCTTGCTGGGCGCAGGAATGGGACCTGCTAGTAAGAATTCCATACAAATTCGAAATCGCATGTACTTGTCACTTGTCATAGAGGTGCAGAAAAATTGTGCCCTAGGTGTTGAGGGAGCCTGAACACTGCAACTCCTTGCAGTTACTCTTGCTGGGCACAGGAACAGGCCCTGCTGGTAAAAATTCCATAAGAATTTGAACTTGGCAAAGATCAAGTGTCGTATGTGTTCTTATCAGTTATCTAGTGAGGGCGCTGTGCTGTCATCTGACCTGGCCAAGGCTGGGTGGCGGCTATGCAAACTGGCTGGAGTGATGGGGACCTGGAAGGTTAGTATCAGCAGGAACTGAAACTGAAAATGGGCCTTTGCTGTTAGTGGTGCCTGAACACTGTAACCAACCCCTCACAGTTACTCTTGCTGGGCGCAGGAACGGGACCTGCTGGTAAGAATTCCATACAAATGTGAAATTGCATGTACTATACAGGTGCCAAAAATCTGGCCTTTGCTATTGGTGGTGCCTGAACACCGTAACCAATCCCTCACAGTTACTCTTACTGGGTGAAGGAATGGGACCTGCTGGTAAGAATTCCATACAAATTTGAAATTGCATGTGCTATACAGGTGCCAAAAATTGGGTCTTTGCTGTTTGTGGTGCCTGAACTCCGTAACCAAGCCCTCGCAGATACTCTTGCTGGGTGCAGGAACGGGACCTGCTGGTAAGAATTCCATACAAATGTGAAATTGCATGAGCTATACAGGTGCCAAAAATTGGGCCTTTGCTTTTGGTGTTGCCTGAACAACGTAACTAAGCACTAGCAGTTACTCTTTCTGGGTGCAGAAACGGGACCTGCTGGTAAGAATTCCATACAAATTTGAAAATACATGTGCTATACAGGTGCCAAAAATTGGGCCTTTGCTCTTGGTGGTGCCTGAACACCGTAACCAACCCCTCGCAGTTACTCTTGCTGGGTGCAGAAACAGGATCTGCTGGTAAGAATTCCATTCAAATTTGAAATTGCATGAGCTATACAGGTGCCAAAAATTGGGCCTTTGCTGTTGGTGGTGCCTGAACACCGTAACCCCTCACAATTAGTAGGGCACAGGTAAAGGGCCTGCTGTTAAAAATGACATACGACATTTAAATTGTATGCACCTGTCATACAAGTGCAGAAAAATTAGGCCTTGGGGGTTGGTAGTGACCTAAACCAAAAAACTTGGTTGGAAGCTAGCCGAACCAAGGTAGAGGAATACGACAGGCAGCATATGCAGTCTTCAAGGGATGGCAGACCCCTAGCAAATTCAATCAGTTACATCAGCATTAGGGGCTTGATAGCTCTTGTTGATGCAGGACTGGTTCAGTTTGATAAAAGTCAGCTGGTCAATAGAGTCTGTGGACAGAAGCACAAAACCATCACAAAACCTCCAGCAGCACTGAACGTCCATTCGGAAAGCACACTGAAAGCAGGACAGGCCAGTAGCTCCATTGTATATTGAGCAAGTTCTGGCCAGTGGTCCATCCTCAAGACCCAGTAACCCAGTGGATGCTCTGCTGGAAAGGTCTCCAAGTCTGCTCTTGCGCCTAGATAATCATGCACCATATGATGGAGACGCTCCCGATGGTTGCTTAAACAGCCCTGGGTGCTGCTGAGGACAAAAGAACTGTTTAATGGCATCGATCAGCAAGCTGCCTTCTCCACCGCTTCTCCTTTGGCTGAACGATGCCTCAGAAACACGTCCAGAGAATGTTGACCTCCCAGTGTCTGGAAAGGTGGTACACAAATATTTTTTCAAAGCCTTCGCAAGATGTTCCATCCTCTGCTCCCTCTGCGAAGGCAGGATGAGCTCTGCAACTTAACCCTTCTAACGTGGATCAGTAAGGGTTGCCAACCAGTAATTATCCCTCACCTTCATAGCACGAATCTTTGGGTCCTTTTTCAGGCTTTGCAGAATCAGGGAGCCCATGCAACGTAAGTTGGAGAAGACATGAGCTTCTGAGTCCTCTGGGTCACTAAGGATGACATTGTCAGCAGCAGCAACCTCTCCCCAACCACGTACAACTCCTGGGGTTTCTGGGGAATCAAAACCATCCCTTGAAGGTATGCTATACTCTTCATCCATGCTTCTGAAATCCTCCTCCTCCTCTTCCTCCTGTGTGTTTTGTGGCCCTGCAGGAATGATATCTGCATAAAGGAGGCCTTATGAGGAAAAGAAGTCCTCCTCTTCCTGCCGCTGTTCTGCCTCAAGTGCCCTGTCCATGATTCCATGCAGCGTGTGCTCCAGCAGGTAGACTAGCGGGATAGTGTCACTGATGCATGCATCATCCCGGCTCACCATCCTTGTGGCCTAATCAAATGGTGACAGGACGATGCATGCATCCTTAATCAAAAGCCACTGGCATGGTGAAAAAAAGCCAAGCTCCCCTGACCCTGCCATACTCACACAGGTATTCATTGATGGCCCTCTGCTGCGTGTGCAACCACTGCAGCATTGTCAACATTAAGTTCCACCTGGTGGGCATGTCACAAATGAGGCGGTTGGTGGGCAGATTGAATTCCCCTTGAATATCAGATAAGTGAGCACTGGCATTAAACAAACTGCGGAAATGGCCACAGACCTTTCTGGCCTGCCTCAGGAGATCTTGGAGGCCCGAGTATCTGCTCAAGAAACGCTGCACCACCAGATTCAGAACATGTGCCAAGCATGGAACATGTGTCAAGTGTCCCTGTCAGAGGGTGGAGAGAAGGTTGGTGCCATTGTTGCATACAACCATTCCTGGCTCAAGCTGTCGGGGCATCAACCATCTCTGAGCCTACCCCTGCAGAGCTGCCCCTTGAACGCTTAGGGAGCACTGCTGCTTCAGAGGACAATTGAGCAGAAGAGGACATGAAGGAGGAGGAGGTGGTGGAGTAGCCAGATGTGGCAGAACCAGCAGCAGCTTTTTGGAGGCGTTGTGGCAAACAAGCTGCAACACGGAACCCTGTCCTGCATCCTTCCTAGCTGATAGCAGAGTTACCCAGTGCGCAGTGAAAGAAATGTAACGTCCCTGTCCACGCCTGCTGGACCAAGAGTCAGCAGTAATGTGCACCTTCCTGCTGACCGCTTTGTCCAACGAGGCCAAAACACTACCTTCCACATGACTGTAAAGAGCCGGAATGGCCTTACATGAAAATAAATGCCTTTTTGGGACCTGACACTGTGGTGCAGCACATTCCACAAATTCGCGAAAGGGAGCAGAGTCTACCAGATGAAAAGGCAGCAACTTTACTGATAGCAATTTGGCCAAGCTAGCATTAAGACACAAGCATGTGGATGGCTGGGACAGTATTTCTTTCTATGGTTCAAAAACTGGGGTACTGAAATTTGCCTGCTGCTCAAATCAAGCGGTGGTGTACTGCTAGCAGATTGGGTGAAAGTCTCTGTGCCACTCATTGCTATACCATCTCTATATCATCATCCCTCTCAATGCTGGTATTTGAGAAGGCATGAGGTATAGTAGGGTTAGAGATCACAGATGAGGAGCAAGGTGATGTATGCTTGTTTTGATCTGGTGCATCTTTCACGTGCTGTTGCCAATGGACTGCATGGCAGGTCGTCATATGCCTTGTCAAGCATGTGGTGCCAAAGCAGCTGGTGTTCTGGCCACGCTTGATCCGCTTTAGACAGATGTTGCAAACAGCAACACTGCGGTCTACTGCACCACAGGTGCTGAACAAAGCCCACACTAATGAACTTTTGAGAGTCCACGGGGAGTTTGTAGCACCCTGCACCTGTGAAGCCCCCCCCCCCCCCATCCATTCCAGATAACACATGTTTTCAGGATTTACTTACTTACTTTGCAGAGGTGCTTGAAATCAATGTCAAAGACTTGGTATTTTTTTGACAGCTATTTTATCTAAGGGAAATTTCTAACCATGACTAGGGATGATCTAACGGTTCGGGTCGACCATCGGTGTGACCCGAACATTGGCTGTTCGAGGTTTGGCCGAATTTAGAACTTTTTGCTGAAAAAGTTTGGAATTCTGCAACCAGAACCGACCAAAATGCAATGGGACAGGAAATGGGCTTTAAAAGCACGTGATTGGACCAGAACCGTCAGTAAAAGCCAATTGAGGGGGCAGGAGAATGCTAGGAATGTGATTGGAGTGACTAGGGGGTCCATAGTCCAATCATTAGTGAATACGCCCCCCAGTATATAAGATAGCCCCCGCCAAATTCCTAGCATTGTTATACAGGGACATGGAAGAGAGTGGAAGCAGTTCTGTTACTTCTGCTTCAAAGTGTCATTTAGCAATTTTTAGTGTGAGGAAAGGGATATCTAGTGTAGTTAGGGTGCTATTTTCCACTATAGTTAGCTTTAATTATTCAGTTTCTGTAGGGAAAGTGTTAAGTGTAAGGGGACCGTAGTGTAGTGTAGTGTAGGGTTAACTGACTCTGACTGCTATGGCAGGGTGACAAAACCCTTCCATATCAGGGTGACCGCTATAGAGAAAAGATCGTTTCTCTTATGTCACTTTCAGAGCACTGATATGGCTTCTCACCAGTCAGCCTGCTTTTTGGCTGCAGGCGTTTATAGGGATTTTTTGAGGACATGTTTGGAGTCAGGCATGACATCTGAACATGTGTATAGGGGGTATATATATATACACACATGTCTGTATAAATACACCTGCACATATATAGGTGTGAAAGGAGCAGAACACTATAATTGCGCTAATTAAATAATTAACACCAATATGGCTCTGCTCCTATCACACCTATATGTGTGTAAGTGTAAAATACATATAAGTGTGTGTATATATATATACCCCTATACAGAAGTTCAGATGTTTTGCCTGCCTCCAAAGAACCCAAAAAATGCTCAAAAAAATGCCTGCGCCAAAAAAAAAAAAAAAAACGCCCAGGTATTTTTTTGCCGCAGGCGTTTTTTTGGGCATTTTTTGGGGTCTTTGGAGGCAGGCAAAACATCTGAACTTCTGTATAGGGGTATATATATATATATATATATATATATATATATATATATATATATACACACACACACATATGTATTTTACACTTACACATATGTAGGTGTGATAGGAGCGGAGCCATATTGGTGTTAATTATTTCATTAGCGCAAGTATAGTGTTCTGCTACTTTCACACCTATATATGTGTAGGTGTGTATATATACTCCTATACAGAAGTTCAGATGTCATGCCTGCCTCCAAAGAACCCAAAAAAATGCCCAAAAAAACCCTGCAATAACACACCTGGGCGTTGTTTTTTTGGCGCAGGCGTTTTTTTGGGCATTTTTTTGGAGGCAGGCAAAACATCAGAACTTCTATGTAGGGGTAAATATACACACATACTTATATGTATATATACCCATACACACATATATATATATATAGGTGTGAAAGGAACAGAACACTATACTTGCGCTAATTAAATAATTAACACCAATATGGCTCCGCTCCTATAACACCTATATATGTGTAAGTGTAAAATACATATAAGTGTATGTGTGTATATATATACCCCTATACAGAAGGTCAGATGTTTTGCCTGCCTCTAAAGAACCCAAAAAAATGCCCAAAAAAACGCCAGTGCAAAAAAAAAAAAAAACGCCCAGGTGTGTTTTTGCAGCTGGCGTTTTTTGTGGCATTTTTTGGGGTCTTTGGAGGTAGGCAAAACATCTGAACTTCTGTATAGGGGTATATATATACACACACACTTATATGTATTTTACACTTACACATATATAGGTGTGATAGGAGCGGAGCCATATTGGTGTTAATTATTTCATTAGCGCAAGTATAGTGTTCTGCTCCTTTCACACCTATATATGTGTATGGGTATATATACATATAAGTATGTGTGTATATTTACCCCCACACAGAAGTTCTGAGATGTTTTGCCTGCCTCCAAAAAAATGCCCAAAAAAAGCCTGCGCCAAAAAAAACGCCCAGGTGTGTTATTGCAGGGTTTTTTTGGGCATTTTTTTGGGTTCTTTGGAGGCAGGCATGACATCTGAACTTCTGTATAGGGGTATATATACACACCTACACATATATAGGTGTGAAAGTAGCAGAACACTATACTTGCGCTAATGAAATAATTAACACCAATATGGCTACGCTCCTATCACACCTATATATGTGTAAGTGTAAAATACATATAAGTGTGTGTGTATATATACCCCTATACAGAAATTCAGATGTTTTGTCTGCCTCCAAAGACCCAAACAAATGCCAAAAAAATGCCAGCTGCAAAAACACACCTGGGCGTTTTTTTTGGGCGCTGGCGGTTTTTTTGGGCATTTTTTGGGTTCTTTGGAGGCAGGCAAAACATCTGAACTTCTGTATAGGGGTATATATATACACACACACTTATATGTATTTTACACTTACACATATATAGGTGTTATAGGAGCGGAGCCATATTGGTGTTAATTATTTAATTAGTGCAAGTATAGTGTTCTGTTCCTTTCACACCTATATATGTGTATGGGTATATATACATATAAGTATGTGTGTATATTTACCCCTACACAGAAGTTCTGATGTTTTGCCTGCCTCCAATAACCCCCAAAAAATGCCCAAAGAAACGCTTGATACTAAACCGGCAAGGTGTGAAAATAGTGGAGCCATATCCCTGTTCTATAAGTGACATAATACAAACAATCTTTTTTTTATGGTTCTGGACATGCTACAGAGCTGAAACTTCACAGGTACACTTTTTAGACCCCCAGATACTAAATCCAAAGAATTTTTTTTTTTTTATTTATTTTTTTTTAATTTTTTCAATAATTGGCTCTCTATCAAAAATGACAATTTTTAAGAACTTTTTTTGTGTGATTAATAGTCCCTGGGGCATGACCCAGAACCCTGGGCACTTTTTAGGGGCATTTATTGGGTTTTAGGACTTCAAAATGGTGTTTTTTGATTACCGAAGTTCGGGTCCCATTGATTTCAACAGGGTTCTGAAATCCGGGCCGAACTTTCGGGAAGTTTGGATGTTCTAGCCGAACCGAACTTTTGAAAAGTTCGATCTTCCCTAACCATGACCTGTTAGAGGCTCCTATGGACTGAGGTTAGGGATCTTCTATCCTTAAACATATTGTTAAGCCATTGTGAAGACATTGTTTTTATTGGCAATTTCAAGCAACTAACAAAGGGTATTTGCCTAGTATTTTCTTAATATTGTCCAGGTTCACAGCTAGTATAGCTTAATTCAAAACTTCAGGATGCAGTCTACATACAATGCTTAATGATGATAATTGCAATGATTCGCATATAAGGTTTCCCTTAAAACCTATTCAAGAAAGAAACATACGTATGTGGAAACTGCTCCAGCTCCTGTCTGACCCTGATTCACTCAGTTTGTTCACTGAACCTAGGGTGGTAGGGTGAAGGAATACATTTTAATATCTAGTAATATATACAAGGTTCTCCCAAAACTGTGAGGTAATGTAAAGGCTTCAATTAAGTCAGGAATCCCAGGAAGACACATCAAGGAAATAAATTGAGCTAGACCATAGGAAATGTAGTTTAGTTAGTTAATGGTTCTATGCATAGATTTAAATCTACTCATTTATTTGGTGTCTTCTCTAACTGTGCACCACCAGGAGACTTTAAAATCAAACTAAAGAAAAAAGATTAAAATAGGTGCCTGATATTCAGAATTATGCTACCACGCAAGGATCTTAGGACACTACAAACAACAAAGACCATCAAAGTTATCTGAACCTTCTCCGAGTACTTGAAATAATAATGAACTGCATGAAATTGTCTCTCTTGTACATAGTGCCACTCATTCAGTGTAACTGATTGATAGGGATGGGCTCTACGTAAGTTTGACAGATGTTCGTGTGTTTGCTGAACACACGAACAAATGGGGCGCTCGGCGGGAAGTTTGCCCGCCAATGAGTGCCCCATATTGCACTGCGCTGTTGCAGTGCATTAATTGTGATGATTGGCAAAAGCATGCACTTGACCTGTATGCTTTGGCCAATCACAACACAATGTCCTGTCAGAGCCATGATTGGCCAAAGGCAGGGTGCCTTTAGACAGTCATGGCACAGGGTCTAAGTCCACGCCCCACACCAAATAAGGCTGCTGCTTCCATGGCAGCCATGTATAGTGTGTGACAATAGAAATTAGGCAGGTAGTTAGTGGATAGTGCGTCGAGTCAGTTTAGTGCAGTCAGTGTAGTATACAGGCATACCCCACTATTAAAATGTATAGATGTTGTAGTCCTGGGTCGCCTCTCAGTGCTCCCCAAGTTTTGTGTCCCTGTCACTTATAGTTTGTTAGCAGTGCCATGCCAAGTTGACCAAGATTTCCTATTGTTAAAGACAGGGAGCAGTGCATGTCAAGCTGTCCAATATTTCCCATAGATGCCGATGTTAAATACGGGGAGCAGTGCCATGCCCAAGCTGACCAATATTTTCCATAGATGCCAATGAGCAATGAAAACTCAAAATTGGTCTAGGCAGGAAGGGGGTGAAAGCGCCCTGTATTTAAGTGATTAAGGGGGACCCTATGACAGAATTAATAAAAAAATGGCATGGGGTCCCCCTCAAAATCTATACCAGGCCCTTGGGGTCTGGTATAGATTTTAAGGGAAACTCCACGCCAAAATTAAAAAAAAAAAAAACGCTGTGGGGTCCCCCTCCCAAAATCTATACCAGGACCTTTGGGTCTGGTACAGATTTTAAGGGAAACTTCACCTCAAAATTAAAAAAATAAATAATTAAAAAAAGTTCCCCCCCCCAAAAAATCCATACCAGACCCTTATCTGAGCATGCAGCCTGGCAGGCCAGGAAAGGGGGGGGGGGCGAGTGCCCCCCTCCTGAATAATATCAGGCTGCTTTCCCTCAACATGGGGAGGGTGCTTTGGTGTGCTCCGTAAAAGCACCTTGTCCCATGCTGATAAGGACAAGGGCCTCTTCCCAACAACCCTGAGCTGTGGTTGTGGGGGTCTGCGGGTGGGGGGGCTTATCGGAATCTGAAAGTCCTCTTTAACAAGGGGGCCCCCATATCCCGGCCCCTCCCTATGTGAATGGGTATTGGGTACCCATTCACTAAAAAAGTGTAAAAAAGGAAAAACTACAGAACACAGTTTTTGACAAGTCCTTTATTAAAAAGAAAAAAATAAATAGTGTCCCTCGATGTAAATCCATTGTCAATCATGACGCCCGCTACCCATAAAAATAGAAAAAATTTCAAAAAAGGTGCTTTGGAGGGCACCCCAAAGCACCCTCCCCATGATGAGGGCAAGCGACCTGGTATGGTTCAGGAGGGGGGTAGGCACTCGTTCCCCCCCATCCTGGCCTGCCAGGTTGCACGCTTGGATAAGGGTCTGATATGAATTCGGGGGGGACCCCACACCGTTTTTTTTTTTTGGCGTGGGGATCCCCTTAACCGGTTGCCGACCGCCGCACGACTATATACTGCGGCGGTCAGCCCCGGCCAGGCAGAGTGACGTATCGGTACGTCACTCGCCTGTCACTGACTTGCGAGCCTATCGCGGGCGGGCGCGCGCCCGCCGAGGCGCGCGCCCGCCGCGGCTCGTTCACAGGCAAGTCAGTGCGTGTGACCGGCGGACTCGATGTCCGCCAGTCACACTGCGATCGCTCCTGTGAAGGGAGAAAGACAGAGCAGCTTGTGTAAACAAGCTGCCTGTCAGTTCTCCCTGTGTAAAAGTGGAGATCTGACCGTTCTACTATGTAGAACGGTTGATCTTTGCTTTTACACCAATAGGAATGTCCCTACACAGTTAGAATCACGCCCCTAGGACACACATAACCCCTCCCTGTCCAATAAAGTTAACCCCTTCCCTGCCAGTGTCATTTTTGCAGTAACAGTGCATATGTATAGCACTGATTACTGCAGTAATGTCACTGGTAACCCCAAAAGTGTCAAAAATGTCAGTCAAGGGTCCGATCTGTCCGCCGCAATGTCGCAGTACTGAAATAGAAATCGCAGATCGCCGCCATTACGCGTTAAAAAAAAAAAAACCAAAAATGACAAAAATCTTTCCCGTTGTTAGTAAACGCGATAACTTTTGCGCAAACCAATCAAAATACGCTTTTTGCGATTTTTTTTACCAAACATAGGTAGCATAAAACAAATTGGCCGAAAAATGTTAAAAATTTTGATTTTTACTTTTTTTTTTGGGGAATTTCATATAAAAAAATGTGAAAAATATTGTTATTTTTGCAAAATTTACGCTCTTTTTTTGTTTATAGCGCGTGATCAAAAAATCGCACAGGTGATCAAATACCACCAAAAGAAAGCTCTGTTTGTGGGAAAAAAAGGGCGTCAAATTCGTTTAGGTACAGCGTCGCACGACCGCGCAATTGTCCGTTAAAGTCACGCAGTAAAAAAGCGCAAAAAAACCCCTGGTCCTTTAGCAGCCAAATCCTCCGGGGCTTAAGTGGTTAAAATCCATACCAGACCCGAAGGGCCTGGTATTGACTGGGGGGACCCAGTCCCTACGCTGTTTTTTTTTTCATGTTTTTTTATCTGTTTTGCCGGGAGCCAAAAATACATTACAGCCGTGAGGAATTTTAAATGACATTTTTTCCTTTAGAAATGTCAGTATTGCTGCAGCTGACTCCATACATCGTACAGATGCGCTACTTTTCAGGCACATTAAGGGGTCCCCACCCCCAGGCATGATATTTAACCACTTGCCTTCCGGCTAATGTATATATACATCCTCCATTTAGCAGACAGCTGCCATAACCCTGGTATTATTTTAAACGGTGGGCGGTTGGCTTTCCGATAAGGGTGGACCCAGCTGCAAATTCGCCGTGGGATCACCCTTCCGGGGCGGCGGAAGAGGTGCCCCCCTCCCGCCGCATCCCGGTCCTTTTCCCTGCTTACCGGACCCACCGGCAGCAGGGAAAACGATCCGGTCCCGGATCCTCACAGACAGGATGTCGAGTGAGGGCAAGCTTGCCCTCGCTCGACTCTATGGTCTTGGAGAACTGGAGCGACGGCAAACGTCGTTGCCTAGCAACCAGTTTAAAGGTCCCTTTTTTTTTTCTTCATCTTTTAGTGTACTTGTGAGATCTGAGGACTTTTTGACCCCAGATCTCACAAAAAAGAGGTCCTGTCGTGCCTATTTCTATTACAAGGAATGTTTACATTCCTTGTAATAGAAATTAAAATGATCAATTTTTTAAATGGTGTAAAAATAAAAAATCATAAATAAAATAAATAGTAAAAAAAAAAAAAAAAAATTAAAGCGTCCTGTCCCCATTAGCTCGTGCGCAGAAGCGAACGCATACGCAAACCCCGCCCACATATGTAAACGCTGTTCAAACCACACATGTGAGGTATCGCCACGATCGTTAGAGCGAGAGCAATAATTTGAGCCCTAGACCTCTTCTGTAACTTTAAGATGGCAACCTGCAGAAATTTTTAAAATGTCGCCTATGGGGATTTTTAAGTACCAAAGTTTGACGCCATTCCATGAGCGTGCGCAATTTTGAATCATGACATGTTGGGTATCTATTTACTCGGCGCAACATTATCTTTCATATTATGGAAAAAAATTGGGCTAACTTTACTGGTTTCTTATTTTTTAATTCAAAAAAGTGAATTTTTTCCAAAAAAATTTCGTTTGGAAGACAGCTGTGCAAATACGTTGTGATCAAAAAATATTGTAATAATCTCCATTTTATTCTCTAGGGTCTCTGCTAAAAAAATATATATAATGTTTGGGGGTTCTAAGTAGTTTTCTAGCAAAAAAAAAACTGATTTTAGCTTGTAAATACCAAGTGTCAGAAATAGGCCTAGTAGGCAAGGGGTTTTAAAGAAATTCTTCATTTTGATTGTTTCGCTTTAAGCATCAGTAAAATCACTTCTCCTGTAAAAACGTTTGTTTTAAAAAAAGATTTTTGCATTGATACATGTTTCCCAGGGCAGTACCCGGGTCCCCATACACTTTTTATGGCAATAACTTGTATATAGGCCTTTAAAATGAGGACTTTTGATTTTTTATGTTCGTGTCCCATGGAGTTTGCATGTTCACTAGAACTTTTTCCGTGTTCGTGATGTTCTAATGCGGACCGTGGGTGTTCGGCCCCTCACTACTTATTGACTTGAAGTTAATATTCTCTGCATAAAACTGAATTTTTGTAAAATATTACCGTAAAATTCCTTTCTCTGAGTCCTCCGACAGTCGCCGCCACTTCATAATCTTCACTAATGGGGTATTGACCTTTGCTCCGTAGGAGTAGCTAGGCAACAAGATTTGTTAAAATAAAAGCTTTTAGCATATCACACCCCTAGGGGGCGGTCCCCTCAGTCAATACCTCCCTGCTTTCTGCATTCTCAACTCAGTTTCAGTAGCATAGCAGTAGAGTACATAAACAAACCCCAAAAGAGGGGCGGGGGCGGCGACTGTCGGAGGACTCAGAGAAAGGAATTTTACAGTAAGATTTTACAAAAATTCCGTTTTCTCTTACGTCCTCCGACAGTCGCCGCCACTTCATAATCTTCACTAATGGGGACGTCCTATAGCAGTGTAGACATGAGGGGTGGGAAAAAAGCAGCCGCGCCTAAAGCAACGCAGTACCCACAGCAGAGAAAGGAACCTTACCAAAGTAAGAGAACCAACTGGGCAACAGGAAAAAACGTGCTCAACAGGAGCAACAACCCAGGAAAGAACAAGTAACCTAGGGGTAAAAATACCCCAACAGCCAAGGACCCAAACAAGGGACCCTAAGGCACTGCCGCACTAAGAACTTTACGGCCAAAGGAAGCATCTGCCGATGCCTGAACATCCACTTTGTAAAATTTGGAGAAGGTGTGAACAGACGACCAAGTCGCCGCCTTACACACCTGGGCCACAGAAGCCTGATGACGATAGGCCCAAGACGTACTCAGAGATCTGGTAGAGTGCGCCTTCACAGGGAAAGGAGGAACCTTCCCCTTCAAACCATAGGCTTGCACAATGGTCTGTCTGATCCATTTGGCGATGGTCGCAGCCGACGCTGCCATGCCCTTCCGAGGACCCTCTGGAAGGACAAATAGAGAATCTGACTTGCGAAAGGATTTCGTCGATGACAGGTAAACCCTGATCGCCCGAACAACATCCAAGGAATGCAAAGCCACCTCCTTTGGATGCTTAGGCTTCGTGCAAAGTGAAGGCAAGACAATGTCCTCATTGAGGTGAAATTCCGAGATCCGCTTCGGAAGAAAAGATGGGTTAGGTCATAAGACCACCTTATCCAAGTGAATCACCAAGTAGGGAGAGCTGCAGGACAAGGCCGCCAGCTCCGACACCCTGCGAGCCGAAGTGATCGCTACCAAAAAGGCAACCTTCTTGGACAACAGAGACAACGAGATCTCCCTGATCTTCTCAAAGGGAGCATGCTGTAACACGGACAGAACAAGGTTCAAGTCCCATGGAGGTAAAGGGTCCCTCCGAGGAGGGGCCAAATGTCGCACCCCCTGAACGAAGGTGCTAACCAAAGAATTAGACGCCACAGGGTGTTGAAAAAGAACGGCCAGCGCAGAAATCTGACCCTTAATCGTGGCCAACGCCAAACGCTGGTCCACGCCCGTTTGAAGGAAGGCCAACACTCTCGATACCGAGTATGAGCGAGGGGAGTACCCTCTGGACTCACACCAGGCAAAATACGCCTTCCAAGTATGGTAGTAAATCTTCCCCGAAGAGGCCTTCCTAGCCTTGATCAAAGTGGGAATGACCTCAGGGGAGAGACCCCTATCCTTCAGGACCTGGCCTTCAACAGCCAGGCCGTTAAAGCCAGCGACTGTAAAGCAGGATGGAATATCAGTCCTTGAGACAGGAGATCTTCTCGAAGAGGCAGACGCCACGGAGCGTCGACCGCCAGATTCACGAGGTCTGCGTACCAAGACCGGCGAGGCCAGTCTGGCGCCACCAGAATCACCGTGTGCGGTTCCGAGGCCAACCTGCGAAGGAGCCTGGACAGCAGCTGAATCGGTGGAAAGGCATACATCAGACAATACTGATGCCAGGGCGCCACTAACGCGTCCGAGGCATCTGCCCGAGGATCGCGCGTCCTTGCCACGAACCTTTCCACCTTGTTGTTTAGACGAGACGCGAACAGGTCCACATCTGGAGAACCCCACTTCGCGCACAACATCTGAAAGACATCCGGGTGAAGGGACCATTCTCCCTGGTCCAGGGTCTGGCGACTTAGATAATCCGCCTGCCAGTTCTCCACTCCCGGGAATGTGAACTGCAGATATCGCCGGGACGTGCGTCTCGGCCCAAGACAGAATGTCGGCCACTTCCCGAGCCGCTCGGGCACTCCTGGTGCCCCCTTGGTGGTTGATGTAGGCCACCGCTGTGGCATTGTCCGTCTGCACCCGAACCGGACGGCCCTGAAGCCTGTCCGTCCAACGCAGAAGGCAGAGACTTATTGCTCGCAATTCCAGAATGTTGATCGGAAGGGAGGATTCCTCCCCCGACCAAGTTCCCTGGGCGGACAGAACGCCCAGAACACCACCCCAGCCCGACAGGCTGGCATCCGTGGTGATTACCGTCCACGACAAAGGACGAAAGGACTTGCCCCCCGACACCGCCGGGGACTGGAGCCACCACAAAAGACCCCTTCGGGTGAGGCGGCTCAACGAAATCCGCAGATCCAGAGATTGCGGACGACCGTCCCACTTGGCCAGGATCTCCGCCTGAAGATTCCGTGTGTAAAACTGGGCGAAGGGAATCGCCTGGAAAGCCGAGACCATCAATCCCAGACACCTCATACACGTCCGGATGGACGAGCACTGAGTGTCCCTGAGGGACCTGACTTCGTCCTGAAGAGTCCGGAGCTTGTCTTCCAGCAGGAAGACCTTCGCTTGAACAGAGTCCAGGATCATCCCCAGGTAGGGAAGACGAACCGACGGACACAGCGTCGACTTTGGAAAATTTATCGTCCAACCAAACTCCTGTAGAGTCTGCATCGTGACGGACAGGTCATTCACCAGGCCCTGACTGGTCGCAGACCGAATCAAGATATCGTCTAGATACCCCAAGACAGAGATGCCCTGGGCTCTCAACAAAGCCAGGACCGGCGCAAGCACCTTGGTGAAAACCCGTGGAGCCGAAGCGAGACCGAAGGGTAACGCCACGAATTGGTAATGATCCTCCGCAATTGCGAATCAAAGGTACCTCTGGTGACCCTCGAAAATGGGGATGTGAAGGTACGCATCCTTCAAGTCGATGGAGGCCATGAATTCCCCCGGAACCAGGGCAGCCACCACCGAGCACAGGGATTCCATGCGAAACTTGCGAACCCGCACAAAGCGGTTCAGAGCTTTCAAGTCCATAATTGGACGTACCTTGCCCTCCTTTCTGGGCACAGTGAACAGATTGGAGTAGAACCCCCGAAATCTGTCCCGATGAGGCACCGGAACCACCACTCCCTGGGCCCGCAGGTCCCGCACCGCCAGGTGCAGATCCTGCAAACGCTCCGGAGACAGCTGAAGATTTGAGGGAAAAAATCTGCTCGCCGGCCGAGAGAGAAACTCGATCTTGTATCCAGATCGAACGATTTCCTGAACCCACCTGTCCTGAATGCGGGCCAGCCAGGGTTGAAGAAAACCAAGCAAACGTCCCCCCACCCCAGAGTTGGGTGAGGGCGCCCCTTCAGGCCGAATTGGCATGGGCAGCGGACCCGGACTGGCCGGACTTCTGCTTACCTGCCCACGGCTTCTTCTGGGAGCCTTGGCCCTTGAAGGGCTTGCCCTTGTACTGCGACCTAAAGGCACGAAAGGACCCCTGAGAGAGCCTAAACGAGTTATTCTTCTTACCGCGAACAAACTTATTCTTGTGAGATTGGGGTAAGAAAGTGCTCTTACCCCCGGAAATTCCCTTTATCAGCGTATCCAAAGACTCGCCAAAAAGGCGAGAACCCGGGTAGGGCAAATTAGCTAAAGTCTTGCGAGATGATTGGTCAACCGACCAACATTTCAGCCATATCAGTCGACGGTTCAATACCGCCACACTTGAGAGGCGTGCAGCCAAAGGGACTAAATCCAAGTCCGCATCACACAAATACATGACACCCTTATAAATTTGATCCACCATAGCCAAAGTTGTCGGCGGAGCAGAGTCAGCCACCAGGGTGCGCCTGAGCACCTGCGTCCAATCCGCAATAGCCTGGGCTGCCAAAATGTAAGCAAAAATAGGCTTCAGCATAGAACCGGCAACCGTATAAGCATGACGGGCAAGAGACTCCAATCTCCTGTCCGTAGGGTCCCGGAAAACCGGGGTATCTTCAGCAGGGATCGCAGTAGATTTATTCAACACCGCCACCGCGTGATCCACCTGAGGCGGCACACACCACGCTCATCAGTGGCGGGTGTAAATGGATAACGCAGCCTGAACTTACTTGGCACAGTAAAAGGCTTCTTCAAATTGCGCCATTGCTCATCAACAGTGCGCTGAAATTCCGTAGGGCAGGGAAAAACCAAAACGGTTTTGCACTTCCTTTGCGTCCCATAAGAGGACATCAAAGCAGGAGGACATGGTTCATCCTGCAAATGCAGTGTTTCTTTGATAGAAGCAACCAATTCATCCATGAGTGCAAGCTGTTCAGGCGACCCAGGGGGAGAATTATCAACCCCTTCCGCCTCAGCCTCACCCTCAGACCCCCCAAGGTCCAGAGATGAACGAGACCCTGAGAAGGGCACTGCAGCCATAGCAGCCCCATCGCCCTCTGAATCAGAGGAAATAGACAATCTGGGCCGTTTTGCGGATCGATCAGCCATTAGCATCTGCACCTGAGAAGCCAAGTTCGTCCGTATGGCATGGGGAGCCTTCTCTAGCGACCAAACCGCTGTACTGAGGACAGGGAGTGTCGCAGCCAGGACGCAGTGGACTGCGGTGCGAAACCGCAAATGGCGTCCGGTGAGGTAGCCACCTCACAGGCATCATCCCTGCAGCGAACAGGGATGGGTCGTTCAATATGCCAGGGAAACCTGACTGAACGCTCGATGGCAGGCTGGGGAACCCCTGGCCCTGAGCCCTGGGATCCAGGGTGGCCAGTCCGAGGCCCAGCTCCGCATGATCATCTTCATCCGAAGAAACTAAACTAATGCTGATAAAAAGAACAGCTAAGCAAAAAGAAAGAGAAAAATACTCAAAATAAAATCAAAAAGAGGATAGAAGGCTGAGACTGAGAGCCCCAGCACAGGATCAGCCAGCTACTCCTAAGCTAGGCATTAGAAACTGAGTTGAGAATGCAGGAAGCAGGGAGGTATTGACTGAGGGGACCGCCCCCTAGGGGTGTGATATGCTAAAAGCTTTTATATTAACAAATCTTGTTGCCTAGCTACTCCTACGGAGCAAAGGTCAATACCCCATTAGTGAAGATTATGAAGTGGCGGCAACTGTCGGAGGACGTAAGAGAAATTATTTTTTTGTAGATTTATCCACATAAACAGAAACTGTCAAAGGCTTTCATTCTGCAGCAAATTCCAAAAAGGCAGTGCATGGCCTCGATCTGATGAAGTATGGTAGAAGGAGACTAAATAATGCAGTTGAAATTTTCTCAAAAACCCTAAATGCTCCTGCCAAACAATGTTTAAACAGAGTTTTTGGTGATAAAGGTAATGGTTTTGAAGGAGCAACAAAAGTAGAGTAGACCTTAATAAACTGACAACCCACTTATTTTCCTTAGTGCTTTCCTGAAAGCAGTTATCCCTGTTAAAACAAAGGTATCCCAACACATGTACTTAGTGCAGGGAAGAAAAGTGCATACAATTTTCCTTAAAGTGGTTGGAAAGTCACCTAAATCCGATACTGGTATCCTCTCTGTTTTTATATAGCTATAAAGTAGCGCTGTGAAAGAAGATATTTGGGATTAGAATTGAAAAAAATTGGTCACACAGTACTTTATAGCTATATAAAACAAAGAGGATACAAGTATCGGGGAAATATATTGCAGCAGAATAGAGGCAGTAGGAGAGGGAAGGGGTGAGGTGGGGAGCAGATCGGCTCTCACACACAGATTGAAGCTGACAGGCAGGTAGGAAGGGGGAGAGGGGAGAGACTCAGAACACAGCGGGATGCCGGAGGAACGTAAACTGACCATGGTATCATGGATCAGCACGCCATGATTACCGTGGTCAGCTCAGACAGAAACAGTCAGGATCAACCAGGTATTTTTGAACACATAAAGGGACAAATTACACTGCAACAACACTATGATGTTATCCATGCTTTAAAGGAACAGGAGCATTATATGAATTCCAGGCATCGACATGTTATACTGTAAATAGTTAAATAGTGGTTCAACTTGGAATAATGAAACTATGAATCTAACATACATGGCAGATGTTGATGTAAGCTGGAAACCACTAAAGTTGACACCGTTACTTCAGTGATCTCCACTTGCTGAGTGGCCAGAATTATTATTTAACACTTTCTATTAATTTCTGCTAGAAGATAGCCACTAGAGTTTAGGTATTCCAAGGTAACTCAAAAATGAAATTACACAAATGCACCTCATACTGCCTAACTAAAAGTGCACCTTCCATTGCTGTAAGATCTTGATGCATTTGAGGCCATGTTTCTCAAAACCTTCTGACATTTTGCCAGGAATGCCAATAGTTTACAAAGACACAGTGGGAGGCCAAATATTTAAGACAATTTGGTTCATTCTCAAAAGTAATTTTCCAAATTAAGTTTATACTGAATTTATCAATTGATAAATCCCAATCAGGCCTTAGAAATGCCATTACAAATAGCAGTGGAGGTATGTGGAGATACCACTAGAGCAGTAGCTACAGGAAGTGTTTTCACCATAACAGAAGAAGGATGGAGACATGGAACTTTTCCATACAGATAACGTCCTAAAACTAATGTTTAAAAGAGCTTATATTTTTCTTTCCCTTGTTCCACCCTCCTCCCCTCCTTATCAACATGCTAGCAAAAGTTTTCAATTAAAACCTTTTCTGTATTTAATGCATACCATTTTTTAGACCCAGTGACATCCATGCTATTCAGTGCAATGCAGGTAGATCATTGCTAGTGAAAGGGGCCAGCAGAATGCTCTTCTCAATAGTTCTACAAGATCTACAGATAGAGGCTTTACATTTAAGTAAAATTACTGAAGATGCCGGGGGTTGGGGGTAAATTCAGGGTCCTTTCAACATTTTTGAGCATTTTTACATGGGGGCTGAAGAAGTGTACCCAAGACAGTTCAAACACCAGCTTCAGGTTGTCAGTATTTGTTAGCCTTTGTGTCATTGTCATACAATAGCGGTGCTGCTATAATAAAAGAGAACTGTTGGATCATATTATAGGTCACTTTTCTCCTATAAATATTGTTGTACAATTATATCAAACATTTAAAATATCTATTCCATTAACTGAAAGTTGCTTTAGGGCTAAAGTTAGACAGATGGTGAACAAATAAGCAAACGTTGCCTATTACTACATTTTATCTACCCTGAACATTTGGGCTCTCCCAGCTGCCGAAATACACATAAGAACAACTGTAGCTTTGAAGACTTCCAGGACTATTTGTGTATATGTCATATAAATCATATGAGCACTGATATAATGGCATAATGTGGATACTGAAGCCATTTCTTGTACGTGTTACAAAATACCAAGTGTCCTTAATCAACAATCATAATAATTAAAATACATTATTTGCTGCAACTACAGATCACCTAGTACATAGATAAAGTATTAATACCTGTGATACACGTAATTTAGAATAATGCTGTCAGGCTTAGCTAATATGATTTTGCAATGATAAGAAATATGTTTACTAATAGTTAAAGTGCACCTCGGGGATTCACTCCCCTTTCCCATCACCCCTTTATTTGATCGTTGGGATGAACAGAAAAAATATCCAAATCTTTGTTTTCATTTATATTATGGTGCAGTCACATGATCATCCAGCGCCGTGTCTTTCTCTTCTCCGTTTACTTCATGCTGGGGTCTTTCTTCAGGGCTTCCATGTCACTGCCTGAGTGACATGGACAACTCTCATTGGCCTGGGCAGTGGAGGGGTCCTCTTAGAACTCAGAGTAGATTTGACATCGGGCCAAGAGAAGTGAAGGGGACTGGCTGGGAAGGGTTCATTTGCAGCACTGAGCTAGCAGTCCCCACAGACAGAAACTACGTTAGCAAAGGAGGACTCAGGAGAGTAAAACTGAGTTCACAGTCAGTGAGGACATCTAAACACCATGTAGGATGAGTTAGAGGGGGATGGGATGGAGGGATGGTAGGGAGGAAATGTTGAAAACATTTTGTGTATATCTGTTTTATAGGTAAAATTTACCAGTTGATTTTGTCCGAAATTCAGAACTGCCCTGTGCCTTGTTCACACTTTCTGTGTCATCTCAAGGAGCCCTACTAGCTATCTTGGAATACAGAATAATTAATCTTTCAGACCCATACACACAATCAGAAAATCGGATGAAAAATACTGCTTTCAAAGAGATTGTATGATAATCTGGTGGTTAGTACACAGCTTTCCAGATCCGATCACAACAGTTCATCTAACTTTTTTCGAAGGGACAAACAAAAAAAATTTTCTTGTACAATACCAGATCGTATGATTTTTGTGTAATCAGTACAGTCTTTGTCCAAAAATGCAATACAAATACAATACAATACGACATCACTTCTGAATTTTTATTCTGTCGCACAAAAATTTTCGTAACTTTAGTAACAAAAAAAAACTAGATGGTCACTCGTCCGATAAGCTCATGGTGTGTACGAGGATTTATGCTATACAGAATACGTTTGGGGGATTATTAAAGAATTTAGCAAAAGACAACAGGGCAGGGTTGACACCACTATATTCAATAGGAAATTAGAAGCAGAGTGCATTTCTGACAAGTATTTTCTGTTCTTGCAAGGTGTTAGAAGGGATAAAACGTGGAAATGTGCATGTATGACAGAGATGTACTGAATGTGTTTTTTACTTTGCCCAGACATACACTTTAATGTTTTGTTTTCCTTCTCCCCAAGGTAATATAGACTCTACTTTTATCAGTGACACTACAGTTTTTGCAAGACAAGACATAAACAAAGAAGCAAGATCAAAGTGAAAACCAGCACACAGATCTCTGGCTAACAGGCAGTTATAGGTAACCCATCCATCTGCTATTCAGTTTGACACCCCAAAGCTAGAGTAACAAGTAGCACATTCCTTTATACACAGTAGAAACTAACACTCATGAAAGGCAGCAAATAACATTTGAAAATAATCCACTTCTACTAGTTATTGTATCTCTTATCTACTATGACAGGTATACAAGTTTACAATTATCATTTGACATTACAGGTGAATGGAACTGGCATGATGATCTAGAGCAGTGGTTCTCAACCAGGGTTCCATGGAACCCTAGGGTTCCTCCAGAGGTTGCTAGGGGTTCCTTGAGCAATGAGCAATTTCTGCCTCTCAGATAAGTTCCCCTGACACCATTCCTCTTTATAGCTATCTGGAAGAAGGTAATTCTTTCCAATGTCCGCAAGTGTAAGGAGGATTCATCCCACTGACCATCACACTAATGTATCATGAGTTGTAAATATAGTCATTTTTAGTAGGGGTTCCCTGAGACCTGAAAATTATTTCAAGGGTTCCTCTGTGTTGAAAAGGTTGAGAAAGGCTGATCTAGAGATTACAAATCCATCAGCTGTTGTGGCGGGTGTTTGGTTATGTTATTATATTACATGTATGTGATATGATTGTGTAAAAAAAAGAAAACAGTAAACCATTGTCTAGAGATACAGATAAGAGTGAACAAAAGAACAGAGGCAAACACATCAAACACAAAATGTAACATACCTGGGCAATATAAGAGTGATTGCTAGTATGATTTAAATGAAAATGATTTACTTGCCCATCAGATTTGTAACATTAATAGTTAGTGGCTCGATTAGTTTCTATAGTCAACACAGCCACGTTCCTTTTAGGTTTTTTAGATGTACTATGTTGGTTGCTGGCACAGTAACTTTATATATTATCTGATAAAAATTACAGTTCATATAGAAGAGATTAAAGCGGGTGAGTTTATTATAACTAGGTAAAAAAAAACGCAGATAAGGAATGAAAACTGAACACTTGAACAATTTGTAGTGAAACATAACAATGACACACAAGCAGACTGCGGCATGTAAGCAACAGCGAAATGGCACTCCAGGTTTACATTGTCATAACCATCATCAACTGGTGCATGCAAAGGACACTTACAAGTGTTGGGCTTAAGGATGCTGCTGGCAAGAGTTTGTCCTGATGGGCCAGACATGGAGAAGACAGATATGCAATCATCATCCTGTGAGCAACCAGCTTGGATGGCTCGGAGGTAGCTGTGACTGCGCATTCGAAAACAGCCAGGGAGATCCAAGGCTTCTACGGCATGAGATTCCACTTCACTGAACACGGATTCACATGTAGCTCCTGATTGGTGGTTTATCTCACCCTTAATCTGGAGAGTAAAAAAGACTGGAATCACCACCAAATCTAACGTTTTACCATAAATTATGATTGCCATAAGGCATAAAATGTCCTACAAATGCATTATCTTTTATTCTACTGGCAATTATTTTATAATGAATATCATGGAAATAATGTTAACGTCAAATAAAAAAAAGCATCTGTAGGCCATTTGTATTTAGCTTCACTAGATTCATCTCACTTTTTTATTAGAGAGTTAACTGTAACAATACCTGTAATCTGATCTGTTGAAAATAATTGTGTGATCTTGATATTAGTTATTGCTTTAAACTCTAGAGATAATACCTGAAATGATTGTTTCATAATTTCACAAACAAGGGTGCCGCAAGTATGTTTTTATGAGTATGAAAGTTGCTTCAGGTAAGAATGTAATCATATTGTTTCACACCCAATATTATTGAAATATGTAACATAGATGATGGAAAAAATAAATTGGTACAATGAACACTGTACTCAAAATACAATAAAACCATGGCAAGAAGAGGGGCAATAGCTGGAAGGGTATACCTGGATTATTATTGTATATTCTTCCACTAAATCTTGAAGAAATTGTTCTTGAAGAGATCTAAAAGTTGTTTAAAACTAGCTACTGTCACCTAAAGTGGTTGTAAAGGCACAAGGTTTTTTACCTTCATACATTCTATGCATGAAGGTAAAAGCCTTCTGTGTGCAGCAGCCCTTCCTAATACTTACCTGAGCCCCCTCTCGAACTGGCAATGTCCATGAGAGCCTTGTCTCTCATGGGACTCGCACTCCTGATTGAATTTCAGAAGCAGGGGGAGCCATTGGCTCCCGCAGCTGTCAATCACTGCCAGTGAGCCAATCAGGAGATGGAGGGGGCGGGGCTGCGCCTCGGCTCTGTGTGTGAATGGACACACAGAGCAGTGAGTCAAAAGCACACCTATTTGGGTGCCCCCAGAGCAAGCTGCTTGCTGTGGATGAACCCGGAAGGAGGGAGGAGCCAGGAGCACCGGCGTGGGACCCATGAAGAGGAGAATCTGGGCTGCTCTGTGCAAAATCATTACACAGAGCGGGTAAGTTTAAAATGTTTATTTAAAAAAAAAAAACAACAAGACTTTACAATCACTTTAAGATCACAATATGTAATCTCCTAAAAAAACAGAGGCTTGTAAATAATACTATATTTGAGCAGTAATGCGCACACACTGCCACAGTCATCTAAATACTGCTTTCACCTTTAACCACTTGCCGACCACCAGCAGTACATATACTGCGGCAGGTCAGCTCTGTCCCAGGAAACAACGTAACTGTACGTTGTTTCATGGGACCAGTAGTGGGGGCGCGGGCACATGCCGATTGGCTACAGAGGGAGCCAATCAGCGGGTCTGGTGACCACGATATCCGCCGGGCATCCACGAAAGCTCCCCGTGGAGACAAAACGACAGTCTGCCGCTGTAAACACAGCAGACCGCTGTTCTGTCAGTTATAAACACAGGGATCCTAGGGTCCTCTTATTTAGGAACACAGGTCTCTGTGTTCATTCAGCAAGTCCATCCCCCACACAGTTAGAAAGCACCCCCTAGGGACACATTTAACCCTTTGATCATCCCCTGGTGTTAACCCCTTCCCTGCCAGTGTCATTAGTACAGTAACAGTGCATATTTTTAGCACTCATTACTGTAGTAATGTCACTGGTGCCCCAGTGTCAGAAATGTCAGTTAGGGGTCCGATTTGTCCACCGCAATGTCACAATCCTGCTAAAAATCACAGATCGCCGCCATTACTAGTAAAAAAAATAAATAAATACAGTGCCTTGCGAAAGTATTCTGCCCCCTTGAACTTTGCGACCTTTTGCCACATTTCAGGCTTCAAACATAAAGATATAAAACTGTAATTTTTTGTGAAGAATCAACAAGTGGGACACAATCATGAAGTGGAACGAAATTTATTGGATATTTCAAACCTTTTTAACAAATAAAAAACTGAAAAATTGGGCGTGCAAAATGATTCAGCCCCTTTACTTTCAGTGCAGCAAACTCTCTCCAGAAGTTCAGTGAGGATCTCTGAATGATCCGATGTTGACCTAAATGACTAAGGATGATGAATAGAATCCACCTGTGTGTAATCAAGTCTCCGTATAAATGCACCTGCACTGTGATAGTCTCAGAGGTCCGTTTAAAGCGCAGAGAGCATCATGAAGAACAAGGAACACACCAGGCAGGTCCAAGATACTGTTGTGGAGAAGTTTAAAGCCGGATTTTGATACAAAAAGATTTCCCAAGCTTTAAACATCCCAAGGAGCACTGTGCAAGCGATAATATTGAAATGGAAGGAGTATCAGACCACTGCAAATCTACAAAGACCTGGCCGTCCCTCTAAACTTTCAGCTCATACAAGGAGAAGACTGATCAGAGATGCAGCCAAGAGGCCCATGATCACTCTGGATGAACTGCAGAGATCTACAGCTGAGGTGGGAGACTCTGTCCATAGTACAACAATCAGTCATATACTGCACAAATCTGGCCTTTATGGAAGCAATTTCTTAAAGATATCAATAAAAAGTGTAGTTTAAAGTTTACCACAAGCCACCTGGGAGACACACCAAACATGTGGAAGAAGGTGCTCTGGTCAGATGAAACCAAAATCAAACTTTTTGGCAACAATGCAAAATGTTATGTTTGATGTAAAAGCAACACAGCTCATCACCCTGAACACACCATCCCCACTGTCAAACATGGTGGTGGCAGCATCATGGTTTGGGCCTGCTTTTCTTCAGCAGGGACAGGGAAGATGGTTAAAATTGATGGGAAGATGGATGGAGCCAAATACAGGACCATTCTGGAAGAAAACCCGATGGAGTCTGCAAAAGACCTGAGACAGGGACGGAGATTTGTCTTCCAACAAGACAATGATCCAAAACATAAAGCAAAATCTACAATGGAATGGTTCACAAATAAACATATCCAGGTGTTAGAATGGCCAAGTCAAAGTCCAGACCTGAATCCAATCGAGAATCTGTGGAAAGAACTGAAAACTGCTGTTCACAAACGCTCTCCATCCAACCTCACTGAGCTCGAGCTGTTTTGCAAGGAGGAATGGGCAAAAAATTCAGTCTCTGGATGTGCAAAACTGATAGAGACATACCCCAAGTAACTTACAGCTGTAATCGCAGCAAAAGGTGGCGCTACAAAGTATTAACTTAAGGGGGCTGAATAATTTTGCACGCCCAATTTTTCAGTTTTTTATTTGTTAAAAAGGTTTGAAATATCCAATAAATTTCGTTCCACTTCATGATTGTGTCCCACTTGTTGTTGATTCTTCACCAAAAATTAAAGTTTAATATCTTTATGTTTGAAGCCTGAAATGTGGCAAAAGTTCAAAAAGTTCAAGGGGGCCGAATACTTTTGCAAGGCACTGTAAATAAATAAAAATTACATAAATCTTTCCCCTAGTTTGTAGACGTGATAACTTTTGTACAAACCAAACAATATACACTTATTGGGATTTTTTTTACCAAAAATATGTAGCAGAATACATATTGGCCTAAAATGATGAAAACATTTGATTTTTACATTTTTTTATTGGGAATGTTTTATAGCAGAAAGTAAAAAAATTGTGTTTTTTTTCTTTTCAGAATTGTCGCTTTTTTTTTGTTTATAGCGCAAAAAAAAAAAAAAAATCGCAGAGATGACCAAATACCCCCAAAAGAAAGCTCTATTTGTGGGAAAAGAAGGACATCAAATTTCTTTGGGTACAGTGTCGCACAACCGCGCAATTGTCAGTTAAATTGACTCAGTGCCGTATTGCAAAAAATTACCTGGTCATTAAGGGGGTAAAACCTTTAGGTCCAGAAGTGGTTAAAATTACATTAAACTTTGGTTTAAAAAATAAATTATATTCATGTATGTATTTTTAACTAAACAAGTATCTTCTATTTCCCTCTGCCTCCACCAGGTCTCCAACTGTCTTTTTTGTTGCTGCTGTAATCCGACTTCTAGTTAGAGAGTAGCTACATTCCTTCTCCATGGTCCCACTGCATGTATGAACATTGCCACCCTCTACTTCTTGCTCCATCCTCCAGATAAACTCTGAACTATGAAAATTCCTTAACCTGAACATTACAGCACTGAGCCAATGGCTCCTGCTGCTGTCAATCACAGCCAGTGAGTAGAGAGGGGGGGGGCTTGACTCGGGAGACAGCCTGCACAAGTTCTTCCAAAGCAAGCAGCTTGCTATAGGGGTTACCCCACGGGGGGTTGGTGAGCAGAGGGGTAAGTATGACATTTTTTTTCCTTTTTTTTTTTTTTTATCTTTTAGAATCACTATAAGTGCAGTTAAGGTGATAAAAACAAAGCACAAATGCCTATTAATTTTGAGTTTAAAACCGTGTTTTTCAACTGGGGTTCCGCGACATCCTGGGGTGCCGCCAGGAGTCCTCAGGGGTTCCATGGCAACAGCCCGATGTTAACGATCCCCTTGTTAACTCCTTTGATTGAGGAGAAGGAGAGCACTGGTAACTCCTGTGTGTAAAGCAGAGGCAGAAAGCTCTACCAGCACCTCCTCCCAGCTCTCTCCTCCTCTCTGTACTTTTGGCAGGAAAACAGAAAGCTGTGCTAGCAACAAACCGTTGATGTCATCAGTTGCTAGGGAAATTTGGGTAGCCAGCTTGGCTTTCTGTTTTCCTGGCAATAGTACAGCAAGGAGGAGAGAGCTGGGAGGAGGTGCGGGAAGAGCTCTCTGCCTCCGCTCTATACACAGGAGTTACCAATGCACTCCTTCTCCTCAATCACAGGAGTTACAGAGGTTCTAACACTGCAATGTACAGGAGAGAGGGAGGAGCTGGGGGGGGAGGGGAGAGCAAACAACCCACACCACCTGTCTCTCTCTGCTGCTCTCACTATTATTGTAAGGACAACATTTTTGCTAGGAGGGGGTGTTGCGCAGAGAGTAGGGGGTTTGGGGAATTGGGTTAGGAGGGTAATTTGGGGGGGGGGGGTTCTGCTAGGAGGGAGGATGGGGGAGAGGGATTTGTGGGAGGGTAGTGGTAGGAGGGTGATTGGGGTATTTGTAACATCCCGTACTGCACAAAAATGCACTGCGTTTTTCAGAATTCCTAATGACGCCCACACGCATCTAGCAAAAGCGTGTATGTTCACGCCTGCTAAAAAGAATGGCATCATGTGTTTGGAGGTGCGCAATTTTAGAATTATGCCGGCACCTTTTTGCGTGTTTCGCACGCAGAGTGGCTCGTTAAGAAATGTGATGCGATGTGTAGTTCTTGGATGCACCTTCTGGAGTGAACAAACCCTCAGACTGGTGTTCCACGCAATTCTAAAGGGCGCCTTGACTAAAAAAAGGTTGAAAAACAGTGGTTTAAACATTGGATGTAAGTAAACATACATCTGGGACACAAACATTGTTAGCATAATGCACCTACAGGCCACTGTTCAAAGCAACAGTACAAATGGGTACAGCACCAAAAGACAGACGTATACTTTTTCTTTTTTAATGGTGAGGACAGTGGAGTTTATTTGGAAAGAACACCATCCATGAGGTATGCATAGAGGAGGCCTATATGTAGTCTTAGCTTTAAGACATTTTTCAAAAAGCTGGATAAATTAGATGAAAGTAATGAACATGTGGGCTGGAAATGTGTGAGATGATAGTATAAAAGCTGTTTTCAAGATTCTAGCCACTGAGCATATAATACTATTAGGAAAAAATAATTTTGAGAGGACGTCTTGTCCTGTACAAAGAATAATCTTAGGTGTACGTTTAGTAAACTGCGATAAGCTGAGATCTGG